>NC_139947.1:25511348-25521348 GCF_963454915.1 Gymnoscopelus microlampas
GCATTGACCATGGCTTCACAATTATATCAGTATGCTAAGCAGATGTGAGTGAATCAAAACATGTTGCCTTTGGCAACAGAATTTCCAGTATACTTGTTTTGATTACTGTTCTAACACTCTCTGAGTTTTGGCTCCTTTGAGCCCAAATACATCTGAAAAACTACAACCTGCTCTTAGAACAACACACCAGCTGTTAGATATGCAACATATTTTCTAAAATATGTTTTAAAAAGTTGACTGTATAAAAATCTATTCATGTAAGGATAATAAGGATAATTCCTTTTAACAGGTCGTTCATGAAAGTCCTTGCGGTCTTGTTTCCAATGAGAACCTGTGAGCAATTAGGGGTTAAGAGTCTTGCTCAGGGACAAATTTCATTTCATCGATACATATGCTGGCCTGGCCTGGAGTTGAACCTGGGGCAACCAGGGCCTCTGGCTCCCTAGGCGGGCTCACTAACCACTCAGCTATGGCCGCCCCATGTCATTGAAATACTGACATGCTATCTGACAGTGAAGGCTAATCTTCAGTCCCACTCCCAACATCATATCTGTGGCTAGCGTAAAGCATTGTCTAACAAGGAGAGCTGTGAATTGATGTGTGTTGTTAGGGTACAGTAGGCCCACTACTGACTGGGGCCTGATTTGTACCTGTACCTGTACTCAGATGTGTTACTTAAGTAAAATTATCAATACCACAATGTAAAAATTGTCTGTTAAGTAAAAGTTTGGTATTCAAAATTGACTTGAGTAAAAGTACAAAAGTATTGGCATCAAAATATACTTAGAGTACCAGAAGTAGAATGACTCATTGTACAGAATGTCCCATTTCACAAGTTTTCAAATGTATAAAAACCTTTTGAAAATGTGAAAATAGCCGACCTACAAGCTCGGCTATTTTCAAATTGCCTAGTACAGTATATATATATATATAGTATATATATATCTACAAAATAACTAGTAACTAAAGTTTTCAAATAATTATAGTGGAGTAAAAGTACAATAAGTGCCTTTGAGATTAAAAGTAAAAAATAAATAAATTGTAAATACTAAAATGAAGTAAAAATACCTCAAAATTGTACTTAAGTACAGTACTTGAGTAAATGTACTTAGTTACTTCCTTACTTTCCACCACCGTAAATCATAACACAATATAGTGAGAGCTGTGTGGTAGACAGATGGGGGTATTCCTTCCCATGCATTCAGTTTTTCTCGGAGCTAGAGGCTAACTATTGGGATCAAATCTGAGCTGTATTGATTCGGTCAGGAGAGACAGGGATCCGTTCTCCCTCTAATCATGGAGGAAGAGGAGCAGCTCTTTGGGCGATAGCGTTTCTAATGGGGGTAGAGAGGCCAATGGAAGAGGGCG
This sequence comes from Gymnoscopelus microlampas, assembly GCF_963454915.1. Classification (NCBI taxonomy): domain Eukaryota; kingdom Metazoa; phylum Chordata; class Actinopteri; order Myctophiformes; family Myctophidae; genus Gymnoscopelus; species Gymnoscopelus microlampas. The sequence continues at coordinate 25,512,717 of NC_139947.1, forward strand.
CAGCCTCATACGAAATTCATCTTTAATCTTTATGAATTATGAATTTGGCTGCGCGGTTCGAAAACGCGTCATTTACATAACCCCTCTGACCAGTGGTTCATGTTTTATGTGTGCTCTCTATTTGCCCTTCGCTTTCTGCCCCAGCTTCTTACAATAGATATCCTTATCATGCCATGAACCACTGGCATTAATATATATATTTACATAATTATAATGCATATTTATATCTTCGTCTTATATACAAATTAAACACACATATCTGTCTGTTTGTCTGTCTGTCGTTCTATTTACACTGAAAACCATCAATGATGTCAATTGTCAATGTATCCATTTGTAACTCTGAGAGCATACAAATGTAACCAATCGGACTCTTATGGGTCTGCTTGGTTACATTTGTGCGCTCTCAGAGTTAACACTTCACAGTGTATCTCTACTGTATTCTATTGTCATGCATACAGTATGTACTGTATGTCGTTTTAATGTAGTCTACTCATCCCTGTTCATACATGCAGGCCAGCAGGGGGAACTACTGAAGCCTGCTTTGAACATCCTTCCAGCAGCATTTATAGTAGCAGATGTAAAGGTATTTTCACACACACAAAAAAAAGAATAGAGAAAGAAAGTGCTTTAAATTTCAAATAGGATTCTTGAGTGGGGTTGAAAGGCAGAAGAAGCAAATCTGTGCAGGGCTTCGCTCCACTCTCTCTCTCTCATCCCCTTCCCCTCCTCTCTCTTTCTCTCTCTCTCTCTCTCTCTCTCTCTCTCTCTCTCTCTCATGTCAACCTTTTCAAAAAGCATCTATATTCTCACACTGGGCTGTAGGGGCATGTTGTCATGTTGCTATGCTACCTGAATGTCAAGCGGAATGTCAGAGGGATGGCAGGCAGAGTGTGAACGCAAATGGAGATGGCTTCTGCCGGCTGACCAGCCTCAGCCTGTAAGAGAGAAATTGCCATAGTATATATATGCACCCTCGCACAGATAGAAACAATCAATCAATCTACCGATCCTATTTATACTGTATATCACAATTTTGTGTAATTCAAGTTGCTTCACATGTAAAAAGCTAATCCAAAAATGTTAATATGACATACAAGTGATTGTCACATAGCAATAAAACAGGGTTAAAAATAGAAGCGATAGGGGTCGTTTAGCCTAAACCGTAAAATCTTTCTTTTAGTCTATGCTGTTAAAAGCGGGATCAGCGAAAACCATCTTTCTATAAAAGGGCCCCCAATAAGTGGAGATAATTGGATGGCGATGAGGGCGATCATCATCGTTATGTTGACGTTAATGCAGAGTATCTTTACTGTTACTGTTATTTATTCCTTTGATCTAATATTCTGTTACGATGCCCCGCTCAGCCAGGGCGATCCGTCACAGCCGCTTGTCATACGAGCCATGCTGCGGCTCCTATGGCATCGGCCGCATTAGGCCGCATTTAATTTGGACTAATTGAAAAACGACCATAATCCGCAGCTATTACAGTTTGTACAGTTTTGCGAAAATGAGGTTGGGGATTGAGAGCCGACCCTCACCCACTCGCACTGCTCTCTCCCCTCTCTCACCTCAACTCCCCTATGCCTATGGTTCTCAAAGTGGGGTCCGGGGACCCCCAGGGGTCCTTGAGCGGGTTCCAGGGGGTCTCCAGCTAAATGATGGACAGGAACCAAATGGACCCTTATGGGTCTGTAACTCTGAGAGTGTACAAATGGAACCAAATGGTTAGGGTCCATTTGGTTCCATTTGTACACTCTCAGAGTTAAATTAACATTGGTTTTACAAATTTGGGTCCCAGAGGTATAAATGCCATTAAATGGGGGTCCGTAGCCTAATGCATGTCACACTGGGGGTCCTTGAAATTAAAATGGTTGAGAATCACTGCTAGAGAGCCATAAAACATTCTCTTATTGGGGTCCCTGGCTTATCTTTTCAAATGGGGGTCCACGGGGTAATAAGTGTCAATTAGGGGGTCCTTGACATGAAAAGGTTTGAGAACCACTGCCCTATGCTATACCGAGTATAGCGTGGAGGGGGACCAAAATACATCATGGCCTATTCTGGCATGTAAAAGACAAAGCTGGTTGGAGTTCACACATGGATAAACAGGACTACCAAATAGTAGTTGGCCATGTTGTTTGATATGAGGGGAGATATAGATGGATGGAACGAGGGCCAGTGGGCCTTGATGGGAAGATGGACTGATGGATAAAATGACACATTGTGAGACGTTATAATGACGGAGGGGAGGGCTTTCTGTAGATTGGATGTTGGATTGTCTAGTGGAGGTGGTTGCTGTAGGCTTAGCTGTGGGTGGCTGGTGTGTCGACATCTGCAGTGCAGACACTTGTCAATATGAGGAGGGCTGGAAGAGGACAGGCTGAACAGGAGAGCTTGAGAGAGGATAGAATGAGAGGAAAGGGTGGGTGTGGGGTTTAGGTCAGTAGCCTGCATATGTGAGTATGTTGTTCACCAAATACATGATGAAAGAGAAAAGCAATAAGTTAGTGCTACCATATCTTAAGAATGGCTTCCTTTGTCACGCATACATGGAGGTACAGTACCTGTATGAAATGGCAATTGTTATGTATTAGATTAATCTATGCCGCACTACCCTTTGAGCTTCATGCTATCCCCAATACAGCCTCTAGAAACCTGCAAGATGGATCCACAAAAGTGCCTACTTGAGTTACGTGATGCATGATGCAGTATACGCTTACAGCGTGTTTAGATTGGGGGGGAGGGGGCCATTTTAATCTAAGAACTGATTCCACTGCAGTTGTCACTGTACCATCTCCCATCTTATCCCCAAGCCTAATTATAAACTTCATGGGCAAAATTAGAAATTTGTTTTTCCATCTCGCGCTAAATGTTGTTTTTCTTTTTTTGGGGGGGAGGGGGAGGGTCGGGTTTTCGTGTTGTGTCAAGGATCTCAATCTCATTTTCTGCTCTGAATTGCTGTCTAATGAATGGAAGGTCTTGGATTTGGAGAGGAGCAGACCAGCTAATGGGTTTGTTAGTTTGTTGAGTAGCATGCTACACTCATTACTGCTCTCAATGCTGCGATTAACTCGATTTGCCGGGCGAAGCCATCGGAGAGGAGATGAAGTGCACACGTATATATGAATGTGCACACGCTGTAATGTAATTATGTGATTTAATAAGTTATTAATGTAGTTTGGGGGGGCTTGGCTGGAAATAGAAAAAGTAGATGGCTCAGAACATGAAGGGAACTGATGATCGTGTTGAGATTGATTTGATTTCATTTAGAAAGAGAACATGATGTTACAACAGTGACTAACAGGATGAGAGAATCACTCAGTCAGGGACATTTCTTGTAAAAGAAAAAAAGTGAACTAGGCCAGGCCTGATGCAACTACCTGGTTCTTGCCTGCATATACACAGCTTGTTATTTCTTTTTGAAGCTTACTACGGTGTTGGCCGAAGGCCATGCTGGGTAGAACAGGATTAGTCTGTATGTATGTATGTTTCTGCCTGTATGTATTTACATTAGTCTGTCCCCTCAAAAGTAGAACAATACAGCTCACCCTGCTCTGTGCATGACATCATATAGAACAGAACTACCTACAGGCATAAAGCCCCCACACGCAACATGAAGGGCTAATTTATTTTATGTATTTATTTTGTCGTACTACTGTTTGACCAAAATAACACATTGCATCAGATTCCGTTGAAAATATTTTATTTTTGATGAGCTGCAGTCTGTACAACCAGGAAATGGTGAAGTCAAAGTCAAAGTGAAATTCATGATGAGTGTCAAAGTTGGATCGCAGTTGATAATTTAGTATGCATGTAAAAACGTTTTTTTTGTGTGTGTGTAAATCTTAGTTACGCCAGCATCGTTCTTGTACTTATAGGTGAAATATTTATACAGATCGCTGCTGTTTCCATTTGGCCAAAGGAGATGCAGACACAACACTAGTTGATGTGCCCATTAGCAGACATGCAGTTTGTTAATGTGGGTACGATGCTGTCCCAAGTTTTAGCCGGTTATTTGGTCCATTAGTTTGTCATCTGTCCGTCTAACACTTTACTCCCTAATAAGATATCTTAAAAACTACTGGCTGGATTGCCATGGAATTTACTGTGCACCTTCATGCTCAACAGAACCCAGTTGTTTTTGGTGAGCCCTTGACCTTTGCTCTACTGTAATGCCAAAATTACCAGTTGTTTACAACTTGCTGAGCACATTTATTCTACCCAGAGGATGAACACTCCTGACTTTGTTGTCAGTCACCATGGGATTTCACCATGGGATTTCCCCCATACAATGTTCACTTGCATACAAGATATTTATACAGAATCCAATGAGTGGATTGCCATGAAATTTGCAGAGCACATTCATGCTCCCCACAGAATGAACACTAACCAATTGAGTGACCCCAGGACCTTGCCCATAGCACCACCCTTGGGCAAAAATGTCAAGATATTTAATAATCTAATAGGCAGATTGCAGGATGAATGCTAGTGGTTCTGGTGACCTTGTGGCCTTTCTTCTAGCATTTCCTTCAGTGATTATACAAGATGTGCCCCCCAATTCTACCACTATTAGCATGTTTATTATGTAATTATTAGCACTAGTGATAGTATGGAGCTCTAAGGATGGTAACGTCACTCAGCTCAAACCACTTTGGTCTGGTACAGACCTCTAGGGGCCTCTAACAGGGCTTTTAGACTCTGCTCCTTTATAGTGTTGTTTTGCCACTGAGCACTGCATTGTGATTTGTGCGTCTTCGCTCACAAACTGCACACATAGTAACTATCGATACTATAGCTAAAGAGTGCAGGGGGAGGCCACACTGTTATTGGACTCTATGTCTTGTTTTATTATTCAAGTGCCAGGGCAAAACCAGTTGAGAAGCACTCTTGTGGTCAGCTACGCTATACTGTATAAGTTCTGTATGAGACATGCATTAACATAGGAGCTCTGGGCTATTCTGGGATGCCATTTTATGAGTGAACAGAGTGATCCGAAATGAGTAAGATATGAGTAAGACAAGTCCAGGATTAAGTCATTCAAGTGCGCTCTGCCGGGAACAGATAGCACACTGACAATCATTAGCATTAGTCAGTGTCTCGTACCGCAAAGACCCTGATGGCATCCGGAAAACTGGCAAGCTTGTCAGTGTGACCGGCAAGAAACCCGCTTTACAATGACAGCTAGTCGCAGAGATGAACAGTAGATGGGGACTTCCCCCCCCCCCCCATCTCTTTCATCTCCAGATACCCGTCTGAGAGAGGCTCCCCGCAAATGGCGCCTTAATGGTGTCATCGTGGTGATTATCAACCGCGAGCCCCCCCCCCCCCCCCCCATTCGCCGAGCTCATGGCTGTCGCCCGTCACCCACATAACGTGTTGTCAGCAGGCTTTATGGACAGCTGAGGGGCACTATCTATAAGGTTAGCCACCTGGACACGGACCAAGTCACTCTGCCTGTGTGTGTGTGTGTGTGTGTGTGTGTGTGTGTGTGTGTGTGTGTGTGTGTGTGTGTGTGTGTGTGCATGCACAGGTGTGTGCTGAAGCCTGGTAGAACTCACCATGGTAACAACATGGAGACTGACTGACTGGCACCAAGTGAGCCAGAGGTACCTGCCAGAGTTTGAACCATTTAAACCCTCTAGACTTAGTAAACTCATCATAGTTGGCAGTGGTGGAAAAAGTACTCACATTTCTTACTTAAGTAAAAGTAGCAATACTGCAATAAAGCAATACTCTGTTACAAATGAAAGTCCAGAATTCAAAATGTACTTGAGTAAAAGTACAAAAGTATTGGCATCAACATGTACTTAAAGTACCCACCTGAGCAGATTTTTTTTTAAACATTTTATCATGAGCATAAGTGAGGAACAATTATATGAGGATAGGTTGAAAATGTGTGAAGTCGTCCTTTAATAGTAATCTATTGTACCATTATTGTTTATACTAGCACTTTATGACAAATGCTTCTTCATCTTATGCTGCACACACAAACCCTTTCTAGTTTAGGTCGGTGTGTGTCCAGGTAACCCTGCGGTGAACTGAGACATTTGTAATGTCTGTACATGCTGACAAAAAATACACCACCACCTCCAGTTTGCCACTCAAACCAAACCAGCCAAGTGAACAGGCTCCTCCAGCCCTAACACCTGCCTAGCAGGAAGTACATGAAGGTCACAAGGAGGGTGTGTGTGTGTGTGTGTGTGTGTGTGTGTATGTGTGTGTGTGTGTGTGTGTGTGTGTGTGTGTGTGTTTGTGTGTTTGTGTGTGTGTGTGCGTGTGTGCGTGTGCGTGCGTGCGTGCGTGTGCGTGCATGCGTGCGTGAGCATGCACGCTTGTTTGTGTATGTGAGTGTATGAAAGTATGTATGTGTACAATTGCATACAATAAGTGTCTGTGTGTTGTGGCACTATGACTCACACATGGGCAAGGACACACATACATACATACATGCTTGCACTGCGCACACACACATATGCGCGCGTACACACACACACACACACACACACACACACACACACACACACACACACACACACACACACACACACACACACACACACACACACCCTAAAAATGTAAGTTTAATGGGTAAAGTCTGGAATGTCTCTTCTCACCTGTCACCTCTCATTAGACTGCTGCGTGGCGACTGACCTTGTTCGTCTTTCCTTCGCCGTGTAAGGGCTGCTGAGCTGTACGTGTGTCTGTGTGTGTGTGTGTGTGTGTGTGTGTGTGTGTGTGTGTGTGTGTACCCGGGGCCGGGGCCCGCCTCACCCTAATGATGTGGCTGTGAAATCGGGCTGGAGCCCAGCGGCGGCTCTCATTACGCCCCTCCAAATTCATTTGCCACGTCGATTCTGTCTGCTCATGCATGCGTAGCACGCCGGGCCGTCTGTGTGGCTTTACTTGTACCCGCTGTTAGGCAACAACTAATGCATACGCCGAAGCTGTTAGCGTCTGTGTTACCGGCGTTACCTGTTGTTAGCAGGTAAACATAGAACTGCAAGTGGAAAAAAGAAAACAGACTTGGATGTTGTAGTAGTGACACTTTGTGTGGCAGTATAGGGCTGCAAGTATCGATTGTTTTCTTAGTGATTATTCTATAGGCCTAGATTACTTTTTCAATTAATCACATGATCGAGAAGCGTGTCTTTAATATATTAAACCCATATACTTAGTTGTACAACGAACAGCGAAAATAGCTGCTCTACAAGCTCACGACTCGTTGCATTACAATACGTTTGTGAGCTTGTAGAGTAATTGTGAGCTTGTGAGAAAATTTCTCTGATGATGAAATGCCCAAAATAGAGACGTCAGGATGAAAGTGCTTTTGTACAGTAGCTGATCTAGGTGGACAGTGGCTCGCAACTGTTTGCCCCCTGCTAGGACCAAATATTTTAGCATTTAGCCTTGCTAGCAACAGGGTTCTTGGTTGGTCGGCCCTAGCCTGGAAACCAGACGAATCAAAAAATGTGTGGTGATATTGGTCTGGCCATGCCAGGCTAGGTCGGCCCAATGCTTTATTCCCAAACAATGTCTCAAAAACTGCTGTCTCGATTGCCATGGCATTTTCTGTGCACATTCTTGCTCGACCGTGAATGAATCCTACTGATTTCGGTGTCCCTGTGGTTTTTGCTCTAGCACCACCCTTAGCCCAAATTGTCCATTTGCACACAAGATATCGCAAAATCTAAATTGCCGTAAAACTTGCTGAGCACATTCATGCTCTTTGGAGGATGAACCCTAACCATTTGAGTGACCTCATGACATAGTGCCACCTTCTGGCCAAAATAACTTCACTTACAAGGTATCTCATAATCTAATGAGAGAATCCTGCAGATTGCAGGATGGATCCTATTGATTTTGGCGACCCCGCATGGACTTTCCTCTAGCCTAGCGACTCCATCAGTGAATGCAATATTATGCCACCTCTCCAATTCTGTTACTAGTAATTATTTAAAATGTTCCTTTTTTTCGAGGAGTAATGTTTTGCTGTGATAGCTATATCAGTTCAAATCACTTTGGTCTGGTTGGGTGTAAGAGGGAACACAGCCTCTAGGGGGCGCTAGCATGGCTTCTAGGCTCAGTCTCGTTAGGCATTGCCCATGGAATTAGGAGCACACTTAGTCCAGGGGCCAAGCCATATTTTGGTACCACCTAAGGTGACCGTAAAGTTTTTGTATTTTTGTCTTCCTACATGTCTCTAGTTTATATTTTGGTATGATAACCCTTCCAATCTTGTAGCTTAATGGCAGTTATCACTACCTACCGGCTAATGTATCCGGTAGGAGACACAAAGTATAATCTTTGTGTCTCCTACACCCAGGCATCAAATTATTGCGACAAAAAACTAAATATATCCATGTATTCAAGGCTTCATGGGGTGTGCAATTGATAGAAAATAAATATTTTTTTGGGTGAACTCCTCTTTAGGTTTCCCAGGGGGACTCTCTACCCATTCAGCTATGACCACCCTGGACCGAAGGAGGGTAAACTTTTACAAGCTTATGGAAAGCAGTCTTTTTGCAAACACCAAAAATCTGAGAAGTTATCAATTGCACACCCCATGAAGCCTTGAATACATGGATATATTTTGTTTTTTGTCGCAATAATTTGATGCCCGGCTGTAGGAGAC
>NC_139947.1:25526348-25541348 GCF_963454915.1 Gymnoscopelus microlampas
AGTGTCATTCATACATAACTCAAAGAAATGAACAAGTTTCCTCCCTTTACTTCAAGCTAAAGTTGCGTTCACATTTTGCAAGGAACAGGACGTGCATGTGGGTGCTCCACCGGTGTATACCCTCATTTTCACCCCTGTCCTCAGCCCTAAACCCCCCACTGAATAGCTCTGGACCGGCTTCAAACACAGGACTTGGAACAGTAAGTGAATTAGAGTCCTCTCCCAGTTTCCTTTCTGGCTGAGCGGCTGGCAGAAAACCCAGCTGTCTGTGGATAATGGGCCTGGACTGGACTGTTGGAGGGGTGAGGGGAGGCAGGGCAAGTCTATGAACACGGGTGTGGTGCAGGGTGGAGCCAGACCAGGACAAAGGCTTTCCCAAGTCATGAAATACTACAAATGTCAGTTCTTCTCCTACTACTGCTGCTGCTACTACTAACAGTAATACTACTACTACAGTACAACTACTACTACTACAATCAACAACAACAACAACTACAACTACTACTACTACTACTACTACTACAGTACTACTACTATTACTACAGTATTACCACTACAATACTACTACTAATACAGTACTATTACTACTACTACCATACCATCCACACTGTGCACATGGATGTGCACGTACTGTATACACATACCATACCATAAGCGTTTTCATGAGGATGGTGGGACAATTATTTTAGTGCTTACCATAGCACACCTACTGTATAGTGACAGCATCTTTCAACACCATGGATGGTGGTTAGGTAATGAGTGGGACAGAACATGATACGTCTGGGACAGAACATGAACTATGTAAGCATTGAAAACAAGTATATTATTATTATTATTATTATTATTATTATTATTTGCCTACTCTGGAACGATGCAAGTTGGAAATGCATGCCCCAGTTATGCAATTCCTGTTGTCAGTCTGTCTGTGTCTGTTCTATGCCCATAATATGGAGATGTATTTAGTTACAGACGGACGTACACACGGACGTATAGAGTTTTTGTGCATTAATTGTACGATTATTGTTATCGTTATTGTTAATTATTTTAATTGTGGTGAAAATTGGGACACTTTAGTGAAGGTGGACAGTGGAAAACCTGGATGTTTTAGCTTTTTACAGATGTAAAACTCAGTACACGCAGCTTAAAACGGGGACAGTCCCGGACAAACCGAGACGTCTGCTACTTCTAGTACTACTACTACTACTACTACTACGTACTACGACTACTACTACTACTACATTAGCACATTTTAATGTCTGTACACGGGTGTCTTCACTTAAGTATGCAAGTATGCAGCGAGTGTGTGTGCTTGTGTGTGTGTATTTGTGTTAGCTTGTGTCATGTTCTCCCGGTCTCTATTTGGCTGCAGACGTGTAGTGTTTGTGCCACACTCTTAGCGGGGGTGTGATGTCATCTCCCAGCGCCAGATTCCGCCTGGGTTACAGTACATCTGTTACTGAAAAGTAACTACATGTACTCAAGTACTGCACTTGTTGAGGTATTTGTACTTTACTTGAGTATTTCCTATTTCCAATTCTTTTACTTCTACTCCACTACATCTCAGAGGCAAATATTGTACTTTTACTCCACTACAATTATTTGAAAACTCTAGTTACTAGTTACTTTGTAGATTTTGATTATTATTGATGCCAATACTTGTGTTCTTTTACTCAAGCACATTTTGAATTCCGGACTATTACTTGTAACAGTATTTCTATATTGCAGTATTGATACTTTTACTTAAGTAAAACTATTTGAGTACTTTTTCCACCACTGCTGATCTGGGCTGAACCAAGAAAGCCATTAGTACACTTCCATGAGAACTCATCCCTGGAGTGTGTGTGCTGCCGGCACTGGGCCTGTAGCTTACAACTCAACTACTGTAGTATTCACTGGTATCATGGGAGCCAATGCGTTTAGATATGACAGCTGTGTTACTACGAAGCCCATGTTGCTTTCTATGAAGTCCATGTCTTTAGACATCGCCATGCGACACATTGTGAGCTTCTACAGTAGATCAGCCATTTCCGATATTTTCAGCATTTTGTGAAATAAAAAAGTAACTTTTCAAGGAAAAAAAGAAAATGTTCAAAATAGGGACACCAGGTTGGAAGTAGGTAACATAGTAAGTGTAGTTAAAATACAATGTAGAATTCTATAGTGATGTTTTCACTCTTTATGAGTCACTGTTAAGATATTTTATAGTTATTGATTAAAGTGACGACACCCATTCACTACAGATGGGTGAATTGTTAGGGGCTACGTACATTCTCAACCCCCTGCCTCCACCTGCACACAGCCTACTGTGTCCTTGTAAGATTGCACACATATTGTGGACTTGTATTGTGTTATGTGTGTGGATTCATTCACTACAGATGGGCAAATTGTTAAATATATAATTATATTGGTCAGTAAACATTGACCAATGTATGTTGGAATCCAAATATGTTTTTCTTCCTGTGCTCACTCAGTTTTCAGGCCAAGTGGGGCTCTGATAGGGAATTTTTAGAGCCTGTACATTGCATTGTGTTTCTGTACTCTTTTGTTTGGTGTCAGTCACTTCAGCTGTGATTAAGCTATTAGGCAGTGTGTTGTGATAATAAAACAGGACCAAAACACAGAGAAGATGCAGTATATTGACATATATGCCAATAAAAAAAGGAGTGAAGGTTCCACTGGGAACTGCGGCTCATCAGCAATGATAGCGTATGTTTGTTTCTCACCTTGTTAAAAGGCCCTATTCCTGAGTTATTTTGGAGGGGTATCCATTATGGATGTATAAACATAAATTCTTGAAGACTTAAGACTCGGTGGAAAATAATCTCACAACTTCAACTCTTCACAGCTTTCAGATTGCACACAGCTCCATTCCATTCCATTGTAAGAGAGAGAGAGAGAGAGAGAGAGAGAGAGAGAGAGAGAGAGAGAGAGAGAGAGAGAGAGAGAGAGAGAGAGAGAGAGAGAGAGAGAGAGAGAGAGAGAGAGAGAGAGAGAGAGAGAGAGAGAGAGAGAGAGAGAGAGAGAGAGAGAGAGAGAGAGAGAGAGAGAGAGAGAGAGAGAGAGAGAGAGAGAGAGAGAGAGAGAGAGAGAGAGAGAGAGAGAGAGAGAGAGAGAGAGAGAGAGAGATAGCAGCTCTTAACATGTTCTGAATGAGTAATTCACAGGGAGCTTGAGGCCTGAGTTGGTTTCATCATGTGTGCAGTAGTACAGTAGTAATGAGTAGGCTGTGTGTGTATACACAAACACACGCATGCACGTGCACGCACACACACACACAGAGCGCCCTGAGTGAGTGTCTTAAATGATTTCTTCTCAACCCCCCTGCCTCCATCTGCACATAGCCTACTGTGTCCTTGTAAGATTGCACAAATATTGTCTTGGATTGTGTTATGTGTGTGGATTGTTATGTGTTATGTGCGTGCAAGATTGCAGGGATATGTAAATGATGTGTGCTCACAGTAAGCCATTATGGGGTTTCTCCCACACATTGGTGATTATGCATGTGTGTACAGTGTACAACTGTGCATACATCATGTTTGTGTGTGTGTGTGTGTGTGTGTGTGTGTGTGTGTGTGTGTGTGTGTGTGTGTGTGTGTGTGTGTGTGTGTGTGTGTGTGTGTGTGTGTGTGTGTGTGTGTGTGTGTGAGAGAGAGAGAGAGAGGGGGGGAGAGTTGTGAGCACTGTTTCCCATACATGTTAACCACTTAAACTTTCAACCTGACCTCCCTATTTTTTGCATGTCATTGTAGGTGAAATTGTCCACACATGTCCAGAAATTTGAAAACATTTTCAAACATTTGTAACGTTTTCAAGAATAGCAAAAAATATCTCACACCGTGTCGCAATGCGACACAATGTGTGCTTGTAGATCAGCTATTTTTGCTATTTGTCACACAACAAAGTATATAGGGTTTAAGTGCTGAATTCCATTCCCAGTGTTGCATGTGGCTACATCTGTGCATGTTGTATTGTTTATTTATTTTATCTGTGTGTGTGTGTGTGTGTGTGTGTGTGTGTGTGTGTGTGTGTGTGTGTGTGTGTGTGTGTGTGTGTGTAAGATTGTGAGTGGGTGTGAGTGTGAGCTTTTTGCATTTCTGTTTGAGTAATTTGTGTGTGTTGTCTGTTTTACACATTATTTATAAGTGTCTTCATACATCTGCAATCCATCTCTGCCCATGAATTTTGTACAGGTACAGTATGTGTGCAAGCACATATTATTTACAAGTGTTGTGAATGCCTACCTTTCTATATGTGCTATTGTTTATTTATTTGTGAACAGAAAGCCGTGAGGGGAATGTATTATGTGTGTGTGTGTGTGTGTGTGTGTGTGTGTGTGTGTGTGTGTGTGTGTGTGTGTGTGTGTGTGTGTGTGTGTGTGTGTGTGTGTGTGTGTGTGTGTGTGTGTGTGTGTGTGTGTGTGTGTGTGTTTTTGTGTTCACTTAAGTATGCATTCTTTTATGTGCGCTATCCGTGGGTCTTTATGTTTGTGTTTGTGCGTGTATTTATGTGTGAATACACAGTAGTTTGCACGTGTGTGTGTATTCACATACAATATACCAGTTTGTGCGTGTATGCATGTCTGTGTGCATGCATGCAGTATGCATATGTCTTGCATGTGCATGTGCAGTCCGTTACACTTTAGGTTTATCTGCATTCCGCGTGCACATCTTTATCTTGCCAGTCTTGTTGATGGCTCAGGAAGGCGCATCCGTGGTTGCTGGCTATTTTTTTTTCTCGCTGTCCATCAATCGTTCTCCACGTGCATCCTAACTCACCGGCATTAATACTGGATCACAGATGGATATCCAGGCTCCCGCTCTGCAAATGGCTAGAGATGAGCCTATTTTTCTTTTTATTCAACAACCGGGAAGAGGAAAGAGCCGGAATGCCCAATATTGTCAAGAAAACAGACAGACAAAAAGACAGAGAGAGAGAGGAAAAAATGGTCTGTCGATTTCTTTTTTTCCCTCTTGTGTCTCTTTTTTACCATACATGTTCATTTTGTGGCCCTCTCTGCGAGAGGCTTCTGTTAAAGCCTGGTCAGAAGGAAAATGGACTTGAAGATAAAGAAAGAAAGAGAGAGAGAAAGAGAAAGAAGAAAAAGATGATGAGGTGAAGCTGGGTTCAGGAAGGAAGAAAGGACTAAGGTGGGGCAGGTGGGGGTGGTGGTGGCGGTGGTGGGGTGCAGAGATGGAGAAAATGAGTGTCGTTCTCATTTGCATGCAGGCCTTCCAGCCCCTCAAACTTTCAATCTCTCCACTTGCGATCCCCCCGCGCGCGCACCTGACAGACGAGAGACCGACTGCCCGGAATACCAAGTGGCTCAACATGTTTATATTAATGTGCGCATATACACACACGCTCGTGCGCACAGACCACTGGCACATACGTTCATGTTTGTGCACACACATCATATCTACATGCAGGCACGGATACTCAAATATCACTCGTATGCATACAGGTGAGAGAGCTCGTACACATAAGTGCGGATATGCTGTCAAATCGCAGGCGCATGATGCTGCCACGCACATTTCCTCTCACACATGCACGCACGCACACGCACACGCACATGCACAAGCACACGCACACACGCACGCACACGCACACACATGCGCATGCACATAGGTCCCACTTCCATTACCCAATTGCCTGCCACTCACAAACATACATATTAACATTCATGCTCACACACATACATCCCCCTCTCTCACGTAATCACTTGAATGCACAAACATACATGCATTCACACATAAACAGATGCAAATTCCCTCCTCAATCTCAGAAGAACATGCAGCACATCACAAACATAAACTATTCAAACATGAAGCAAAAACATGCGTTCCTAAAGATATAGCCTACTGTATATGAAAAAAAAACTACCAAAAAAAAGGATTGCACGTATTTCAACCGCACTTACATTGGTGCGACGCAGGCCCTGTGACATGTTGCGTTTAAACGCAAATGTACAAAACGCATGCATTGTGCTAAATTATTTGTTTCCTGCTATTCTCTGATGCGTATGAATAATACAGGAGTCTCGGGGGAACTTTTTGCTTCACATAAATAAGAAGTTAGATAGAAAATTGCATTATTAATCTGTGGCTGCTGGCGTGGCATTTCCTGTTAAGAATTCATATGACATTGCGCGCCCAGAGGCGAAAGGGTGGGCTTTTAAAGTCCAGGATGAGAACAAAAGGTGGGGTTTGGTTCAATTTAAAATACATTTCCAAATGCATCTGTGTACATGCAGTACAGTACAGAACTCTTTTGGTGGTACAACAAACAGGCAAAAGGAACCATGAAAAGCACATGACCATAGTTACACTAAAGACTATTTCTGTTTTTAATGTTGTTGTTTTTAGTTTTTAGTTTCAGTTTCAGTTTTAGTTTTAGTTTTAGTTTTAGTTTAGTTTTTGTGGTTTTGAAGAAAATGTTCTGCAAAAGCTGCTATGTCCCTGCAACATAAGGTTGCTAAACATGGCCTGTGCTACAGGCTGTCCTAAAAAAAACAAATACTTTGTCTTTCTTTCCCTCCTCCATTAGTCTTTGTCATTCTTTCAGCATTTCTTTCCTTGGTAGTGGTCAACAAAGAAATTCCAAAGATTTGGAAACATTTTATTTAGCACTGTAGCACTTGATAAAACAAACAACATTGTGCATCTGTTTTTATTGATTTGTCTACAGCGGTGGTTCTCAAAGTGGGGTCCTTGGGGGGGTTCTAGGGGGTCCCCAGCATATCCATTTATATTTTGGCTATTCAAAAATAGCAGATCTACTAGCTCACAGTGCATCACTTTGTGCAGCTCTGCGAGCTTGTACGTCTGCTATTTTTGAACATTTTTGAAAAACCTTAAAAGTATTTGAAAGACTTTGAATATTTGTTTTATATTTTATCACAAATATTCTCTTCTGGGGGTCCTTGGCACAAAACATTTTCAGATGGGGGTCCAATATATATCAATTTGAGAACCACTGGTCTTTAGTCTTGACACGGTTGACCATACTATCCTTAAACGGAGGTGTTTTAACATAAGGCTATCAGAGTTCTCCAACTACCTCAGTGATAGGTATTGACGTTTGAAACCTGTTCTCAATGTTGATAAGGTTTGGCCAACATTGTGTTACTTTCTAATGCCAAGAGTAGCCTAAGACTAAGTCACAGAATATTATTAGAAGATAAAAAATATTTTCTCTCTTTTCTTTAACCAATTAAAACCGGGAAAGCATCGTGTCATTTTAGATTTTAGCGTTGGCTATTCAAAAATAGCAGATATACAAGCTCACAGCGCGCCACTTAGTGTCACGCTGCGAGCTTGTACATCTGCTATTTTCAAAACTTTTTGAACAATCTTGAAAGTGTGCGAACTACAGATTTTGAAGGCATTTTTTAGAATTGGCCTCAGGTCTTGCACCCTCTTACTCTCTTCCAAAATACAGGGGAAAAAAGTCCAAATGATGCACATGCACATTTCAGATTATATAAAAGGTGGCATGGCGCCGTGGCCTTGGCCCCCTGGGGGTCCCAGGGGTCCGCAATAAAGAACATGTCAGAGAAGAGGCCAATCTCCATTTATACGTCTCACATGAGCGCTGCCACACTTTTACGACAGACATCGCCGCTCGACCATAAAACCGCCGCCCTCACATGGGTTACTAGCTACACACATGTGCAAACACACATACAGTGGAAGTACACAACACAGGGAACCTACTATGAGCATTACAAGCACTAACACACACATGTAGGCTTTCATCTGTCGGGGAAGATGGCTCCCTGTGGTTGTACCTGGCAGTAATAAAGCTGGCTGTTCTTTATCAAACTGCAGCACATTAGACTGGCATATAGTTCTGAAGTGTGCGTGTGCGTGTGCACTGGTGTGTGTTGTGTGTGTGTGTGTGTGTGTGTGTGTGTGTGTGTGTGTGTGTGTGTGCGTGTGCGCGTGCGCGTGCGTGTGTGTGTCCGAGAGTGTTTATGCTCTTACTGTGTGTACTGCATGTACGTGCATGCATATGTGCATGCTTGTATTTGTGTTTGTATGTGTATCTTGCTCCGTGTGTGTGCGCGTGTGTAATTAGGTGGGGGTTGCCAGAGACAGTAGGCTGTGCCTTATTAAGACACACAAAGACCCCATGGGCAGGTGCTCCCGCCTTCCTTTGTGTCTCCTGTGCACTGCTGTTTATGTGTTCAACTTTTAGTGAAGTCCCCTCTCTTCTCTGGCCCTCGGGGGCCAGAAAACCCACAAAAAGCTAAAACAAAAGGAGATGACGGACGGCCCTGCATCCTGACAGCACAAAGCCATTATGCACACATGTCAGGAATGGCATGAGATGGAATGGCAGGTGTTTCCTGGATGGGGAAAAAAATGGAAACCAACTTTTGTCTTCTTTCTTCAGTTTTGATTATTTTGGTGGACAGCGCAGCAGTCAATAAAGCGGTGTAATGATTCATTTATAGTCCATCGTATGACGGTGTCACATGCCTAAATTAGAAGATTGTGCTGCGTTGCATTGAGAGCTTGTAGATCTTATATTTTCGTTGTGTGATACAGGCAGGCAACAAAGTATAATTCAGGCATAAAGATTAAAAAAAGAAGGAAAAAAAGGTTTTAATTGAAGAACAACAAGTATGAAAAAATGGCTAAACATACAGTAATCGTAGAATACTTTGAGGTGCCCTTTGAAGGTGATGTGTGTATTGGTCCTAAATAATGTGAAAAACAGTACATGTGTTTGAATAGCTAAATCTGCCCCACCCCCATTCCCCATTTCTTTTTCAGCAGTTATGGAGAACCTTTCTCATTTTAAGTCATATTTATAAAAGCAACTGATATTGTTATTGTTAGATATGGACTAATATGTAAATATCTGAAGTTGTCCCTTATCTGTTGCCCTCCCTTTAACTAGCATGATGCACTGCAACAGACATACCGTAGGTAACACGTGCACACATGTGGGTCCACATACACATACAGTTAGACACAACAGACACACACACACACATCGGTCCACAACACTGAATAAAATTCACTCTCAGGATTTTGCTTATGCTCACACAAATATCTGCCAAATATAAGCCAGTCTAAAGTAAATGGTGAACCACATGCACACGTGCACACACACACACACACACACACACACACACACACACACACACACACACACACACACACACACACACACACACACACACACACACTCACTCACTTGCACACCTACAACACATTGCACTAATTGCACACCTGCCACAACCACTTAAAGGTGAAAGGTCAAGTCGTTCTCACGTTATCTTTTGCTGCTCTGTGTGTTTCATTGTGGTGCGTGTGCGCGTGCGCATGTGCGTGTGTTTGTGCGTGTGCGTGTGTGAGTGAGTGCAGGCGTGCATGTGTGTTTGAGTGTTTTTCACATGATAATGGATTCTGTGATCATAACATGTTAACACATAATAATGTGGTGCATATTAACACATGGAAGGTATTGATTCACATTAATGCCTTCCACAGATAAGACCATTGAAGATCAATACTCCATTTGTACACTCTCAGAGTCAAATTAACACTCAGGATTACTTAATAGGAAACTCTTGATTGTGAGGTTTTCTGTTTTCCAGCTGTAGTACCAGTTATATCCAAGTCAGACAATCAGAATCATGGTTCTTTATAAGACTATAAACATGGGTGTAAACATGAATTAGCCACATGAACTGTAGCATCCCTATTCTGGGAATGTCATAATAGCGGAACAGTCTGTGAAAATAGAAGAACATTCTGCGAAAATAGCAGATCTACAAACTTAAAATGCATCGCAACGCGTTTGAGCTTGCACATCAAAATATATAGGGTTTTATGTGGTTAAATAGGGAATGCTCTCACTTGATTTTAGCCATGGTCCAGAATCATATTCCTGGCATTAGTGTCCATGTCAATATGGAACAATAGACCCAGGATCAATATTTTGTCAATATTTGTTTTTCCTTCTCTCTGTGTGTGTGTGTGTGCATCTTCATATGTGCACGTGTGGGGGGAGAGAGAGCGACAAAGAAACAGAGTGAGAGAGAGAGAGACGGCTGCTTGCCAGCTGTGCAATCTGCTCAGTAATCTCAGGTCTGGTGTGTACACACACACACACTCCACAATCTGCTCTTGTACAACTGCCCTCCCCACACACACACACACACCCTTTCTCTCTCTCTCTCTCTCTCTTTCTCTCTCTCTTTCTTTCTCTCTCTCACACGCACACACTCACGCACACACACACACACACACGCACACACACACACACACACACACACACACACACACACACACACACACACACAGCGCCAATTCTTGCACAGTGATTTGTGCACTCAACTCCTTTCATTGTCGAGCAAAATGAACCATTTTCTTTTAAAGTATTTCTGAAGGATATTACGAAGGGGGAAAAAACCCTGCACGCCACGCGACTTGCTGCTACTTCCTCTCAGCTAACTCCACTCTCTTCCTGCTTCACAATAACCCTTATCAGTCCAATTTCCTCTCTCTCTCTCTCTTTCTCTCTCTCTCTCTCTCTCTCTCTCTCTCTTCCCTCGGCCCGTTTTAACACGGCACCCTGTTTGTTGTTTAAATGCAAGGGAGAGAAAATTGGCCACTTTGGCTGCTCCGAAACTCCCGCAGCTGTCGGTAATCGCTTCGTGCGCGAGCGCGCGTGTGTCCGTGTGTCTCCGTAGGTGTGGTGTGCGCGCACGTGCCAGTGCCACGCGTAATGTGCAGTTACTGCGGTATGGGGTGTGCGGGGCGGGGGCGTGGAGAGCTGGGTCATGGCGAGCGGCGGAGAAAGCACCATTAGGAGAAAATGATAGGCCTGTCCCTGCAACTCCATTACACACCAAACACTTAAAAGACTGGACCGGCTTCATTACGGGCCTACATGAATTATGCAGCTCTCTCTCCCGCTCTCTCTTTCTCTCTCTCCGTCTCATTTTATGCCACTCTCTCCCCATCAGGGCCTTCTGTTTAAACTGGAGGGCAGCCAGGGAAGGAGGGAGGGCGAGGGAAGAAGGAGGGAGGTGAAGAGGGAGAGAGAGAGTGTGTGTGAGAGAGAGAGGGGGGGGTGGTTCAGCGCTGCCTAGGGCCAAGCCTGTTTGCCTCGGGTTTGACAAACATGAGGAGAGAAGAGAGAGAGAGACAGATCGAGTGAAACACACAGAGAGGGAAAGAGAGAGAAATACTGTGGCTGTGAGTGGAGAACATGTACAACTTCAAGAGGGTCTATAGGTCCAGGATCCACTGGGCAAGGCACTGTGTGTGTGTGTGTGTGTGTGTGTGTGTGTGTGTGTGTGTGTGTGTGTGTGTGTGTGTGTGTGTGTGTGTGTGTGTGTGTGTGTGTGTGTGTGTGTGTGTGTGTGTGTGTGTGTGTGCGCGTGTGTGTGTGTGTCAGTGCCAGTGCCAGGTGGTGTGAAGGGAGCATGTGTGCATGTTTGTATATTTTTGAGGGGGCCATATGTGTGTATCTGTGAAACTTGCATGTGTTCGTTTGCATGCATGTATTTGTATGCAAAGTCAATGTCTGTGTGCACGTGGAATGGAGCCCATGGTGTTGTGTGTGTGTGTGTGTGTGTGTGTGTGTGTGTGTGTGTGTGTGTGCGTGTGTGTGTGTTTGCGTGCGCGCGTGCGGCGTGCGTGCGTGCGTGTGTGTGCGCGCATGCACTAGCAGAATGTGTTTTCACTTTGTATGCACGTTTACGCAACTCGTGCGTATGCTTGTGTGCGGGTGTGCGTGACAGTTTGCAAAGCCAGCATGTGGGTCTGGGACCATGTGTCATTGCACGCGTGCGTATGCTTGTGCGTGTGCAGTCGCGTGTTTGTGTGCCTGTGTGTGTGCCTGTGTGTGTGTGTGTGTGTGTCACAGCGTGCTGCCAGAGGGCCAGGGCAGCTAGCCAGACCCAGGGCACAGCGTGACACTGCATCCCGATCTGTGTTGTGACTGCCTCAATTACCCATCAGCCTGACAGAAAGAGAGAGAGGGGGGGGGGAAGGTACAAGAACAAGAGAAAGGTGGGAGAGAAGGAAAATGAGTGAAAGGAATAAACATCAGCGTGTCCGATGTGTGCGTGTGTGTGCATGTGTGCGTGTGCGTGTGCGTGTGCGTGTGCGTTGTAAGGTGCAGATTGCAAAGCCGGTAGTCAGGGTCGGGTGGTTCTTTATGCTCTGTTCCTTTTCTCAGACGGTGGTCCTGTGTTCCCATCTACCATTTGATCCACAGCGACACATCATCACCCCGTGACCAACTGGGAAAGACCACTATTCTCTATTCTGGATTATTTCATTTCGCTTACCTATACCTTTTTCCTCCCTCTCATGCAGCTTTTATCCTTTGCTGTTGTGTTGTGTTGTGTTGTGTTGTGTTGTCAGTGGTGGAAAAAGTACTCAAATGTTTTACTTAAGTAAAAGTATCAATACTGCAATGTAGAAGTACTCTGTTACAAGTAAAAGTCCAGAATTCAAAATTCATTTGAGTAAAAGTACAAAAGTATTGGTATCAAAATGTACTTAAAGTACCAAAAGTAAAAGTACTAAAATGTTTGAAAATAGCAGATCTACAAGCTCACAACGCGTCGCGATGCGACGCGTTGTGAGCTTGTAGATCGGCTATTTTCAAATAGCCAAGGTATAAAATAGGGCTAAAGTGGTTAATGTATGTTTTATAATGTAATATTGTATATATTTAAAGTAACTAGTAACTAAAGTTTTGAAAGAATTGTAGTGGAGTAAAAGTTGAAAAGTTGAAAAATTGAACTTAAGTACAGTACTTGAGTAAACATACTTACTTTACACCACTGTGTGTTGTGTTGTGTTATGTTGTGTTGTGTTAATGGGACAACACACACTGTGAAATCCTGAGTGTTCATTTAACTCAGAGAGTACTAATGTAACCAAATGGACCTGTAAGGTTACAGGTCAAGCCTGTAGTGTGTGTGTCAAGGATCTGTGGTCTATTCAAGCAGGTGTGCTAGATCCCAGAAAAGTGTGCAGAGACACTAAAGGATTCCAATGAAGTGTATCGTCAATTGAGCACCATATGCACAAACGGCTCTGCTCAGTACCTCTCTATCCCCTGTACCTTCTCCATCAAGACCCTTTTGGGCATGTCATTATTGCATATACTCAATGATCTTGTATAGATCAGCTATTTCTTGCAGTATAAAATAGGGCTTAAATGGTTAAACCGTTCCTCATTTTGATGGGAACCCCCCCGGAACGCTCCCAAGGACCCTTGGGGGTCCCCGGACCACACATTGAGAACCAGCGTGGAAGAAGATGTTAATACAATATAACTAGCGCAACTGCAGTGGTTGGTTCTTCTATTTTTTTTCTTTCTTTTTTTTCTCCAAAATGTGGTTGTTGTGGCAATTATTTCCTCCCCACACACATTTCTGTGTGTTGTCGCTGCTGTTGTATCCTACTGACTCACCTGCCACTGAGGAGCCCCCACCGGGAGGACTTATAGAGCCTCCGTCCTACTCCTCCCGCAAAACACTCCCTGCTGACATGGTGCCGCCCCAGCCCGTAGGATTACATTCAGTAACAATTATCACCCTCCCCTCCCTTGAACATGGGCCAATTGTGTTCGTATAGACCAGGAGTGGGCAGCATATTTTTCCAGGGTGCCATGCTGACTTCGATAAAGTGAGGGAAGGGCCACACATTGGACCATTGGATTGACACTTGAAACACATACTGTTGTGCTGAATTATGTTAAAACTGCATGAATTTGGTAGACACGACAGACTACTTTACAATAGGGCCACCAGCTGTACTATATCACTCACATAATCAAACATATTGCATTATATGCGTTATAAATATGGACTCAAGGCAGACTGTTTCACTGTCTATGTTGCCCATGTGTGGTATAGCCGCTCGGCTAAGTCGGATGCACCACTGTCCCAGACTGGTGGGCAGCTACTTTACCAATTACCACTGCGCCACCTAAGCGCCCCTCCCTACTCTTAACTCTTCTATTGAGAAGTTTAGACCCTGTGTTCAGGTAGGAACACTATTGGCCGATATTACCCTAAGATCATAGCACAATATCTCGTTGCCCAAGTGGGTCCATCATCTTAGCTCAGTGGTGTTTCTTGCACAGGAGACCTGGGTGTGAATCCCAGGAAGGACATAGATATTACAGTGCAGCTTTAATAAAGAGCAAAACCAGAACACAGACGCATATGAGTTGGAATGGAGAGCCCTCTCATGGCCTGCAGGGGGAAACGTTCATATTTGCCTGTATGCACATCATATCACATGGTAAACGTGCACAGCAGTATTTGTGTGTCGAACATATATGTCAAGGTCATAGGAAGTGTTGAGGGTCTCAGGGGTCTCCTAGCGTTCGTCCTAGCCCCGCTACGCCGGATACTCGTACACCGCCTCTCGAACGGGTCTCCATGGGCACACGTGGCCACCATTAGGCGCTGCCAGAGAGCAAGATGGTTTGACAAGGGACACGTTCTGTATACATACCTCAGAGTCACTCAGGAGAAGAAGAAGAAATGAGGGGGCTGTGAGGGGCGAGGGGGGGGTCAGCAACACATGCAATTATTCATCCCGTCCGGGATTGGAATGCTCTTTTCTTTTTCTTTTTTGACACCAGAGATGCATTGGAGGCACGTGAGCTTTCACGTCGCCTCAGATTTTTGACATTGTTGTTGCTTTTCTTTTTCTTTTTTCTGCTGGAACCCGAGATGAATGGTGTGATCTGTCATTAGTGTGCGTCAACAATACTGTGTGTGTGTGTGTGTGTGTGTGTGTGTGTGTGTGTGTGTGTGTGTGTGTGTGTGTGTGTGTGTGTGTGTGTGTGTGTGTGTGTGTGTGTGTGTGTGTGTGTGTGTGTGTGTGTGCGCGTGCGTGCGTGCCACAGAGATGGCTATGTGATGAGACGGAGGAGGTGGGGCTAAAGTGAGTGATTTCACGCATAGATAGAGGCAAAACAAACGTTATGGGGTTGAGGTGTGTGTACTGT
>NC_139947.1:25548848-25558848 GCF_963454915.1 Gymnoscopelus microlampas
GGAGGGGGCTTATTATCTGACACACCATCTGGTAATGGGAGGGAGGACCTGTCTGTGTGTCCCAGACACAGACACACTGAATGGGCCTGCAGTTATCTCAACATGGCCACCTCAACTAGCTGTATGGAGGCTGTAGGCAGATATGGCAAAATGTGATAAAGTCAGAGTCATGAAACCGCCAGACATCAATTGTACAGAGGGGGAGGGGGGTTGGCACAGGTACGTTTAGCAGAGATGGAATAGGAACAGTATACAAATGAGTCTACTGGGGTAATTTACATAGAAAGTTGATTGATTGATTGATTGATTGAATACTTTATTAGACGGAAATTCAGCACAAGGTACAGTCAGGCATTTTAGAGCGAAAAGGATAGAGAGAGAAAGAGAGAGATAGGGACGGAAGTAGGGAGGAGCGGTAGGGGGGTGATGGGGCTGACAAGGGGAGGGGGGGGGGGTCAGGGAGGGGGGGTACCTTTTGAACTTATCTGGACTTTATTAAGATTTGCAAGAAGAATCCTGAGGAAACGTCACAGAAGTTGACTGATCAGCCATGCGCAGTAAATGTCCTTTGTTGCCATTCTGTCCATTGTTATTGAAAGCAGAGTGTGTGTGGGCTGTAATTGGCTCAGGGACCAGCAGCAGGAGGACAGGAGTCCTTCCTATTGGTTTACCCGTGGGGCAAGCAACACATCGTCCCGCCCACTCTACCTCGCCGGCTGAGAAGTTGAACTGAAGTTTGTGAACTTTTTGTTTCTCACACAAAGTAAACTTGTCAGCACTCGGCGGTCGCTGGTGGGCAGGAGAGAGATAGAGAGAAAGAGAGAAGGGATAAAGGACCGCAAAGATGAAGCTGTGTCGCACTTTTCTAGGTTAGTAGCTTATTCTTAAAATGCTAAAAACCTATTTCCCCTGTAGATAGTTTTAAGACCTAATTTTTTTAGGGACTCCGCCGGTTACCCATATATGGGGTTTAAGTGATTATGGTTGACCAATTTAATCGATACAGTGATGAAGTCATTTAGAGTGTAAACAATGTTATAATAAAATATTTCCTGACGGCGTCATTACGCTAAAACGAACTATAGCCTAACTGTTATAATAATAATATATTGTTCATACGGGATTATGTTAGTACAAATATATAAACCCTAGATATCGGAGCCTTGACCCGCTGAGATTAAAGCAGGGGGATTATGTTGTCATACCAACTGTCACCCCGCTTTAAAACTTTGTGCGTCACTTTAGCCTACTTTGTGCGTCAGCTTTTATTCAAAAAACACGCGTTTTCTTTTATTTGTAGATAAACCAAACTCCCTTGCAGGCAGCGTCTAACAGAGACTTGTTCTAAAGAAGTGTCCAGACAAAGAACAGTAGGCCTACATCCCCTAGGGCTGTGCCTCTCAAACTTTTTCATACCAAGGACCCCCAAAATTAAATTGATATATATTTGGCCACGGACCCCCATCTGAAAATAATTTGTGCTAAAATGTTTGCTTAAAAAATAAAAATAAAATAAATAAATAGCAGATCTACAATCTCATAGCTCATGCCACACTGTGAGCTTGTATATCTGCTATTTTTGAATAGGCAAAGTTTAAAAGGTTAAAGTGGTTAAAATGATCGTGATGCTATATTAACACATTTTGCTGGGGACCCCCTGGAAGCTCCCCAAGGACCCCTGGGGGTCCCCCGACCCCACTTTGAGAACCAAATGCCCTAGGGGAATGTGTGGCCCCGGTACCGTGGGGACAATGCCAGGCTGCGGGGCTTATTACAAACTTTTTTTTGTTGTGCTGGTCTGTCGGCTTGTTCCATCTGTCGAGGGACTTCTGCAGGAGCGGCAGGGGCCTCCCCACAGCACTCAGTCAGCTGCTGCCCCCATGTAATATTTATACTGGCTACCTCACAATATAGCCACCATACTAATTGTATAGTCTGGAAGCAAACGTGCCCATTGACTATACGAGGCCTCTTGTGCCATCTGCACCCAGACAGATTATAACAATGGAGGAAAAGTTTTCCAGCTGATGCACCGACCGAGGAGTGTGTAAAACTATTCACTAAATAAAAGTAAAGATAATGAGTGGAGGAGTATGAAAATTTAATGAAAACGACTTTTAAATGGTGAAATTAAGTTTAAAATAGTTCAGAGTGTTTTTTTTTACTTAGCAGCTTAAATCCTAACCTAAACCCTAAAACAGTAGTCCTCAAACGTTTTAAATGTCAAACACCCCATAACTCTTGGGAGTGTACGAACGTAACCAAATGGACCCGCAGCGTCCCTTTTGCCACAAAAAACTGTAGCTGAATGGTCAATGCTGCAGCTGCTGCTGAAGATAAATAAAATGCCCCATAGACTAAACTCTTTGTTGCTATCACTATCAGTAACTTGTACAGAAAGTTAGAGCGGACCGGCAGACAGGCCCGCTGTCCGTGGTCCTGAACCCTGTGACGCAGCGCACAGGAGCTGTCCGTGGTTCTGAACACTAAAACCTCAACTTTATTCACAAACAGGCATAGTTGATCGAGGCTGTTTACATCTGTGGTGGAAAGTAGGCTGCATGTACTCAAGTACTGTACTTTGAGGATTTTTTACTACTGCTACTACTACTACTGGGTTATTTTCAATGTTCTGTACATGTCAGAGGCACATATTGTATACTTTTTACTCCACTACCATTATTTGAGAACTAGGCCTAGTTAATTTCTAGATTTGTATCATTATTACAAAACATGCAGTAACCACTTTATCCCTATACTTTGGCTATTTGAAAATAGCTGATCTACAAGCTCACAACACGTCGCTTTGCAACACGTTGTGAGCTTGTAGATCTGCTATATGGTTTACATATGTAAGGCCTGTATGCCTACTTGTTCATAATCTTCAAACAATAGTCCAGCAAAAGGCCTCTGTATGTGTGGCTCCACGACGTAAACCTACCTGGGCCCTGCAGCACTGACTTTTACATGCAGGGGTTTCAAGTGCTAGCGACCCCATGCTTCGTGGGCCCATGCACATCTCTCTCTCTCTCTCTCTCTCTCTCTCTCTCTCTCTCTCTCTCTCTCTCTCTCTCTCTCTCTCTCTCTCTCTCTCTCTCTCTCTCTCTTGTTTACTTGATTGTCGATGCTGTCGTCGTGCGGATCCTCGCTCCTCCGCGCCCACAAACTGAAATCATACTGATGCGGCGTGCACGCCAGTGATTGATTTCAGCTCCAATGCATAACAATGGGATTGCACAAAAAGAGCCTGCTGCAAAGAGATAAGGATTTAATAGAATTTCTGAAAGCTGAAGGTTGGCTTTTTGAATATTCCCCGCGTGCGCAGCGTGGAGACAGCAGATAAAGGATGGCATTTGTGGGGACTATTCTCAAATGGCTTGTAATGAATGGTTGTCATTTCCACTAATGGTTTCAAAACAGCAAGCAAGAAGAAAAAAAAATACACGGTGTGTGCAACATTTGGGAGTGACTCCAAGTTGCACTATTAAGACCGTTCGTTGCTGACAGCGGACATCGTTCCCTTAATGAGACTGTAGCTCTAAACTATACCAAACATTCAGTAATGGATCACGTTGGCCCGTTGTCAACTAACATCTGGCAAAAGCCTATCGCAAATATATTTGGCACAATTCTGAGGCCCTTTTCTTTGAAAGGTGCGTCTTTGTGTCGTTCTATTTCAAAAGATAAAACTTGATATCAATTCCCCCCAGCTCCCCCATCCCGGCATCTCTCCAGAGCATAAATCATGTTTAGTTTATAGCTCGTCTCTGGTGCTATAACGGCTTCCTTTGAGACCTGTCTCTATGTGTCGTTAAAAACATTTCCCCCCCCCTCTTCCATGCAGAGAAATTATCAGATGCTGCATTGCATAGTATACATACTAACTCGGTGCACACACCGACTACATCAATTCCCACTCGGAGAAAAAGTGTCCGCCGAATGAATTATTGGACGGTACCACCTTCCCAGGACGTGTGGGGGTAGGGGAGAGAGAACATGACAGCTGTAACGTGCATGCGTTTCGTTTGTGGGCCATCAAAGATTTATCTGCGAGAGGTGAAATATAAGCTCCTTCTGGCGCACATTGTATTGGCTACTACACCAGGGGTCTTCAATAGGGGGTCCGGGACCACTAGGTGGTCCTCAGAGCTACTATAGTGGGACCACCAAATCTTTGTGAGATAGGATTTTTTTTTTTTTACATTAACCACTTGAACCCATAGAATTCTTTTTCTGAGGGGAACGTTAGCCGAAAATAGCAGATCTACAAGCTCACAATGCCCGTTTTGAGCTTGTAGATCCGCTATGTTTGGCAAAGAGGTAGAGGGAAAAAAGACCAAGTAAAAAACAAAAGTTTAATCTGAAACAATTTTATACAATATAGAGAGGGGGTCCCTGCTTCATCTCTCTCTCTCTCTCAGCTAGGGGGTCCTTGGCCTGAAAAACGTCGAAGACCCCTGGGCTACACCCTTTGGACCTAGAGATGAAGCAACATCACACGTCTGTGGGGGAAAAACATGTATATTTCATTCTCTATTCGGCCAACATATAGAAGCCTCTGATTGAAGTTGTAAGTTGCGTGTGTATGTGTGCGTGTGAGAGAAAAGAGGGAGGGAAGCAGAGAGAGGGGTGTGTGTGTGTGTAGAGAGAGGGGTGTGTAGAGAGTACACACACACACACACATGCCCATTGAGTTCTAGGGGTATCTAAAACCCTGCCCATGTGATGCTTGAGGTTTTACTACGGCTTCCGTGATGTCATGGCACAGGGCGGAGGGAAGAGAGAGGGAGGTGGAGGGGGAGGAGGAGGAGGAGGAGGGGGGACAATGGCTCATGAGGGAAAGGTAAGTCAATATTACGTTTTCTCGCTGACAAAGGCAAATGAAGCCATGTTTTTGCTTACAAACAAGTAACATATAACGCCTTGATCCGGAGCTCTGCGCCGGTGCGCCCGTTTCCGAGAGGCCATCAGTTTCCGAAGCGTCGTTTCCACTTGATCATATCTGGATATTATAACGGGGGAGTAGAATATCATTTTAAAAACCTTTATACTGGGATATCTTTTCAACAAACTACTTGACAAGCGACCCGAACTCTTCAGAGCACAGCGAGGACATTGCGCGACCCCCCCCCCAGGCAATATATTGGAATTCAAGGTAATGATACATTTCGTGATATTTTCTCATGTTCGGTTAGAAATGGGTTTATTACAAGTAATCGCACATTCAAAGGTCCGTTTCTTGTATAACTTTGATGCAGCAGCATTGGTTACAGTAGTTTAAAGCATCACTCAGCAGCCTCTTAAAGCAGCACAGCCTGGCCGATATATAATGCTTAATTTACCTTTTATATTTTATCATTCCTCGAGTAAGGCTTGACAATACGAATTACAAATAGTTTACCGTTACTAGCGTTTACCAGTTTAATGCCATAAAGTAGGTTATGTATATTGATCATAGTCGATTCGGGTTTATTTACCTTTTCTGAAACCATGTATCAACTGGCCAAGGTGGCGATACTAATTAACGCGTAGGCTACTGATAATTAACTAAAGCACTGCCGAGCTCACAGGGGGAGTTTATATTTGAAGGGATACGGTAGTTATTAAAGAATGTAACTGGAAATAAAGACTTAATGGTGCTCTCGTATAGAATCTTTGATGATGCGTGTTTATCCACTTGGCCGTTACTCTGCTTGTGAGAGAGCGACGGATCAAATGTGGTTCAAGGAAATGTCATATATAGGCTATATATATATTATATATATACAGATACATATATATATATATATATATATATATATATATATATATATATATATATATATATATATATATATATATATATATATATATATATATATATACTATATATATATATATATATATTCTCCCCTCTGTCCCTTGATTTCACCTTCTAGATCCCATGGAATAAATCAGCGGACGTTATGCCTATCGTAGAATGCATTCTAGCGTTCAGTTTTTATCATTGCCTCTTTTTTTTATTTGATGTGGGTTTGAGAGTTTTTAATTCACAATCATAGATCTGGAACTGGAGTTTAGTTCCAAATTGGAGTTTCGTGATTATGGTGTTACAATGGGCGTTGTACCGGACTCCCAATCACATCTGTGTGTGTGTGTGTGTGTGTGTGTGTGTGCTTGTGTGCTTGCGTGCACGTGCGTGCTTGCGTGCGTGTGTGTGTGTGTGTGTGTGTGTGTGTGTGTGTGTGTGTGTGTGTGTGTGTGTGTGTGTGTGTGTGTGTGTGTGTGTGTGTGTGTGTGTGTGTGTGTGTGTGTGTGTGTTTGTGTGTGTGTGAGAGAGAGAGAGAGAGAGAGAGAGAGAGAGAGAGAGAGAGAGAGAGAGAGAGAGTGGAAGGGGGTGGGAGGGGTTGGCCATTTGATCCTCTGCAGCAGAAACAGAGATGCTCTCTTCAAATGTCAGCCGCCTTTAGTGATGCGCAGATAAAAGTCCTTATAGAAGCGGGTTTGAAAACATCGAGCGGCGGATCGAGGTTGAAAGCGTCGTTCTCGTCAGATAAACCAGAATTCTGAAGTCATCATACTGGGCCCCATAGCGGCGGTGCTCGGTAGAGTTGGAGACAGTGCGATCCATATATAGGCGGTGTGTGTGTGTGTGTGTGTGTGTGTGTGTGTATACTGGGCTCTGCTCGGATGGTCACATAATGTGCGTGCGTCAACGCACCTGCGTCCTAAGATGGAGGAAAGAGATGAGGGACGATGATACACAGAGAATTACATGTCACCTGCTCTTTAAATCTGCCTTTATGACGCTCGGATCACACTGTTCAAGCCCGTTTCATCTTCCGATCGTTTGATAGGATAGGATAGCCCAACTGTTTTGTAGCATCAAACTAATAGGCTAGCCGTTTCATTAGTTGATATAGTAGAGACCTACTGTGTATAGCATAGAGGAAGCGGGGATCCGCTATACGGGATATGAAAACGGTCCGCACAACATATGCGATAAACACACTTCATATTCATGCATTTTGAAGTGTAGATGCTTACGCAGTAACGCACGTAGATGTAACCTAATAGTTTTAATAGGACCTACACCCTTAGGTAATTAGTTGCCCTCCTCAGCCTCCTGGGTAACGTTTATTACGAACTAAATAGTTACCTGTGCAACATAGGCCTATACAAAGGTTCGGAGGCTATATGCACAATTAATGCATCTAGGCAAACTGATTCATTTAAAAATGCTTTCTATTTTTCTTCGAAATTGTCTTCTGAAATTCGATCTATTCCTGGGCTTGCAGAGGTTATGATTACCGTATGTCAATTTGTAGGCCTACTTCGTCGTACATGGTATCCCGCGACGAAAATAACAGATCTACAAGCTCACCCCTCAAAGCATGGCATCTTTGCAGGTGCGTTTATAGCTGGTAGATCAGTTTTTTTCCTCGCACGCGACACCGTCGTAAGACGAAATCATGCTTTTCACTCTCGTTTAGACTCTGACTGGGGATGCTCGTTTAGCGTTGGGCCCTAATAGGAAGTTCTTTTTAGTTACCATGATACCAAATCGCTCTATTTGTGGAGGAGTTGAATAGCCCGTGGTGAGGAGGACAGCAGGTGCCAAGGGATCAGCGGAGAACGGGAGTGCAATAAACATGTCGGAGGAGCAGCTGGGCCAAATTGCACCCTCGTCATTCAAAGCCTATCAGAAATCCAAGCAATCGAGGCGAGTGTCAGGGTCGACCAAACTCTCAATGGCGGAGGGCCATTTATAATGAAAGCCTCGAAATAATGATTTTTTTTACCATTACCAGTCGTAAAAGGAAAATAAATGTTAAAACAAAAATAAATTAAAGGCTGTTCGTGCTTGCCTTTATGGGAGGATTTATGATTTAAATAAAAATCAAGGCTCTGGCGAAGAATATTAAAGTGATAAGATCCATCCAGTATTTGATTATTTATCAAAAGAGCTTTAATATGTCATAGGTAAAGGAGTGTCAGACTATAGGCTACTGGACCTTTTTGAGCAAAGCGTGACATGGTTGTGTTTATTCTCAGATGTTGAGGTCAAAGTGCGTCCCTGGGGACCTACTCCCAAAACGGGTTACCATGGTGCTGTCCTTCACCCCTCCTCTCCTCTCCTCTCCTCTCCCAACCCCCACACCTATCACCAACACCATCCATCCATCTCAGACACTCCATCTTGGTGCTGACAAAGTGCACACTGACATGAGATAGATTTACTGTAAATAATGTCGGTAACAGTACCCACGACACAGGGAGTGTGAAGCTACATTACTGCGTAACTTTTGATTCCTGTATGTATGTTGCTGTGCAGAGCCTTGTCCATCTGCCCACAATTACACAAAGAAGTTGTCTCTAAATCCTGCTTAACGGGACCAGGGGTGTACCGCTGATCCTATACGTGTACAGTAGGCTATACACTGGTACAAACATTTCACAACAGTATAATACTCTGCTACCTATGGATTAGCTTTTATTCCACTACAGTAAGTCACAGCCTATAATAGCATTACTTGAGCCTATATATTTATTTATTCATTCATTCATTCCAAAAAGGCATTGGGGATTTGGATGTTTTGCACTTTTCACCACAGCCATCGTCCGACTTCAGAAGTAAGCTCTGATAAAAAACACATTTATTTATTCAGTCAGCTCTTTGTTTACACCCCCCCCCCCCCCCCCCCCCCGCCGCCACTTCTCTCTATCACTTTCTGTTACGGTTGTTACAGTTGGGAACAATCAGCACTTGACCGCGAAGACGCAACAGTCTGAATCACACCTGGTTATTTGTTTTTGCATATGAGCATGTCACTTAGAGTCTCAACGTTATGGTGTCTGTTGTGTTGGTCTAAGTCTTAGACCAACACACCATAACGTTGAGCCATGCAGAAGAAAAAAAAAGACCCCTGAAACGTGGCTGAACATATACTTTTCTGTGACTGACAGCCTACCTGACGCTGTCTACTTTGCTGTGATGTGATAAACCCCTCTAGACTCCATGCAGGGGAAAAAACGAAAGAATCAATTTCAAGTAGGTTCTGATATGCTTATAGAATGAGCAGCATTGTAACTCCGAGAGTGAGCCAAATGAAGAGCTGTACAGTGTACGTACACATGGACCCAGGGCTGTGTTACAATGCAGGCTTGATATATGTTTGGCCTTTATGAAACAGCTCTCAGCTCTTCTGGTCCTCCTCACTCTGCTGCCCGCAAACTACATTGCACAAAGCCCAGTCTCACTTCACTAACAGTCCAAGGGATGAGGGTATAAGACACTAAGGGAGAAAGAAAATATTATGTGTGTGTGTGTGTGTGTGTGTGTGCGTGTGCACGTGTACGCGTGCACAGAGGCCGAGCGAGAGGAGAGCTGAGATAGAGAGACAGAGATAGAGATGTAGACGAGCAGTATTGCTGCTGTAATCACTTTTTGGCCGAGGGGGGGATGTAGTGAAAGTTGATAAACAAGCATTTTGCAGAGTGCTGGCTGCGCTGAGCGCTGGGCTGGGTCAGCTTCAGATGGAAATGGGCAACGTGGGGAGGGGTGGAAGGCTGATGGGGAATGGACAGAAGCAGGGAGGGGTTTTGGGAGGGGTGGGGGTGCCGGGCTGGGCTGGTCTGCTTTTTGGGACTCTGATATGGACAACATGCTGCCTTTTGTTGTCTTATAATGTTATAGCGGTTAATGAGGAGGATGTTACTGCAGGTTCACATACAGGAGCAATCTGTTTTTCTCAGACCACTAAATATACAAGTCTTGCAGTGATTTCAATTTTGCCACTGAATGTACAATGAAATAGTTTGATATACAGCGCCCATCCAAACACATTTTCATGTTTGTATACTGTGAAATCCTCACTGTTATTAATTTAACTCTGAGAGTGTTAAAAATAACCCCTCTTTGCAGTGTCA
Source organism: Gymnoscopelus microlampas (assembly GCF_963454915.1). Classification (NCBI taxonomy): domain Eukaryota; kingdom Metazoa; phylum Chordata; class Actinopteri; order Myctophiformes; family Myctophidae; genus Gymnoscopelus; species Gymnoscopelus microlampas. The sequence continues at coordinate 25,558,758 of NC_139947.1, forward strand.
GCCTCAAACAGTCTGACAGACTTTGAGGAGACCATGCTCCCCCATGTTCAAAACTATGAATGATTTTCCTTAACCATAAATGAACAGAATA
>NC_139947.1:25563848-25566348 GCF_963454915.1 Gymnoscopelus microlampas
CAGCAGCCTATAGGGCTGAGTGGTCCTGCTACAGTACTTCTTCTTCTGTGGTTGTCACTTTGGAGCAGCGCACGTCTCTTACTACAGAAACCTCTACATGGTGAAATCCATGGCGTTAATTTAACTCTGAGTGTGTAAAAACAGAGTTAAAGTAATACTCTGGATTTTGCTGTGTACACAGTAAAATCCTCAGTGTTCATTTATTAATTTGTAACTCAGAGAGTGACCCATAAGGGTCCATTTGGTTCCATTTGTACACTGGTGTTTTTACACCTGCACTGTACTAGACTCTTTTCTCTCTCTCCATCCTCCTTGTGTCATGCATATACGACTTGGTCGCCGGCACCGCCATGTAATAATAAGCCCCCCAACCCATGTTCCTCATTCAAGGATCCTAATTAAAAGCAGAAGGAGAAAAAAACACAAAGGCAAGGTAGCGGACAAGTTTGAACATACATTAAAACAGGAACCCTGTCATGATGTGAAGACGCCAAGATCAGGTGACTTTGTGTTAATGCACATTTAATGAGCTGGAATTGAGGAAAAATGGCTGGAAAGAGAGAGAGACAGAGAGAGAGAGAGAGAGAGAGAAAGGAGGGTTGACTCGCAGATGCCGGTCGTACCTATTTAGAGCGTAGCTATGGCTACACAAACATGAAAGCCACAGGCAGCCCTTTCAACACGGCTCTCAATTCAGCGAGCGGCTATCAAGGAGGAGAAGGAAAAAAAGGGTTGCATAGAGGAAAAAAAATTAAGGGAGCACAGAACACAGGACAGAGTATAACAACGACTAAGAAAGAGGACAGGGGTATAACACAACTACACAGTCAAATCCTCACTTGTTAATTAATCCATTTGTAACTCTCTGAGAATGGAACTCACCGAGAGCGGTCCAAATGGACCCCGTATAGACTCTACGGCGTAGAGGGTCCGTTCGGTTCCGTTTGTACACACTCAGATTTAAATGAATACTCAGGATTTCACTGTTAACCACTTGAACCCCAGCGTCCATATTCTGGGGGGGGGGGTAGCAGATCTACAAGCTCACAATGCAATGATTTTGTGTAGACAGAAAAAAGTGGTCAAAGCACAGTGTAACTCAAGTCCAGTTCTCTAAGACTACAGGGGTTAAAGTGTAAGTTAACCCATTGATACCTGGAACGCTTCTGTGTCACTTTAGATATCTTTGGCTATTCAAAAATAGCAGATATAACAAGCTCATAGCGCGGCACCGAGCTTGTATGAGCTTGTAGATCTGCTATTTTTGAATAGCAAGTTTTTTTAAAGAAATCGCCTTAGGTCTTAAAGGGTTACGTTTCTTTGTCAGGGAGAAGCAGTCTGCCCCATGAGCCTGGTCTGAAAGACAACAAGAACAGAGAAAGTGCCGGTCGCAGTATTTCAGCACCATGGACAGCTCATTTTACTATGCCTGCATTATGAATGGTTCAGCACCAGCATAGCCAATTACACAGCAAAATACTTTGTGTAAATTTAACACTGGAAGTGTACACATGTAACCAAGTGGACCCGTGCAGTCTCAACCCCTGCCGCCATGTTTTTTCTCACTATTGCATACATGCATGATGCATGTGTGAGTGCATGCATGGATGCATGTGTGTTCGTCATGTGCGCGTCAAATCTCACTGTCTCTCTATTAAATAACCCTCATATGACCAGATAAACAACACTCTCCTTTTTCACACTGTGTGAGTCATTCAGGCACACACGCACACACACACACACACACACACACACACACACACACACACACACACACACACACACACACACACACACACACACACACACACACACACACACACACACACATGCACGCACGACGCACGCACGCACACACTGCCTCAATCTGGCACTTCCGGCCTCTCCAGAGTAATTATTGTGTATTATTAGTTAATGGAAGTGGTTCATGGCCATAATATTTCAGACAGCTATGCAGTTCCTTTCAGGTCCACCGGGTATACACAGTTCTAGTTTACATTACTGTGGTTTAGACAGTCCTTGTGAATAGGTTTACATTGGTAAGCATCTGCAGTTTGTGCTTTCAAGGATGAGCGGAGGAAAATGAAGACTTTGTCTCGCTACTGAAAGAGGAGAGCAGAGAGAGAGCGAGAGAGAGGACTGGTTGTTTCAATACCCTCTCAACTCAATTCAGACTTTAAATGCACACCTACGTACGCACACTCCTTGGACATAGTCCTGGGTATTTTCTGCACACAAATATGGATGCGCATTGCACACACGCGTGCGCACACACGCGTGCACACGCACGCACGCACGCACGCACACACACAGAGATGAATACATGAGTGACCTGACCCCCCCACTCACATGGACACAAACCTGTGCACACAGCAACACCCACACACTGCGAACTCTTCACACGGCACCAAACTCTTACCTTCTCTTTCCTATAGAGTGCTGTGTTTTGTCAGCTACGCTCCATGTTAAAAGCGTCAGATCAAAAGAGTTGAAGCAGAGA
>NC_139947.1:25573848-25668848 GCF_963454915.1 Gymnoscopelus microlampas
AGCAATAGCTAAATTGCAAAAAATGTAAATATTGTTTTAATCAACTTTTGTGCTAGACTCGAGGCTAGCGCCGGACAGCGGCGCTACACGCCTACCTTCTCCCGTTAACAGCTGTGTAACTCCCTTCTCCCTCAAACCCCACTTTCTTTGCTCCCTCCCTCTCTCTAGTTCTCCTCCTCCTTTCCCCGTTCACGCTCCTTCCCTCCTCCCCCCCCCTGCCCCCCGAGACTCCGGCGAGACCCACAGGCAGCTCATTGGCTCGTGACTCCTTATTTGGGCAGGAGATATTAGCTATCTGTTTACATGTGTATTCCTTCAGCGTGGCAATTTCAGATGCACTTTGTTTATAGACACTCCAACCCCGTCTTCGACCCCCTGCCTCTCCCAGGTGAGGGTGAGTGGGGTGGGGCGGGGCGGGGTGGAGGGCTTATTGGATTTCACCCTCCGCTGCCTCGCTCCCTCGCTGTCTCTCGATGCGCTGTTCATTAAACGTTCCACTCAATTGGGCGGGATGGGTTGTGATGTGTGAGCGAGGAAGCAGACGAGCAAGCACGGCGCCCCCCTCAGGGTGTTTGTGCATACACACACGCAGCATGTGCGCCGCGCGCGCGCACACACACACACACAAACACACACACACACACACACACAGAGCGTCAACGCTCTATCCCTTATCAAACAGTCCCTGACCCCCACCCCTCCTCTTGTCATGTCGCTGTACGTAAATCACTCACACAGAGGTGCTGCCTGATTATTTGATGGAACATGTCTTCGGAAATATGCCAGTCAGGGACGTGCACAGATAGACTCTAGGTGGTGCTAGAGCACCTGCCCTTTGCCCTCTTGACCAGAAGTGCCCTTTTGAAAAAAAAATAAAAAAAGTTTTTTTTTCAGTTTACAGCAGGGGTCTTCAACAGGGGGTCCGGGACCCCTAGCGGGTCCTCAGAGTTACTACAGGGGGTCCGCCAAATCTTTATGTGATATGATTTTTCTTTTTACCATAACCACTCGAAACCTAGCATCCCTTTTCTTAGGAGAACTTTAGCCAAAAATAGCAGATCTACAAGCTCACAACGCCTCGCGCTGCGAGGCGTTGTGAGCTTGTAGATCGGCTATTTTTGGCAAAGAGGTATAGGTGTAGAGGGAAAAAAGAGCAGACCAAGTAAACACAAAAAAGTATAATTTACTTGAGCACCTGCCCCTCAAAATGTCTGTGCACACCACTGATGCCAGTTGTTGTTGTCATTGTGCCAATAACTTTTTTCGTCTTTTTCCTCTCTCCTGTCTACTCCACCCCCCCACCACCACCACCACCACCACCACCACCACCACCACACCAACACCTCCAATCCCATCCTGCCTCTCCATCGCTCTTGTCTCTTTCCCTCCATCAGCGTGCTGGGCTGTCCAATAGCCAGAAAGCGGCGCCTGGAGGAGGCGGAGCAGGAACAGGAACAGGAAACGGAAGAGCCCGCCGCCAAGAGGAAGTCCAACCCCCTGAAGCTGGCCCTGGACGAGGGCTTCAGTGCCGAGAGCGATGCCAGCAGCGAGGCCGAGGCAGAAGGAGAGAAGGAGGTGGAGAAATGCGCAGAGGCAGAGGAGCGGGGGGCCAAAGAGAAGGAGGAGGAAGAGGAGCAGGCGGCCGTAGAGAAGGAGGAAAAGGAAGAGAGCGGGGAAAAGGCGGAGTCGATGGAGGACGGACAGACACAGGGACATGAAGAGCAGACGTCGGGACAAGAGGAGGAGAAGAATGAAGAGGAAGAGGAGAGGGAGACGGGGAAAGACGCATATCATGAGGAGGGCAGCACCCCCCCAGGTGATGATGAGGAAGGTAGGTACTAAAACCTACCAACACTTACCTTTGTTTTAACCAATGAAACCCTATATTATTCGTGGTATGATGAATAGCGGAAATAGCTTCAAGCTCACGCATACCTTTTTGAAATGCTTTGCATTCTTTAGATTATTTTTTTTTAAATGTTCGCCTATAATGTCATGCAGAAAGTGCGAGGTTGAAAGTATTTTAACCAATTTACTGTTATTTCATTTATTACTTGTAAATCTTACTTAATTCAAGTAAGTACTTTGAGAAGGCAGACCACATTTCATTGTTAGCTTACGTCTCACAAACTGCTAATGAGCATAGTGCTAATAATGTCCAGGAGCTGTGTGACAATGACGCTAGTGCTAGAACTGACACTGGGCTTCTAGCTAACCGTTTGACTCCCTCTCGGCTCTGTGCTGCTGCGGTTTGACCTCCCTAACTCTTTGCTTTGCTTCCTGATACAGAGGAGTGCATGATAGTCGAGGCCGAGCACCTTCCTTCGCTCCCTGCAGCCGAGGAGGCTGATTCTTCATCTCGGAGGGCAGAGGAGGTGGCCGACTCTCTCCTCCACCTGGGCAGAGTTCCACACGCCGGAGCCGTGGAGTTGACCTCAGCCTCTCAACAGCCTGTTGTCACAGAGACCGAGGAGGGCGTGGCTCCGGCTCCTGCAGAACAGGGAGACGAGGTGCAGGAGGATATGAACGAGGGACAAGAAGAAGCAGAACAACAGGAGGAGGAGGACGACGACGAAGAGAGGATTCAGAAGCAGGCAGCTGAAGACATAGAGGAAGATGAAGAAGAGGAGCTGGACGAGGAAGAGGACGAGCATGAAGACAGGAGCAAAGTTGTGAGACAAACGGACCTAAGACTCCAGTATGTCAGCAGAGATGTCCAACGCAGACAGATCTCGGGGGAAGAGCAGGAAGAAGAGGAACAGGGGGAGAGGGGGGAGGCTGAGAGGCAGAGACAGCACCTCCCCGAAGAAGAGGAAGAAGAGGAGGACGAGGAGGAGGAGGAGGAGAGGGGGGAGGCCGAGCGCCAGAGACAGAGACAGCACCTCCCAGAAGAAGAGGAAGAGGAAGAAGAGGAGGAGGAGGAAGTGCAGGGGGAGAGGGGAGAGGCTGAGCGGCAGAGACAGCACCTCCCAGAAGAAGAAGAGGAAGAAGAAGAGGAGGAGGAGCAGGATGTGGAGGAGTACGACGGAGAGGACATTGAGGAGGTGAGACACATTCTGCCCTCTTCTGATGTGCCAAGTGCCATCAGCACCATCACCAGCACTGCAGCAGCTCAGGGAACACACATCAAAAACTACAACGACAACTACAACTCCCACCCGCTCGAGAACTACCACTCCCACAGGGCCAGCCCGCTTGAGAACTACAACTCTCACAGGGCCAGCCCACATGAGAACTACAACTCCCACAGGGCCAGCCCGCTCGAGAACTACAACTCCCACAGGGCGAGCCCGCTAGAGAACTACAACTCCCACAGGGCCAGCCCACTCGAGAACTACAACTCCCATAGGGCCAGCCCACTCGAAAACTACAATACCCACAAAGCCAGCCAGCTTCAAAGGTACAAGGCCAGCCCTTCTCTTAGTTATGGCTCCCACCGGGCCAGTCCACTGGAGGACTACCCCCCCAATCCGCGGGGTGAGAATTACAAGATCCACATGGCCCCCTCCTCGGCCTCGCCTGATGTCATTGAGGTGCGCTCTGACCGGTCTGAGCCTGAGGAGAAGGACTTCGACGACGCGGACGGGGATGATGAGCGCGACGATGAGGACAGCCTGTCCCAACGCTCAGCAGTGACGGACGAGTCGGAGATGTTTGACATGACCCGGGGCAACCTGGGCCTTCTGGAGCAGGCCATCGCCTTGAAGGCGGAGCAGGTGAAGCCCGCTGGACCCCATGAGCTGCTGCGCACTCCGGACCACCATCACCACCAGCGCTATTTCACCATGGAGGACAGGCCCAAGCACCTGGACGCCATGCGCAAGAGCTATTTCGGCAAAGGTAGGAAAGGTCAACAGCAAGGGACCAAAATCTGACTCATGATATACTAGATATTATACACATCACTGCAGATCATTTTCCAAAGTATACCATGGTATACCAAAATACCCCCCCCCCCCCCCCCCCCCCACCCCCCCCCAGCATCTGGCACCCGAGGCAACTGCCTTGGTTGGTTGTCTATGTCTAGAAACGTGTCTGCCTGGGTGAAACTCCTCACTGTAAGGTAGAAATGTATTGGTGGTGTAGGCATGGTTGGTAGTGACAGGGACAATACACATAGGGTAATTACTAAATTGTGGAGGACATGTGCGTGGAGAGTTTAAAGTCGGTCTGCCCCATATATGGGTGTGACCATATTTGGGCATATAGCGGTCGGATCGCGGTTCTGGACAACTGGATCTCCACATATGCCTACAGGCTTATCGGTTGGATCGGCGGTCATACAGAACACTAATGCTTTGCACAATACATGGACACAGTATGTATGTCTTATTATCATACAGCACTCTGCAGTTCTCAAAACCACATTATATAACATCAAAAGAGTTCTGGGAATTCAATGTAATTTAGTATCAAAGCAGACAATAAATGCCCCTTTAAAAGGCATATATATTGTAGATTATGTGGGAGTACAGTGAGTAATAGACAGTCTGAGTGCATGGCATAAATAAACACACTGTGTCTAATAAACTGTTGTGAGTTGCATGGCCCCATCTCAAACCTCCCCTATCCAGTCAATTGATGGCTGGAGTGGTTTCGTCTGAATAGGATTCCACGAAGGGGAAGTACTTGAAGACAGAGATAGAGGGAGAAATAAAAACACTAGAGAGAACATCTGAGTTAGAAAGAGTGTAGACAAAGAGAGATGACAACGTAAATGCCAGGAACAGAGAGAGTATGGCTGAGAGAGAAGTAAAGAAAAGCGGGACAAAAGACAGAAGAGATAGAAAGAGAGCATCGGCGTAATCAGCGAGTGAAGTGTTTGTTTACGCACTGCCGCTGCACATGTTTGTGCCTTGTGTTACGCGCTGGCAAGGTGCCCACATGTCATACCACTCACACTATGGCAGCAGTGGGATTACATGCCTCGTGGTGGCTGCCCTCTCGCTGCCCTCGACTCCCTCCCTGTGGCGGCGCTCATGCTCAGCCCTTGGCGCTAATTAGGAGATACATGTCTCGTTAACATTCAATTTGAGGGCCAATAGAGCATCGCGGCACCTTCCTTAAGCCTGATTTATACTTTGTTGTGTGCCGGTGTCGCCAACTGAAAATAGCTCAGAGCTTGTAGATTTGCCATTTTTGGCACGCGACGAAGTATAAATCAAGCATTACCTCTCCCTTCCCCTGGTGTGGTCTATAGTACCGCAATCACATAGCAGCGGTCTAGTTCGAGAAGATCCTTGCATGCTGAAGGGGAAAAGTGTCTCGAGGGGATTAAAAGGGAATAAACAAACAGAGATGAATAGGTTTGCTCAGTAGAACTTTGCGGAATAGGAACTTTGTGAAAAATAGTTTTTCTTGCAATTATGCTGATGTTTTCATGCCTTAAGAAATTCGAGGACATGAATCACGTTCGTGGTGATGCATCGAGCATCTTACAGAGATGCATAAAAGATGAGGGATGGAGACACGTGGTTTCACTTTTGCCACGGTTGTGTGAAAGATGTCTAGATTTCATGCTCAGCGGAGCAGACCGTCTGACAGCGTTAACCGCTCGCTTATGTCCCCCTCTATTCACACCTCTCGCCTCCCTCCTCTCCTCTCTTATCTCTCCATTCTGTACTGTACCTCCTTGATGTATATCTTCTGTCCCTCTCTCTCTTCTCTCCCGTCCGCCACCATTGCCCTTCCACCTTCCAATTTGGTAACTCTTAATACTCCTTTTCTTCTTACTCTACTCCTTCTCTCCCCCTCCTACCTTTCTTCCCTCCCTCCCCTCTCTCTCTCTCTCTCTCTCTCTCTCTCTCTCCCCCCTACCTTAGAGAGCAGCCGGCCAGAGAAGCGGGAGATCAAGTGCCCCACCCCGGGCTGTGACGGGACTGGTCATGTGACTGGTCTTTACCCACACCACCGCAGCCTGTCCGGCTGTCCGCACAAAGACAGGATCCCCCCGGAGAGTGAGTCCTTGTCCTCCCCACTGACGTCTCTCCTTAAGCCAATGAGTGTTTGTTTTCAGAGAGGGGCAAACATTACAAATGAGGCCAGTAGAAAAGTGTGAATTGCACTCTGAAAGTCTAAAGGGTCCATATTTGGACTTTTAGTCAGTGTTCAATTCACACAGCAGAATTTAAATTCCACTCTACTCCCCTCTTTTTACGCCTCTTCTCAGCCCCAGATTGCTAGGACGCTCGGGTGGCTCCGGGGTAAAGTACCTGCCCACCACGGCTGAGTCTATGGGCTTTAATCCACCGCAGTGCATCTGGTTTGGCGGAATGTTTATACAAGCACAATTGCCCATGTTCGGGGGAGGGATGCCGGTCAGGGAGGGTGATCTGTCGTGTACATTGTTCCTCAGTAAATATTTTTGTATGTGAACACAGTGTGCGGGGCCACTTCTTTTTTATGTTGGCTGTTCTCTCCTACGCACATGTCCTTGTAAGTAGGAGTACAAAATGATTTGTTTTCTCCAAACAGCTGCCTTATGCACAGTAAAATCTTGAGTGTTCATTTAACTATGAGAGTGTGCAAATGGACCCTTAACTCGTATGAAACTCAGAGAGTGTACAAATGGAACCAAATGGACTGTTACGGATCCTTTCGGTTCAGTTTATTTACTCTGAGAGTTCAATAAACACTCAGGATTTTACATTGTAGATTGCGGGGCCACCGTCATTGCTTAGAAGGCTATGTGCCCCATAAGCACTTTAGCTCTCCCAGCTTAGCCCTGACTCTTCACGCGTATCCATTCGCACATAAAGTACGTCACACAGAGCCAGTTCTATACGGCAGCCTTGACCGCAGTGTCTGTTGAATTAGGTCTGATACGCTTCTATTCAACCATCCTGACAGGGTGGTATTTACATTTAAATGAAACATTCTGTTTAAATACAGGGGATCCTCTTTTACCGCAACCTATTGATTTTGTAATGTGTGTGTGTGTGTGTGTGTGTGTGTGTGTGTGTGTGTGTGTGTGTGTGTGTGTGTGTGTGTGTGTGTGTGTGTGTGTGTGTGTGTGTGTGTGTGTGTGTGTGTGTGTTTCCAGTTCTGGCCATGCATGAGAATGTGCTGAAGTGCCCAACTCCTGGCTGCACTGGACAGGGACATGTGAATAGCAACCGCAACACACATCGCAGGTAGGTGTGTGTGTGTCTGTGTGTGCCAAATTTGCGTGCATGTGATGATATGACTGCATGCGCGCGCGCGCGTGTGTGTGTGTGTGTGTGTGTGTGTGTGTGTGTGTGTGTCACTAGTTGAAGCAGTAAACATATATATACTGTATTTGTATGCAGGACAGCAAATGTGTCTGTCCACATCAGCTTGATGTAGATCTACAAACTCAGCACAAACTCATATGTGGTTGGTATTCAGCTCTCTCCTCTCCCCCTTATCCTGCCCCTTTATCCTCCCCCATATCGCCCCCCTTTATCCTCCACCGTTTCACCCCCTTGTATGTTCCCCCCGTATCACCCCCGTATCCTCCCTGCATCACCCCCCTGTATCCTCCCCATGTGTCCTTCCCTTGTATCCTCTAGTCTTTCAGGATGCCCCATCGCGGCTGCTGAGAAGCTGTCCAAGAGCCACGACAAGCAGCACCTCCCTCAGCCAATCGGCGAGCACCTCAAAGGAAGTCCCAACGATAGAGTTCTGAGGTGAGGTCAGAGATCGGGTTACCAGAGGTCCGAGGCTTTTTACACTAGGGTTCAATCCCAGCTTTATTTTCAGGGCATTTCTGCTCTATTAGATGTACTAGTGCAGTGCCTGTTTGAAGCTCATACCCGCTTTGAATGCGTGCCATTCAAAGCACACGGCAGTTTTAGAGTGAATGCCCGTTCAGAGGGCGCTGCAGTTCAGAACGGGGCGATTTCTTTGCTCAAGGGGTTGCTGCTTGCAGCGTATGACGGAGGGCGTACCCGTTGGGAGCGTTTTGCCGCTGGGAGCGTGGCCGTCGGGAGTTTGCTTTGCCCCCAGAGCGTTCTTGAGAACCGCTGATCCGATGGACTTCACTGTCGACATTGCAATCCCATGGGTCTTCAGCAATACACCTGCCCAGTGTGAAGTAGATCGGATCGCCGTTTCTTGAGATATGTGAAGGGAAGACAGATACACAGATGGATACAGTGGCATGTGTCAGGAACACAGAGAGAAATAGAAGGTACATGCAGCTCAGTTTTTTCATGAGCCTCGTCCATATGATATTTGAATGTTGTTAGAATCCACATAGTATATGTCCCCTTTTTATACATAATACACAAGCTATTCAGTGTTAATTTAACTCTCAGAGTTACAAATGGGTAAATTAACAGAGGATCCAAAAAATGAAAAAAGAAAGATCTGACTGATACATCTTGATCAACTAAAAATGTCATGTGACAGGGAAACATGGTGACCTTTTCACCTACATACTGTACCTATGTACCATGTTATAATTGAGTCATCTAATTCAACACGCACGCACGCACGCACGCACGCACGCACGCACGCACGCACGCACGCACGCACGCACGCACGCACGCACGCACGCACGCACGCACGCACACACACACACACACACACACACACACACACACACACACAGTGAGTCCTTGACAAGGTTGGCTACAGTGGTACTGCGCCACTTACTGTACGTAGCTGCCACGCAACCCTGACCTTGGGTCCTTTGCTTCCCAAAAGAGGCGGAGCTTGTCTGTGGTTGGCCTTAACAACCAGGAAGTTCTTGAACCACTGTAATCAGTGTCGTCTTAACGGTGTCACTTCAAACACTCAAGTCTCTCCATCTCCATTCATTCAGTCCTGCCAGCCATCCGCCCTCATCACAACCAAAAGAATGATAATTAACATGAAGCAGACGCTGGTATTATGCTAAGTGCACGCTCTCCCTCATTGGTATTTTAATTAATAATGCAGCCGATAAGCTAATTATGCGAGTTATAGGGGCATTGTGGGGGGATAGGAAAAATAATTGCTTTCCTTGAGGAAAACCTCATCGGTGGTCCGACAAAGCGTCAAGGATTAAAACATAATAAGGCCTGGCTTGTTTTTCCACCCTCATTGTTATTAAAATGAGTGGGGCTGTCTGTTATGTACGGAGAACACAGTTGAAGGGCACTAAATATTCCGCACGCGATCCGCCTCCTAATGGAATTCATGTTGAATAAATAAAAAGAAAAAATCCTAGGTGATCAATGGTCGAAAGCGGCGGGTAGAAGCTTACACTGCTCTGTCGAGAAAGCCCCCTTTCAGACAGCCTTTCTCTGTGTGTGTGTGTGTGTGTGTGTGTGTGTGTGTGTGTGTGTGTGTGCGTGCGTGCGTGCGCGCGCGTGCGTGCGTGCGTGCGTGCGTGCGTGCGTGTGTGTGTGTGTCTGTGTGTTTGTGTGCGTACAGTATGTGCGTGCGTGCGTACGCGTGTGTATCGTAATACACTTTGAAGGCCGGTAGCGACAGTGCGACCACGGGGCAGGTCATATAGCTTATTAATGAGCATGGGGCTGCAGAGCAGAGAGAGACTGTGACAGGGGATAGGGGTTTAGACTAGACTAGAGACATACAGGAAGGAGGATTGGAAAAGGACGGCTGAGGAGAGAGGGAGGGAGGGAGGGGCACAGAGATAAGGAGAAGGAGAGAGCAAAGTGGAGGAAGGTGACTCCACTCCGCTCTCCCCCCTCGCTTCTACAGCCTGTCCTCTCTCCTCCCACTGGACTCTCTCTCTCTCTCTCTCTCTCTCTCTCTCTCTCTTTCTCTGTCTGTCTGTCTGTCTGTCTGTCTGTCTGTCTGTCTGTCTGTGTACCATTCTCTTTTACCCCACTTGCTCTCAACCTCCTAACCCTCTTTCTCTCTCTCACTGTACTCATCTCCTCTGTCTACCCCCCCCCCCCCTTCTCTCTCTCTGTCTCTGTCTTTCTCTCCCTTTCTCTCTCTTTCTCTCTCTCTCCTCTGTTGTCTTCCTCCCTCCGGTCTATCAGTGGATTTAGTGCCAACAGGTCTGACAAAAACCCAGGCTCTCCAGGAAAGCGAGAGGACTTAAAGCCCATAAATTCCATGCTCTACAACATGCAAATGTGCCCTCCACTGATAAGAGAGCTTTTAATCCTGCCACACTCCTGCTAAGTACACTGCTGCCCCCTCTCTCCCTATGACTCTCTCTCTCTCTCTCTCTCTCTCTCTCTCTCTCTCTCTCTCTCTCTCTCTCTCTCTCTCTCTCTCTCGCCCTCTTCCTCTATTTCTGAGTCGTGCTTCATGCATGACTAGTGTCTCAATTCTCCGCACCTTGTTTGTTGTCTCTCTGTGCTACTCTCTATTATGCTACTCAACTGAACTCTGCTCTGAGTTAAGACTAAGTCTAGTCTAGTTTTAACCCTAAAGTTTTAGGCTACATAAGTTGAGATGTACACATAAAGAAATTAAAACAAGTTGTGCCTCACAAACCGGTTCTTACATAGAGCTTAGTTATTACTACATCCAACAATTAGCAGGTTGAAGTGTTAGCTTTGAGTGACCAGCAAACTACTGTTGTACATCTGACGTATCATTGTTGGAATTCTCTGGTAGGTTGTAAGGCTGTAGTGACTTCCTTATTTATAGTGTTAATTGACTTTTGGTTGGAAGCAACTGGCAGGTGTTTCCCAGCAAACAATTTATTAATTATTATGGTATTACACTTACACATATTTCTTACACTTGAGCCATGCAACCCCAATTTGAAACGTATTTAAGATTTATTGGTACAAACCTGTCCTCTACTATATTCCTTTACTGTATGTCCTCTATTCTATACTCTTTTGGACTGTTATTCTCTCCTCTGCCATACAGTATATCCCCTTTGCTTTGCGTTGCGTTGTGAGCTTGTAGATCGGCTATTTTGGAAATGTAAAAAAAGTATTATTATTATTATCGTCACAATATCGATAGAGGTATTTGGTGAAATACATCATGATATTTGATGTGGTCCATATCACCCAGCCCTAGCTGTCTCTCTTTCTCTTTCCATGGACAGGCCCATGTGTTTCGTAAAGCAGCTAGAAGTGCCCCAGTATGGGAGCTACCGGCCCCACCTGATGCCCACGACACCACGCGCCAACCTGGCCAAGGAGCTGGAGAAATACTCCAAGGTGTCCTTCGATTATGCAAGCTTCGATGTCCAAGTGTTTGGGAAACGCATGCTTGCTCCAAAGATGCTGCTCACCGGCGCACCCTCACCCAAAGCCTTCAAAAGTAAGAGTTCACAGTTCACACACTGATGTCATGAGACCCGTGTGTCATGGGAATCCATTTTTGGGAATGGTCAAACTACTGTATATACTACTAATAATGAAACCTCTGTCAGTCAGTCAGTCACTCACTCTGTTCTGCATGGTTCTCCTAAGTGGCTTAAGCAATTGATCTGAACTTGCACACGGGCATCGACCATTAGCATATGCACACAACCACGATGCCTGTTTTTCACTTTCCCAAAATGTAAGCTGTTTATTAGCGTTTCTGTGTAAACACTGGAGATTCGGAGTCCGGCCTATATGGGATCTGTCGTCATGGTTACAGCCCTGCAGCCTATGGGATCGTAGCCGCTGGCCAGACACTGCCTCACAGAGAACGCCACAACACGCAGCAAACTTACAAAGGACTTTTCTTTACCACCCATGTCCACACACACAGCGCTTTATAAGCGGGAGGCCGCTTTGGATATCATCTTCATTGCACTAGACACGTGCAATGTTCGAATCCAGGTTGTGTTATTAGCACACATAGCCTATAGTATAAACATCAAAACATCAACTTCTCTTGGTTGTGGGAGAGGGCATGGACTAGAATATATACAAATTGTATTTTTCAGGCATGGACTAGAATATATACAAATTGTATTTTTCTGTTCTTTCCGACACAGCCAAGCCCTCATTCCCCAAGTCACCGTCACCCAGCCTGAGTCTCCACGGTTACGGGAAGAGCTCCTCCTCCTCGGCCTACGACTACTCCCACGACGCCGAGGCGGCACACATGGCCGCCACGGCGATCCTCAACCTGTCCACCCGCTGCTGGGAGAAACCCGAGAACCTCAGCACCAAACACCACCACCACCACCACCACCCCCGCAAGGTGACACGCCCTCTTCTACTTGTAAACAGCAAAATAAAATACAGTGTTCAAATGTATAAATGAACCCTGTGGATTTGACTGTGTACACACAGTAATCCGTGCTCATTTAACTCTGAAAGTGTAAAAATTGGTTACTTTCAGAGTATAACCACTCTTTTTTTTTCCTTTCCTAGTTTCTTGAAAAACCTTAAAAAATTAAAAGAAAATCTTGTGTTTGGCCATTGTAAATAATTCTATTTTAACGTTTTATTACTATGAAAATATACATATATATATATATATATATATCTCCACTCAAGATAATAATAATAATAATAATAATAATAATAATGATTATTATTATTATAAGATACTGATGTTATGGCCATATAACATGATAACAACATGGGTACCTCCCGGCTCGCCTGGGTACCAGATGGGAAACCGGCAGAGAATTATGTCCCTCTCGCTGCACTAGCGACTCCTACTGGTTAGTCGGGACTCAGGCCTGTTAGGAGGAAAAGGTAACTGCCCAAGCAATCATGAACCTCTGTGTGCGTTGTGTTCTCCCAACGATGCTCCTCGCTGTTAGGTGAAAAGGACGTGGTTGTGTACTTACTACATGTCATAGTTTCAATATTGGATGACAGCTCTTCTGTCTGGGTAATGCAGGAACATAGTCAAGTTTGCCCCAGTAAAGATAAGTCAGACAAAATAAAACAAATATCATATTGCAATGAAATAAAATATACAGCAATTACTTATCATTCATTGTAGGGAAAATGGAACATTAAACTACAGTCTTAGTCATCTTCTGCAATAGGTTTCGTGGTATTAGCAGCATCACATTGCTTGCTGGTGTTGTTGCTCCAGCAACCTGCCGCCATGCTTTGCACTATACTGTCTTAATTGGACAAATAGATTGGCACACTTCTCAAGCAGCGTACCGCTGAGCCTTCATTCTCCAAAAGCTTGACTCCAGGCCTTTTCTGCTGCTCAAACTGTGCTGTCAATATGCCAACAACTGTTTTTCCCCTCGTAGTACTCAGATAAAGAAAGATTGTATTAGCTGATTGTAGTGCAGATTGAAATGTTGCACAGCTGGGGAGATGAGAGGAGAGAGCGTAGTCAGTCAGTGAGCCCAGCGTGGCGAGAATGAAATGCTGCTGTTAACTCTTCAGAAACCAATCACTCCCTTCTCTTCTCTTCTCTTCTCTTCTCTTCTCTTCTCTTCTCTTCTCTTCTCTTCTCTTCTCTTCTCTTCTCTTCCTCACCCCTTCCTCACCCCTACCCCACCCTTTCCTCTCCTTTCTAATCTTCTCTTACACTGCTCAGGGAAATTGAAGATTGTATTAGCTTATTGCAGGGCAGATTGAAACATTACACAACTGGGGAGAAGGGAGGAACACTGACACATTGCTTATAATGCTTCATAAAGCCACTCTTCTCTCCGCTCTTAATCTCTTCACTCCTTTCCTCTCCTCTCATCAACCTTCCTCTCCTCTCCTCGGACCTGGCATCTCTGCATGAATAATAACATCAGGAGGCATTGGCTTACAGCAACAGGGTGGTGTTGAGATGCAGTTGCATCATGCTCTCTCTCCTCATGGTTCATCCTTTCATCCCTCCCTCCCACTCTTCATGTTGTTATTGAATTGGGCTGACTGCCAGGTCCCCGGATTACTTTTACACCAGGTAGTCCTTTTTCATTAACTGCCGGACGAATCTCCCACTCACTTTCTCCGCTCCCCCGTCACTTGCTTCCTTTTCCTCTCACCTCACCTCTCTCTCTCTCTCTCTCTCTCTCTCTCTCTCTCTCTCTCTCTCTCTCTCCCTCCCATTTTCTCTTTTTCTTCATTTATTCTACTGTTTATCTTGTTCTTTTTTTCTCTTACATCGTCTTTCTCCATCTTGCTGTCCCTTTGTGCCCCCTCCCCCACGCCAACCTTTTGATGTCTCTTCATTTTTCTCCCTCATTGCCTCTTTACTCCTCTCTCTTTCTCTTGCTCTCTCTCTCTCTCTCTCTCTCTCTCTCTCTCTCTCTCTCTCTCTCTCTCTCTCTCTCTCTCTCTCTCTTGCTCTCTCTCTCTCTCTTGCTCTCTCTCTCTCTCTCTCTCTTGTGCGCTCTCTCTCTCTCGTGCGCTCTCTCTCCTCCCCCTCTCTCTCTTCTCCCTCTCTGTGCACAGGAGGTGTAATTGGAGCACCACTTTCCCCCATATTGTGATTTTTTAAAAGCTTTTTCTCCTCTCAGAGAAGAGAGAGAGTGACTGATTCATCTCTTGTCGATTTCCTGACACTGTTTAGTGGGGGGAGGGAGGGAGGGAGGGAGGGAGGGGGGCTTAAAAAGTCAAGATTAATGACTCTGGCAGCGCTGCAGAGCTTGGAGTTGATCGGCCAGGATCTGATCCAGGAACAGACCTTTGCAGCGCTACATCAACCATGGCCTGTGATCAGATTCAGGGCGGTTTGTAAGCAGCGGGAACACTGAGCTCATCAGCCAATGATGTATTTGGAATCAGTTCCTGTCCCCCCCCCCCCCACACACACAAGCACACGCACGCACGCACGCACGCACGCACGCACGCACGCACGCACGCACGCACGCACGCACGCACGCACGCACACGCACACGCACACACACACACACACACACACACACACACACTGCTTTGATTTCTGTTGGCCCTTGATCGGCCAATATGAGCGCCATTTTAGATGAATGCTGAGAAGCACCTCCCTCTGTTCACCGGCCAATACAATAACGTTGTGTGGAGATGAGCCATGCTGATGGCCACGCATGGCCGAGGGTGACTACATATTGTTGCAAACACGATTTACAAAGGCAGGTGGTGCAATGAGCACACACTGTGGGTGTACAGAGTGTGTCTGTGTGATGTACAAAGAGATCTGCATGTACTGATGTATTGATGTAGACTCTTTTCATGCATCTGCAGTGATGTATTCTGTCCTTTTGGTGTTTTTTGGCAGGGTCCCACCCCTGTACAAATGGAACCAAATGGACCCATGAGGCTCCATTTGGGTCCATTCACTCTCTGACTTACATTAACACTAAGGTTTGATTTCAGGTTTGGTTTCATTTTGAGTCGAAATTTACAATTGTTCACTGTCATTATCCTCAGAAAGTAGAGCAACCCAACTTTTTTAATACCACCGCTGAGCCAGCCAGCCAAATTCATCTTGGTTAGGGATTCCCCAAACTGAATAAATTACACTGGCATACAGTATAAACTGATTTGCTTGCTCTATCTTGTTGTTACCAAGGTATTTGCTTTCCATTGATGGTTTTATGAGCTCTGTGTACATGTTGAAGTTTACAGGTCAACTCACCCATAAACCTACTTTATTCTCTCTATATAGTAGGCTATACTTTAATATGCTTGAACACAACACATTGCTATTGCATAGAAATAGCAACAACGAAATATGACTTTTGAGTTGCGGATGCCATATGACACTGCAAAGTGCAGGAAACACTCCAACTACAGTATATGCACCTTGATGCTTGGAAGGTGCTTGAATTTCACATCTGAAAACCTGTACGAGCTCATCATTACAGGATTTGTGGAGAGAGAGTGAAGGAAATCAATATCGCTCATATGAACAAAACCCCATTGAACAAAGTGACCTTGTCCTTTATTGTGACAGAGGAGGCTGCATGTTCACATATTGTGCATAATATTACATCAAGTTATGATGAGGCACGGGGGTACAAGCTGTTCTTTTGTATGTACTGTAACTGCACTGTATGTATGTACAGTATGCATTTGGATGTGTGCACGCATATTAATGTATGCACAACGTTGCATCCAAATGTCTTTAACCCATTACGATCGTGAAGCATCTGTGCCATTTCAGATTTTTGGCTATTCAAAAATAGCAGATATACACAGCGCGTCACGTCATGCCGCGCTGCGAGCTTGTAGATCTGCTATTTAAAAAGAAATCTGAACATTTGTAAAAATCTTTGAATATATGCATTTTTTAAAGCGAACATTTTAACTCAAATCTTAGCTTCTGGGAGTCCCTGGAACAAAAGCTTCTGAGATGGGAGGCCAAATACATATAATTTTGAGGGTCCTTGACATAAAAAGGTTTGAGCACCACTGATATAGCAACATAGGTGTTTTCAGAAAATGGTTAGAATTTAGAAGACATTTGTAGAATCGGCCTCAGGTCTTAATGGGTTCAGAGGTAATTAAAGCCATCATCCTGATGTGTGCGTCTGACTCACCATACGTTGGAGTGAATTCCACATCCCTGCAGCTATTTACAACTCTATGTGCTGTATGTTTCATGCATTATGTAATAAACAGGGATATGGTGGAGGTCGACCTTTTGAACATCAGAACATTTATATTTATATGATAAACTAGTTCACTGTTGCCCACGATATTTATTATCCAATCCCATTTTGTTTGTGTCATCCCTTCTTATCCATGCAGGAGACATACACTGCAGTGGTCCAGCTCTGTTGCGTTTGGCATTTCCTTAACACGTTAAGACCTTGAGGCCGATTTAAAAAAACGCCTTCTAAATCCTAACCTAAGGTTTCAGAAAAACTTCAATTTTTTGTTCGAAGAATTTCTGTTGCTATTATACATGGCAACCGCTTTCCAGGTTTTAAAGGTATAACAACGTATAGGCTTTCCCGGTCTTAACCCATCAAGACCAGGAAAGTATCTCTCTGTCATTTTAGATTTCTTTGGATATTCAAAAATAGCAGATATACAAGCTCACAGAGCTCATAGAGTTTGTAGATCTGCTATTTCTTTTTAATCGTGAAAATGTTTGCAAATCTTTGAATATATTTTTAAGAATTTGGGGAATATATTTTAAAGAAAACATTTGTAAAATATTTTGTTCCAGGGACCTCCAGAAGCAAAGATTTGAGTTACAAATGTTCGCTTTAAAAAATATATATATTGAAAGATTTGCACAAATGTTCAAGATCTTTCAAAAATAGCAGATCTACAAGCTCATAGCATGAGCACTCGGTGCCGCGCTATGAGCTTGTAGATCTTCTGTTTTTGAATAGCCAAAGTATAAAATAATTATTATAGCTCAAATCTAAAATGACACGTGACGCGTTCCCGGATTGACTGGGTTAATGGGTAAAGAAAGTCAACATAATTAAGTGAAATTGATATGGCGACTTTTGGCCATGGTTAATACCTGGAACGCATCTGTGTCACTTTAGATTTCTTTGGCTATTCAAAAATAGCAGATATACAAGCTCATATGAGCTTGTAGATCTGCTATTTTTGAAAAATCTTGAAAAAGATAAATTGGGTTTTTTTCCCCCAAAAAAAATTGATTTAGAAAAAAAAAAAAGAATCGCCTCAGGTCTTAATGGGTTAAGGAATATGGCTCCAGAGAGACACTAGTGTAGGACGGAAACCCCAGATTCCATTGGTACCGTATGCACAGTATTGTATGCAGACCATAAACTAACTAGTGACACATTCTCTCTCCAGGACACGGACATCGAGGTGGACGAGAACGGCACTCTGGACCTGAGCATGAAGAAGCCCATCAAGCGAGAGGGCAGCCTGTCCGGCACGAGCCCTGGGGTTCGATCCCCGGACCCCTCGTCCTCGTCCTCTTCCTCCCTTCACCACGGCATGACGTCGCCACACCACATGGGCCTCGGCTACAAACAGGAGGAGTGGGAGGGGCCACTGGACTACACCAAACCCAACCGCCAGCGTGAGGAGGAAGCAGATGAGGTCAGCGTTACAGTATATTCAATTCAATCAACAAAATAAAACAACTTTATATATCCCAGAGGAGCAATTCCTGATGCAGGCATAGTGATTAAGGACAGTATAGACAAGACGTGAGACAGTACACAGGAAAATCCCTTAAAGACACTTAAGAGCTGCAAACACGGGTCTCCTAACGTGGGAGAACAAAGATCCACCGCTTATGCAAGAGGCAGTGCCTGCTTGGCCAGGGAATATATTTGCGTTTATGAGCTTGAGACCGTACTGCTTGTCAACGAGTAGACTTATACATTTCTCAATGGAAGGATAAGGGAGAACACCTCCAACCACTGCAGATGAACTAGTTATATTGTATTAAAGGTAGGGTATTTGCTTTGGTTAAAATAAGTGTTAAATAGCTCTATATGCTGATAGTACTCATTGCTATAGAGTGTTTGTTCAGTAATAGGAGTCTCCCTGTCTCTCCACCTCTTTATTAAACAGAAAATGCATTTTCGTTTCAGTTTCAGTTTCATTTCCAATTTTATCCAACCAGGACAGAGAACTCAATCAGGATATAGATTAAACAAGTGAAATTGGAAGTGATGACACTAAGAAATGAGCAGACAAAATTGGAACTGGAACACTATACAAATGAAGCTTACAAATGGGTACTTTCTCCTGATTGGCTGAGATTTTGACACCTACCGGAAAATGAATCTTCTGTTTATTAAAGAGCTGGAGAGACAGGGAGACATCTGTTACTGAACAAACACTCTATAGCAATGATTACTATCAGAATATAGTGCTTTAACCTTTTAACAAAATACTTTTTGTTTTAACCAAAAAATATCACTTACACTACCTTTAACTTGCTCTACCATACAAATTGGCTCAAATAACATCTTATTCATTATAATGAGCTCTGGAGTGCAGCTTTAAGTCAGTTTCTTTACACTTTCAGAGTACATTTATGATGTGTACATGACAAACAGACAGTTTAATTGTCTTCCAGGTCGACAGGCAGGGAGGTTAGCCCATTCAAACCGGGAACGCATCTGTGTAACCACTTTATCCATATTTTATACTTTGGCTATTCAAAAATAGCAGATATACAAGCTCATAGCGCACTCGGGCTTGATCTGATATTTTTGAAAAGTCTTGACCATTTGTGCAAATATTTGAATATATATATATATTTAAAGGGAACATTTGTAACTCAAATCTTTGCTTCTGGGGGGTCCCTTGAACAAAATATTTTCAGATGGGTGTCGGCGGCCAAATACATTTAAAAAAAAAGATGTATTTAACTTTGGGGAATAAAATGTTTGTTGAAAAAGGTGAAAAAAAAGTGGAAAAGGTGAAAAAATCGCGGAAAAAAAAGAGAAAACAAATTGGAAAAAAATCGCGCACGCGCACAGTCCCCCCCCTTGGAATAAATGGCTTACCGCGCTCCTGCCTGGTACCCCCCCCCTCAAGGACCCCTGGGGGTCCCCGGACCCCATTTTGAGAACCAATGCTTTAAAACACACTTTTTGCATCTGTCTGAATAATGTCTTAAGTTGCAAAGCATGCACAGGCTTTTAAAGTGCTAGTGAGTCAATGTGTGAATAGATCTTAGGATAGAATGCAAAAATGTGTCTTGTACTGTTTTCCTGTGAACAGATTTTAGGCACAGGGCAGTGTGCAAAAATACTTGTATTTCCATGAACGGTATTCACCGCTGAAATGTCACGACAAGAATATTAGCCGAAAATTCCAGCTGTCCCGGAAATTCATTTCCACTTTGCATATGTTTCTATAAGTTCTGCCTGATCGTATTTCCCAGCCATGTGTCCTAGACTGTTCTCCTCTTTCCTTTATTCATTTATCTCAGCGAAATAGGAGTCGATGTACAGTTCATAACACTGCACACACTGCATCAGAAGGTGGTGTGTGTGTCAGGTGCGTTGCACCATCCTGTCTTTGGCATTATGCAAATCTCCGCTCCTTTGAACTTTTTTCAGAAGAAATACAAAGAACCTTGAATATAAATTTTTGATGAAGACACACACTCTACGTTTCGAGCATCGCTTGTCCACAAAGAATTAAAATAGAGGGATAAGAGGAGAGCATCTGAGTGCACAGTAGTTCACTCATGTTAGTCTCTTGTATACAAGTAAAATCACAGTGCTATTTTATCCAATTGTAACTCAGAAAGTGTAGAAATGTGCACTCTCAGAGTTTAAAGCTGCAATCCATAACTTTTTTAAGTTCATAAAATGTTATTTTTTTTACCAATCTGTAAGGTATAGTACGGTGGTTGGAGGTAGTCTCCCTCCTCTTTTATTGATTTAGATCCTGTAGTTAGTTGGGTAGGTTGACTACAGTTCGACAAAAAGTACTGCACTAAGTGAAGCTCAAAGTGTAATATCTCCCCTGCCCAAATGGGCTTTCCATTCAGCAGTAGAAAGTTCACCACTCGTGCCATGACACTGAGTTCAAATCCTGGGTAGGACATAGAGCTTACGGATTGCACCTTTAACACAGGGTTTTACTGTGCAGGCTATTGGTAGGACATAGAGCTTACGGATTGCACCTTTAACACAGGGTTTTACTGTGCAGGCTATTGGTAGGACATAGAGCTTACGGATTGCACCTTTAACACAGGGTTTTACTGTGCAGGCTATTGGATTGGATGAGACAGATTGACAAAAGAAATCCATCAAGCAAATTGAATACTTACAGTACCTCACCAAAATGCACAGTGATGTTTTGAATAATAATTGAATATTGGCAATGCACTAATGTTGCGCTTATATTTATGTTGTCTCCTCCCTATCTAGATGGAGCACACTGGCCACTCCTTCGCCTCATCCGACCCTGAAGACGGCGACATGATGCAGGACTGTCTGGAGGACAGGAAGTACCCCGGAGAGGTCACAAGCCCAAATTTCAAGGTCAAGTTCCTCCCCAATAAGGACCCCAAGAAGGATCTGCTCCTGTAAGTGACCGAGAGAGAACGTGAGAGGACATACGGTCACCCTGTCCCTTACTGTGATATTCAATCACACCTCAATGTGTTACTTTGTAGTCATTGGTGCCTCTCTCATGCTTTCCTTCCTGGCTGTCTGTTCCTCTTGCTGTGTCTCCTTCTCCAGGTGTCCCACCCCTGGTTGTGACGGCAGTGGCCACATCACCGGAAACTATGCATCTCATCGCAGGTAGACAACACTCCACATACCACACATACCACACCCACAATATATTCATACTTATCAAGGGCTATTTTCACATTTTTAGTCCAAGTCTAAGCCAAGCCATGGTGGAACTTTCATACACACTGTCCACAACATGACCGGTCTATGACGGGAGTGAACGTGTACAAAATCTCCAAATGAAAGACTGCATGACATACAGCATAAACAGTACAGTATACTGAATATAAAATAGGGGTAACGCATGAAGGATGAAGCATAGGGGTGTGGGTGAAGTAAAATCCAGTTCGATGCAAACCCAGGCTCTGGCCAGGGGGACAAGGGTGTGAGTACATATCCATACAGATGCATAATAAAAATAAAAATTATATATATATATTATATATATATATACAGTGTGTGTACGTACGCACGCACGCACGCACGCACGCACGCACGCACGCACGCACGCACGCACGCACGCACGCACGCACGCACGCACGCACGCACGCACGCACGCACGCACGCACGCACGCACGCACACACACACACACACACACACACACACACACACACACACACACATATGTATACACAAACAGCATGCATGTATGTACTGTATGTATACAGATAGTATGTTGGGGTGAGACTGCTCCATTGCTTATTGCTTATTGCATTGTACCAGAATCCAAATGAGGCAAACCGCGTCTATTTCACATAATTCTATTTGACCCCTGCATTCCTGAGTCAATAATGTACACAGTAAAATCCCGAGCGTTAAGCTAACTCGTAAATGGAACCAAATGGACCCTTGCAGGTCCATTTGGATCCGTTTGTACACTCTCAGAGTTCACTTAACGCTCAGGATTTCACAGCGTGGCGTGAATATGACTTTGATATGCATCAGTAATTTACAGTCCACTTCCTCTGCCTGTCCATCCTTCTCCTTCCTATACGACCTTGGTATGCCGTGCATTCCTGATTTATTTTTTCCTTCTCTCACGTTTTTCTCTCTCCTTCCTTCTCTCTTTTCTCTTTTCAACTCCCTCACATTTACTCACTCACTTTTCCTCCCACTCTCTCTCTCCCGTTATTTTTCTGCCTATACTTCTTTCATACTCTCTTCTCCCTTTTTCATTCTTCCCTCCCTCTCTCTCTCTCTCTCTCTCTCTCTCTCTCTCTTCCCGCCCTCTCTCTCTCTCTCTGTCTGTCCGTCTGTCTGTCTATCTATCTGTCTGTCTCTGTCTGTCTCTCTCTCTCTCTCTCTCTCCCTCCCTCCTCCTCTGTCCTTCAGTCTGTCTGGGTGTCCTCTCGCTGATAAGAGCCTGCGGTCCCTCATGGCGGCCCACACTGCTGAACTCAAGTATGTCTGCGCTCTTTCTTTGCTGTCTTTTTTTCACTGCCACTTCAATGTGTAACTGCCACCGACTCCACCGCTGAACGCGCCACAATGGGGCGTTCTGCTGACATTCACTTCCCATTGTCACGCTGGCTGCTGCCTCTGCCGCCCATCGCATCTGTTGTGGTGTTTTCTCTGCAAACGCTGCTCGGACTCAATTCACTCTCTGCTCATCTGCACTGTCAATTTAAAGGGAGAGTGGCAGTGCAGTGTACATCATTGGTTCTCAAAGTGGGGTCCGGGGACCCCCAGGGGTCCTTGAGGGAGTTCCAGGGGGTCCCCAGCCAAATGATGGATAGTTAGGAACCAAATGGACCCTTATGGGTCTGTAACATTAATGTTGATCTTACAATATAAATCAGGGTTCCAGAGATAGAAATGCCATTAAATGGGGGTCCCGTTAGCCTGGGATCCAGTCTGATTCGCTACGTTCGGCGGACTTTTTTCTCTCTCTCCGCTTATCAGTCTGGAATGCACCCCATTGACTCGTTTTGCAGAACTACACTGGAACTACATATGTTACGTTAGGCAACGTCGTTGCTGATTGGATGTTGTTCAAACGAATGACGAATCACAACGATCACACTGTTTTTTTTTTGTCCCGCCCCGCACCACAGACCAATCAGAAGCCACGGCACGATTCGAAACGTTTGTCATGTCCCGCCTCCCTTGGAGATAGGAGGCATTCCAGACTGAGAAGCGAAGAGAGAAAAAAAAGTCTGCCGAACGTAGCGAAGCAGGCTGGATACCAGGCTAGGGTCCCGTAGCCTAATGCATGTCAAACTGGGGGTCCTTGAAATTAAAATGGTTGAAAATCACTGCATATATTTTCAAATGGGGGTCCGCAGGCTAATAAGTGTCAATTTAGGGGACCTTGACATGAAAAGGTTTGAGAACCACTGCTGTACATAACGCATTCAGATAGATGGATGGATGGATGATGGATGGAGAGATTCCAAAGAATAAAGTGCATTGTTCCAACTGAAAGTGAATTGACCCCAAAGCAGCTCTGCAACCTTCTACTCCAATAGAGTCCATGAGTAACTAACTATATGAACGCATTTCTTCGGCATGAGTCTTTCCATGACGCCCTAACACTCCACAGCTCCATAACTCCACCATCAAACGTCCAACGTCCACCGTGTCCATTTGCTGTCGGTAAAAGTCGATCTCGTCATTGAGCACAGTGAGCTAAACATTGCTCTGCTATTCCCCAGATGCCCCACTCTGGGATGTGACGGCTCAGGTCATCTCACAGGAAACTACACCTCCCACAGAAGGTAACCCAATCCCTCTACCGAGCAACAGAAAAAGACCAAACACACAAACACACATACAGAATCCCACATAAACGCACACATACACACACACACACACACACACACACACACACACACACACACACACACACACACAGCCAGTGAAGTCTAGAGACAGATCATGTTAGCGTTAGATAGGGGCCACACACAGGCATACATTCCCACCGTATTTGTCCATGGTATCCTATTAAGTATTGTAGTTGAATAGTCCTTATTGTTATCCCCTTTTTTTAAATGATTTTTGCAGCAAACCTTTGTCGGTATATACGGGCTAGGGCCTCCCTCTGTCGAGGCATGCCCTAGCCACTAATATCAACCAGTTAAACGTAAAGACACAGCTTGAAGAAGACCTTTTTTCCAACCCCATGTTATCAACTCCATACTTTCTTGTTTTCAGTTTGTCTGGGTGCCCGCGTGCCAAGAAAAGTGGGATTAAAACAACTCCTACCAAGGACAACCAAGAGGACTCCGAGCTCTTAAAGTTCGTACCGCTCAGAAAGCCACGGCCCATAATGCTCTGCTCTAGTGAGATTTGACGGTAAAAAGTAAAATGCAATAGACAAAGAAGAGTGGGT
Source organism: Gymnoscopelus microlampas (assembly GCF_963454915.1). NCBI lineage: Eukaryota > Metazoa > Chordata > Actinopteri > Myctophiformes > Myctophidae > Gymnoscopelus > Gymnoscopelus microlampas. The sequence goes on from NC_139947.1 coordinate 25,598,104, forward strand.
AGTTTACTTGGATCATATACAGTATACTACAGAGATGGTGACCTGCCCCCTAGCTCCCCCCTCTTTAATGCATTCAGACCTACCTGTTTTAAACCACCTACTGATGGGAAGTGACATATCTTCACAGGCTGACTCTTTTTGACTGTAGTTCATGGTAGAGTATTGCAGCCTAGATCACCAATACAGTACATGAGATATGAATGGGTTTCATCCTTCAGTCCAACATTCTCACAAAATGTGGTTGAGTCAAAAGCTAATGGAAAGCACTCAGTGCTCGTGCTGTATCGATGCTTGATAGCTCTGGTTTTTGCAGTGGTGGACAAAGTACTCAACTCCAGTACTTGAGTCAAAGTATAGATACTCCTGGTCAAATATTACTCAACTACTCAAGTCAATCAAAGTCGCTCTGTCAAATTTGTACTTGAGTTAAAGTACTGGAGTACATGCCTTTATAAGTATTAAAAAAATAGTAATAGAATACAAGTATTCAATAGTACAAATTACAAAGTACATTTTGCTTTTAATATCAATGCTGTATTAAAATAAAAATAATAGAAAGATCATTAAAAAAACTACATTTCACTATACGTGTAATAGGGCTTTAGTGGTTAATGCATTATTGTACCTTTTCCCTTCCTAGAAATGTAGTTCAAGTCAAAAGTACAATATTTGTCTTTGAAATGTAGTGGAGTGAAAGTCTTATGTATCCAAAATTACAAAAATAAATATATACTTAGTGCAAGGACACTTTGGTAGAGGTTTGGGTCATGTACTTACTACTTACCTTGTCATGATGTAACTAGTCCAACTGGAGACATACGTACATTATATATGTATATTGCTTTGTTGTGCAGTTCATTGGAAAAATATATAATCCAAATAGTTTATGTGCTAAAAGAGTGACTTCGAGAGGTGTTTCATCGTACAATGGAAGTCACTGAGACGATAATTTTGGATTATTATGTTTTTCTAATCAACTGCACAACGGAGTGATACATGTCACCAATTGGACTAGTTACACCCTGACAAAGTAAGTACACACACAACCCAAACCTCTGCCAAGGTGTCCTTGCACTTTAAGTAAAGTGCTTCATTACTGTCCACCACTGTGTTTCAGTAATGGTTGATCCCCACATATTGCAGTAATGTAGGATATCATCTGGTCATGTAGAAAAATGACACTACATTATGACTGCTGCGTCCTTCCACCTGACATGTGTAGCTACAGCCTTTGATGAAATATCCTCAACTTTCTATACTTCATGCATGTGTGGTTTCTTCTTGTCTAACATTGTACCACCGATTTCTTTCTCCTCCGCCCTCTGTCCTTCCGTTTCGACCTCCCTTCCTCGTCCCCTTCCCTCTGCCCGTTTGCCTTTCGCTCCCTTGCCACGCCCTCCACAGCAGGTGCCCGGTGCCAGGCTGCGACAGCCTGGGTCACATCAGCGGGAAGTACGCCACCCACCGCAGTGCCTACGGCTGTCCACTGGCTGCCCGCAGGCAGAAGGAGGGCCTTCTGAACGGCACGCCTTTTTCTTGGAAGGCCTTCAAGACGGAGGGGCCTGTCTGTCCCACGCCAGGCTGTGACGGCTCAGGTCACGCCAACGGAAGCTTCCTCACACACCGCAGGCGAGTTATTATCAGACTAGATGGCCTCTAGTCCAGGGGTCTTCAACAGGGGCTCCGGGACCCCTAGGGGGTCCTCAGAGGTACTACAGGGGGTCCGCCAAAATCTTTGTTTAATGGGGAACATTAGCCGAAAATAGCAGATCTACAAGCGCGAGGCGTTGTGAGCTTGTAGATCGGCTATTTTCGGAGAGTTGGTGTAGAGGGAAAAAAGAGCAGACCAAGTACAGAGCCAATGGTCAAGTTGACTAAATACTGAGAGTTTAAAAGGTTAACTGTCTGAAAATACACATTAACATTATGAAATCTATCAAAAAGTTTAATTTGCAACACAATTTGATACAATATGTAGTGGGGGTCCCTGCTTCATCTTTCTCTTAGCTAAGGGGTCCTTGGGCTGAAAACGTTTAAGACCCTTGCTCTTAAGGTAGGGTAAGTGATTTGCTTTGGTTAAAATAAGTGTTAAATAGCTCTATATTCTGATAGTACTCATTGCTATAGAGTGTTTGTTCAGTATTAGGAGACTCCTTGTCTCTCCAGCTCTTTATTAAACAGAAAATGCATTTTCGTTTCAGTTTCAGTTTCATTTCCAATTTTATCCAACCAGGACAGAGAACTCAGTCAGGATATAGATTAAACAAGTGAAATTGGAAGTGATGACACTAAGAAATGAGCAGGCAAAATTGGATCTGGAGCACTATAAACATTAAGCTTAAAAATGGGTACTTTCTCCTGATTGGCTGAGATTTTGACACCTACCGAAAAATGTATTTTGTGTTTATTAAAGAGCTGGAGAGACGGGGAGACTCCTGTTACTGAACAAACACTCTATAGCAATGATTACTATCAGAATATAGTGATTTAACCTTTTAACAAAATACTTTTTGTTTTAAACAAAAAATATCACTTACCCTACCTTTAAGGTAGTTGGTGTTTATTGGCAGCACGATTGATGGGTTCAGGAGTTTGACACCCAGCAGTGTGTGTTTTTGGTTTGTGTGTCATATCCAGTCCATGTGGTTCTCCAAATAAAAGGGGAGAGGGTGTCATACGTTTTTGCGGGTTAGATAATGTCCTTCATTAGTCACATTGTCAGTGGAATATTGGTGACAAAATACTTAGGAATCTCAGGCCTTTGGAGATGTTGTTAGCACCTGCACGGAACTCAGAGAAAACACTACGCTTCACCACCATGTAACAAAGAAGCTGATAAAGAATGATGATATAATAGTGAATAAGTAGCCTACACGTTACAGCACAGTTTTCAGAAATTATTTGAAGGGAGATGCAGAAACTGCTAGCTGCTGCTAGCATTCTAGCTGTGCTTTTAGGGATAATTCTAACATGGGAAAGGAGAATATTATTAACTAACCCAGTAGACTAGAAAACAATAGCTGTACTGTAGCTGCAGGGAGGGGTACAGTATGTGTGTTTTGGTGGAATACAGTGCCTGCGTATGACTTCAGAGCTGTTGGTCAGCTGTATTTAATGGTGACTCCCTGCGTCCTCCTCGTCTGCAGCCTGTCAGGATGCCCCAGAGCCTCCTTTGCCAAGAAGAAAGCCGCCAAGTTCCCCGGAGAGGAGTACCTGAGCAACAAGTTCAGAGCCAGTGATGGTGAGTGTGTGTGTGTGTGTGTGTGTGTGTGTGTGTGTGTGTGTGTGTGTGTGTGTGTGTGTGTGTGTGTGTGTGTGTGTGTGTGTGTGTGTGTGTGTGTGTGTGTGTGTGTGTGTGTGTGTGTGTGTGTGTGTGAGTGTGTGCCTGCCTGCCTGCATGCGTGCGCAACAGGTTTCCTTCTATTCTATTCTATTCTAATGTGCCTGTCTCTGTGGTCCCCCCCCACCTGTAGTTCTGGATAATGATGAGGACATCAAGCAGCTCAACAAGGAGATCAATGACCTCAATGAGTCTAATAATGAGATGGAGGCGGACATGGTTAACCTGCAGACACAGGTGCGTGTCTCTCTTCATATCTCCCCCTCGTATCTCATCCACCAACGTTGTTGCTTTGATCCGTTTCACCCCCCCGACCCACATTCTTGGACTGACCATGAAATACAGCCCTGCTGCCATAAATAACGCAGAGATGGAATGACACAGTTGAAAGACACTGTTTTAACCACATGAACCCTAACATCCCTATTCTGGGCATATTATATAATAATAGACAGAAATAGCAGATCTACAAGGTTCAAGGTTGTAATTATTACATCTTGTGCACAGGTACATAATTACATTTTAATTTTGTTCAGCTTCCTTCAGACAATGTAACAGCATAGGTATAATAATAATAATAATACTTTCTTTTTGTATTTTTGTACATTTCAGTAAAATTTTGATTTATTATTTCTACATTGTAGCATTGCTACTTTTGCTTTTGTAAAACAAGTAAAGCATACTTCTTCTACCACTGGCTGCTGCAGATCTGCTCCATGGAGAAGAACCTGAAGAACATTGAGCATGAGAACAAGATGATCGAGGAGCAGAACGAGCATCTGTTCATGGAGCTGTCTGGTCTGAGTCACGCCCTGATCCGCAGCCTGGCCAACATACGCCTACCACACATGGTGAGTTCACACACACACACACACACACACACACACACACACACACACACACACACACACACACACGCACATACGCACACACGCATTCACGCACCCACGCACCCAAACACACACGCGCGCGCACGCACACACACACACACGCACACGCACACGCACACGCACACGCACACACACACACACACACACACACACACACACACACGCGCACATACGCACCCACGCACCCAAACACACAGGGTCCAATTTATTAGTCACAACACAGCTTTACAGGTGTAAATCAGTGGGTGAAATTTGTTTTTCTTGCAAGCTCCATCATTTTGTTGTTGTCCAGGAAAAGAAAGAAAAGGGAGGGGGGCAAAGAGAGGGAGAACAACGAGAAAAAATCAAATCAAAGATAGCTACATATACACATAGCACAATAAGCAGGTACATGAGGTTAGACATAAGGTGCAAAAGGTAGCAGCGCAACGGTACAAATTACACAAGTGTCCCTGAGCAAGACATTTACACTTAACCCCCTAACAGCTCCCTTCAATGGAAGTCAACTGAGAATCTAAACAAGCTTGTGACATTCACTCCATAACCAAAACCCCCATACTACAGTATATATGCCTAATGAGTCAACTTAACCCTAACACTAACCCTACACTGAAAGCCTAGACCCTTGAAAAGTGAGGACCAGCAAAATGTCCATACTTTATAGGATTATCCTAATCTTTTCCTATCAACATGACATAGTATCCTCCCAAGGACAGACGTGCAGGAACATACATAAATCATACACACCACACCTTACTAGACACATTCACATACTGATGCTGACATACAAATTGACAGCAATAAATTATGCTTCATTTGTAGTTGAAGTTATATAGCAGTTATATATACGTTTTTTGTTGTTTTTCTTGCCTCTGATAGCGAAGATGAACTATAGTCAATTAGGTTAAACGGTCACACTGGTGGTATTGTATTTTAACCCACTGACTATAAGTCCCAGCATAATTTACATTTCAGCAGAAATGTTTGGTCGTTTATTGAGTTTTTTACCAGGAAACCATTATTTTCCATTCATTCAGTACGATATCAACGTGTTTGAGATAGTTAATCCAAAACAGTGACATTGCCTTTGTCTTTTTTTCCAAGTCACATTATCATTTAGTTTTAATGCAGCCCAGCATTTGAAGTCTAGCCGAAAGTCGTCACTAAGGAAATGATTTTTTATAAAGAAAATTGAAACATTCATGACTTCTTCCCTGGTGACAGAAATACCAGCTGTTGAAGCTGTGAATTTTAAGGTGGGTTTATCACCTGAAAGTTACAAAACAGGGAAATGAGTCAGCTATACTATGACTCGTAGTCAGTGGGCTAAAGATACAAATGTTTTATACCTTGCCATTCTCAGTCAAGATGGGTTGTCATTTGCGTCATTCACAGCAGGAGCCCATCACGGAGCAGAACTTTGACAGCTACGTGAGCACCCTGACCGACATGTACACCAACAAGGACTGCTTCCAGAGCCCGGAGAACAAGGCTCTGCTGGAGAGCATCAACAAGGCAGTGAAGGGCATCAAGGTCTGAGCCTTGATTCGAGGGGTGGGGGGGGGCGTTATGTCCAAAACACCACTACCCAAGAGAAGGAGGCGGAGGAGGTGAGATGGAGCGACGGAGAGAAGCTGGGAAGACTGAAGTAGTCGAGACTCTACAGTTATATTTAAAGAAAAGTTCAAATACAAAAAAAAACAAAAAAGTTAAGGGCATTCAGGTTTTCAAAAAAAAAACACAAAAAAACATGGCAACTTAAACACATAATTTACAACCCAGGGAAGCACTCTGTTTAAAGAAGAATCACAACAAAGTGACGAGGACCAAAACCCCACACCATGCTGCTGCTGGGATTGGACAGGAAGTAGAAAGAGGAAAACAGGAAACCAAATCCTTCAGCTGGAATGGATGGAAATGAAGAAGAATGATACTATTTATCTTAGGGCAGAGGGTTTTTCATTTGCTATATGTTTACCTGTTGTCACTTTTTTGTCCTGAACAGTTTTTTGGGGGGTTGGGGGGGTATCACCGTTGCTCAACATTTTTGCGCTTTAGTTTGGCTAAGATGTGGAGCACCACGAGAACCAGGCATTCGTTAATAGGAGCTACGCCAGAAGATAGCTTGATATTGTTTGAGTTTACTGTCTCATCCTGCCCCAAGGAGAAGCTGAAGACATGCTGTCCGGTAGCAGCAAACACTAACAGTGCGAGTGTGTGGTTGCAGGCAGGTGACCATGACCTTCACACATGCCAGCAATACTGGAGCATACACTGAACTACTGTATGTGTCTGTGTTGGCTTTGTGTTATTGACATGGTGGATGGGGTCAACAAGCAAGGTCAACTAGGTCACACTGCTCCAGTGTCTTGAACTCGACTGGAAAGGAGACACAGTACAGGTTGCCTGGTATTTATTTTTAATGGGACATATAGTATCATGTTTGGAGGGCAGCAGATAAAGTCTTGTCTTTTTTTCTTTCTTTCTTTCTTTTTTTACATTTTCTTTATTTCCTTTCAAGCTGAAATGAAATAATAGTAATAGTGTGCACATGTTCCAATTCCAGTTAGTCATATCAATAGTATTTATCAACATAGAATTTGCACTTCATTTCAATTAATAGTTTTGTGGTATGAATAATTATTGTTATATATTAATTATTTAAAATTTGTGAAACTCTTTCAATTTGTAATTTATTGCCATTTATGTTATCACTGTTTGTTTATTTATTTGAATTGATCTATTTATTGACTTTTGTTTTGTGAAGCAAACAATGCATCTCTACCAATATCCATGGTCAAAGTGATTTCAGGTCAATATTTTAAAAAAAACTATATAGATAACTGACCACACTTATTTTCTTTTGAATACTTTTTGAAAACATTTTTAAGTGCAGATATTTTATAACCAACAAAGTTTTGATAATTTTATAAAAGGTTTTGTTTTTGTTGTTGTTGTGAACAACGTTACGGATGTTTTTGGCCTTTTGTTTATGACCTTCCCGTTAATGGTACATTCAAAAACCCACTGCTGATAAAAAATAATAATAGTAATAATAATGAAATATGTATTTATTATTTATTTAATATGAAAGAAATTAACTGTGATAATGGCTGTATATTTATTTTGTTATTTATGTGCGTGACGTGACGCGAGTCCTGAGTAGTCTTTACAAAGAAAATAAGAAAATAATCCATTGCTAATATTCAAATAAAGAAAAAACAAAACAAAAAGAACATCAATACAAAAACTGTTTGATTACTTAGGCTTACCTAGACATACCAGCAAGCTTCCCCTGAGTGGAAGAGAGAGGGGGGGTGGGTGGGTGGGGTGGGGTGTTAAAAGCAAAAGCAAAATAACCAACAAAAGCAATCACTGTTCTGTTGGTATCTGGTCTCTTATCCGTCAGCCATCTTGTGTTTGCTTTTGTCAGGTACAACAATACAGAGAAAGTGAAAATGATGCGTGATGAAAACGTTACCTCTCCCAAGCGCTTTGTAGCGGGCTAGTGGCCAGCACTGGCTCAACCCCAACACGTGTGTAATGTACCATAGATGTTGTAGTAATGCCTTTCGACGAGTTACATCTACTGTACGTCTCTTCTCGATTTGTTTTCATTTTTTCTGAGTTCCAGAGCAAATGGTATGTTATATAGAGAGCATTATTCTAGGCCACCATTCAAGCTGGAGGTATGGGTCGATAGCAATGGTTCCCAAACATTTTAGCTCGAGACCCAAAAGAGACATTTGATGTCTACCCTGGACCCAAACTAGTGGAAATATTAGATCTACAAGCTCACGTGTCGCAACTCATTGTGAGCTTGTAGATCTGCTAGTTTCACTGCATCTTAAAATGTTTTAGTTTTTTTTAATGTATGGAATTTCTTTTTTTCCCTCTTTTTTTTATCTTGTGAAATAATCATAATAAAAAGATTGTAGGAAACAAAAAAAGGGATATTTACCTGTGACCCATAAAAAATGGATATGCGACCCAAAAATGGGTCCTGAACCATTGTTTGGGAAACACTGGTCCATAGCCTGATTTATGCCCTGTCATACGACGGTGCATACATTAAAAACACAGACAGACACACACATATCCAGCCCTCAAGGATAGGATGGCCTCCTTTGACAACTTATATCAGATAAGCATATACACCCTTGTAGCCTTACTCTAGATTTTAATTTTTTGATGCACAAAGTGCCACTAAAAAAAAAAGAAGAACCCTTCACTTTCTTTCCTAATTCTTCACATTGTAACATGTCTGGTCCCGGGAAGACCATGGCATCAAGAGAGTGGTGATTGTTTCAAATGCCTTTATTTCTCTGCCAAGATGGCCATAAGTACACTCTATATACATTCTGTATAAATAGAATTTAAAGATGCTATATATATGAATATAAACATACATATATTTTTCCAGTGTAATTGTTGACTTCCTCTTCTTCTCTTGTATTGGCTTATCGGAGGATCACTAGCTGTGTAGAAGAGATGTTGAGATTTGTTATCAACAGGAGGCAGTTACACCCTATGTAATATCTCTACGACCTGCTCAACTGTGGCTTCAAACATACCCGTTCAGTCAAGCTAAAGGCAAGTAGGCATTATTTGAAGATACAGTACAATATCCTGGAAGTGTTTTCTTGTTAGGGGTTCGTTTATGCGTTTCTTTCTGGGGTTTGTCTGTCCTTGATGCAGAAATGTTGAAAAACTTCTACTGTATGTTGTACTACTACTACTGCTGAACCAGAAAAAATGGACTGTCATTTTGAAAACTTAGATGGTTTGGCTCTTTGTTCCCAAGTGTCATGTGAGTTCATGTACAGTAAACGATGATGATGATGATGATGACTCTTAATAATGTTCTGCACATAGTGTACTGCTACATTGTGCAGCTATTGTATTGTTATGGTGAGGCTGGCTCGATGTTGAACCTTAAAAGCAAGCAAATAGGAAAACTGTTATAAGTGTGACACCTGCCTTTGAGTGAGTCGTTGCAGCTACTGTGGTGTAAAGTACCAGATCCCTGTGTGTAACTCTGATGTCAAAGGCATGTGGTTTAAATGTGCTTTTTAGCCAATGTAGAATGAAACTCCTTTGTGCACTTTCTGAAAGACAAAAATACCCATTGAAAATGCCAGCATTTGGGTCTCGACTTGTACGAAACCAGAGAGGCCGTGGCCAATAGCAGATGACATTTTATTCATCCCCCAGCAGAATGGAGGGCTACAGAGAAATGCATTGTTTCGCCAGTATGTTGATGTTCAATGTAAAGAAAAGAAAAAACGCCCTGTACATTACTCTGGATGTCGAAAGCCCTTTCAGGGGCTTCATTCTTGATTCACTCCGTGTGCTATCAGAGCCTGTATACATAGATATACGGGCTAGATAGTGAGCGATGCTTTCTTTTCCAAACAAACAAAGAAAAGAAAAACACACACAAAACCATTTTTTTGACCAAACCAAAATAGATTGATGGGAAGCAAAGTTTGGTTCTCAGGTGACCATGGAGAGCTGCGAAAGCGTAGCATGAAAAGGCCAGCTAGTCAACTGAGGCTAGAGGCGATATAGCGGCTCCATTGAGCCCTCGTGTGAGATGAGAAGTGAACGTGGGAGTTGGAGATTGATTCGCCAGGCTGCATCATCTCCCTCCTAGTTTTAGGAGGAGGCGTTTGTTGCATAAACATGTGTCCATCACTCAAATGAATGTCAAAGCCTTCTTTTTTTATAACTTATAGATCTTGCCCCCAACCCCCAACCACCGACCTTTTTTGGTCTTGTGTAAACCTTTCCCAAGGAAGGGTCATTTTGATGCATTTAATTAAAATAATAACGTTATTCTTCCTCTCTTGAAATGCACGAGATAACTATCCCCGAGAGAATTTAGACTGTGAATATTCTCCTACCCTATTTGATATGGCATGACCTCCTTTTAAACTGCTTGATAAAACTGTCTACTGAGGTATGAGAGACCGTGAAAACATAACCTCCCCCCCCCCCCCCCCCCAAAACAAAAAAACATGTCTGAGAAAATAAATAGGCCTGCAGCCTGCAGTTGATTCTGTGCCCACGCACGAGCTTATGCTCCTTTAAGCCCGATTCATACTTCGTAGAACGACAGCGCCGCACACCAAAACTAGCAGACCTATAAGCTCACAACACAACACGTATGCAACACATTGTGAGCTTGTAATTTAGCTATTTTCTGCTTGCAACGCCATAATGCAATGGAGCATAAATTAGGCATTACATAAAGTACTGAGTGATGGAACACTAGCGAGGAGTTCTATTGAAGAGTATCAAAGCCTCCCAAAGGCACCCGAAGTTCAAGTGGAACATGGATTAATTTAGCATTAGGATGCTTTTGGGTTTGGGAGAGTCAAACCCACCAAATTCTATCTCATCTGTTGTTTTGGACAGAGGGAGGCACACCCTAGCACCCTAGTCAATTTCACTTAAATTTAAAACCCGCTCCTTTTTTGGGGGGCGCAACAAAAACATACTTGCCACCTTTAAACACACGCACACGCGCACACACACACACACACACACACACACACACACACACACAGACACAGACACAGACACAGACACAGACACACACCACACACCACACACACACACACACACACACACACACACACACACACACACACACACACACACAGAAAAGGAATGTCTGGTAAAGCGGAACTTTCCATCAAGCTAACCAAAAACCAAAAGTCCCCCTCGCCTTCCCGGCAACACACCTATCCCCACCCCCAGTTAGCTTCTGTCATCCCAAGCTATGTGGTCTTATCATTGTGTGCCTTTCTCACTCCTCTCATTTCAGGCTAAGTTATGTTTACACTTAGCAGACCACGGTTCAAATCCTGCTTAAAAACAACACGAAACATTGGTATGGAGGGGGGTTACTAATATCTAGGGTAAATTAAATAGATTTGTCTCTTATAGGCAGGTTGGAGGGGGTTGTTGTGACTATTGTCATGGTGACATTATCATTTTTGCTACAAAGACGCTGAGGTGTTGTTACGGTAAATAAACTGTGATCTTCTCATTCTGTTGATTCAGGTACTCCCCCCCCCCCCCCCCCCCAAAAAAAAATACTGCGTGGACAGTTTCTGTGAAGGAATATACGACATGCTCCATAATCCTAGATAATGCATCAGTGTGCAGGGCATTATTTTGAACCAAGTGGAAGTCTCTGTACATATTTGTATTAAGAAGAAACAGTGTTATTGTTGTTGTATTGAAGACAAGTTGAAACATGATACAAAAAAAATTAGTAGAGTTTGTGACAAAAATTACAAAAAAAAGTAATACAAAAATCCACAGCCAAGGCTTGTCCTGCTGAACACATTTTTACAGAGATGAACTATTTTTACTGGTGATTTTGTAGGCATTGATATCGATATCCTTTTGAAAAAAGTACAAAACTTCCAAAATTTACAAGCACTTCCACAACGATAGATTGTATGGTGTTTCTTTTGTTACTTTTGTAGAGGTGTTGGTTCCTTTGCTACAACTGTACTGCACCGCTTTTGTAAAGCAGGACAAGTCTTGGCTGTGTATCTTCAATGGTCTGTTGTTTCTTTCTTTTTTTTCCCTTCTTTTTTTTTCTTTTTTGAGAATTAAATTGCTGTAGATGGGCCATTTTTTTCGTGACTGTGTGTTTGTGTACTCGTGTACATGTTTCCCCTGTTTCTGTGTCAGTGTTATGAAGCAGAGAAGTGATGTCAGTTATTGTGGGGGTTCGAACCATTTTAAATGTTCTCTATGACTAAAAAACACAAATAAAGAATAATAGACAAGTGGGCCTCGGTTTCTACCATTTAAGTGTGTGTGTGTGTGTGTGTGTGTGTGTGTGTGTGTGTGTGTGTGTGTGTGTGTGTGTGTGTGTGTGTGTGTGTGTGTGTGTGTGTGCGCGCGTGCGTGCGTGTGCGCGTGTGTGTGTGTGTGTGTGAGAGAGAGAGAGAGAGGGGGGTCTGTTTGTGTCCATGTGTGTACATTTACATATGCATATTTGTGTGTGTGTGTGTGTGTGTGTGTGTGTGTGTGTGTGTGTGTGTGTGTGTGTGTGTGTGTGTGTGTGTGTGTGTGTGTGTGTGTGTGTGTGTGTGTGTGTGTGTGTGTGTGTGTGTGTGTGTGTGTGTGTGTGTGTGTGTGTGTGTGTGTGTGTGTGTGCTTGCGTGTGTGTGAAGAGTAGCCCAAATCTCACGTTCCATATGTCTTCTGGACTCCTGGTCTCGCGAGAATGAGGGTTGGGAGGCAGAGTCTATAAGTGCATACAGCATCCTATATATAGCTTGCTTGAATGGCCAAACTGTCAGATGAAATATCCTTGAACAAAATGGGGACTTCAATGTACTGCTAACATACATGTAGCTTTTATGTTGAAGAGTGCTGACATCTGCTGGGCCATCTCGTGTCTACAAGCAGTTCAGAGTTTCATGAGAATAGGGGCAGGGACAACCCAGAATTAGGATTAGTATTAAGGAACCTTCTCTTTTACAATTTTGTATTATGTATACATCAATAATAGGTAATACACTCCCTTAGACTCACACATCTCAGGTTAGCTTATGTAAAATAGTCAGTAATAAGGTTTTTCTTACCCAGACTCACAGCACGTCGCATTGCGATGAGCTTTGAGCTTGTAGATCTGCTATTTTTGGCAAAGAGATTTGGTGTCAATGGAAAAAGAACCGCACCAAGTACAGTGCAACTCAGGTCTGTTTTACGTATTTAAGTATATAGAGGGAGGGAGTGATAAGTGACTAAGTGATAAGTGATATTGATAAATAAATACAAATATCAAAGTATTCTGAATCTGCAGCACCCCTGAACTTACGTCACGGCACCCATGGACTTGCGTCATGGCACCCTAGGGTGCCACGGCACCCACTTTGAGAAACCCTGTTCTATGACCTTTTAGGCAGCTCTCAGCTCAGTCAGCATGCTGTTTGAATAATGATCGTTGACTCTCAATGCCCACTGTAATATTAAGTAAACATTACAGTATGTCAGAGGTCAATGTCCTTCAAAAGTTCAACGATGAACTCAAATTTTTTACTTAAAGCACTATGTAACTTTTTTTTTTAAATTAATATATTACTATTACTTAATTTAAGTAATAGTACAAAAGTATTGGCATCAAAATATACTTAAAGTAACAAAAGTAAAAGTACTCATCATGGAGAATGTCTCATTCACAACTTTTCAAATGTATAACAATCTTTTGAAAATAGCTGATCTACTAGCTTACAACGCAAATTTGTGAGTTTATTTTCAAATAGCCAAAGTATAGGCTATGGGGCTGTTTGCATTTCTGTTTAGTAAAGTATTCAATAATCAATCAATCACTTGAGTACTTGCATATACTGTACTTCCAAACACTGATTTTTGAACTTGAACCAACAACCTTTACAATGCATATCAGCTCTGACATGTCACTGTTTCTAAGTAAACTAAACAGGCAGCAGGTTATCTACCTGCAGACTGCAGTTACAAATATACACTAGACTAGTCTAATTATTGGACCACGTTTGTATACTTCTTCAGGGTCTCATCAACAGAATGTATGCAAACAAAAATACAAGAATTGTGAGGAAACCCATAAAAAAAGCATTGGGTAAGTGCTGTAGTTTTGCAGAAATGTAAAATGCCCATTTTCTCTGACAATTTGGTTGTAGCCTATGATACACTAGTAAGCTGACGATAGGGTTGCTAATAGAGGAGGTGTGGGGAATATCCTGTTAATAAATGATGTAGAATACTTGTTATTGAGAATAAAGTGGATAGCTGTTGTAAAAGTAAGCTAGTGTCTACTGTATCCCTATTTTCTGACACATTGTCAACATTCCAAAAATATGTTCAATTCAAGTTGTTCATAATGATGAATGAATCAGTATTTGTTTTTCTGCACATAATTGACTAACATTCACAGTGTAGCAGCCACTGAACAATATTAGTTGATCATATTAGGGGAGGCGGTCCCCAGCCAAATGAGGAGTAGCCTAGTTTAATATAATAATTCAATTCACTAGAAATTATTACAAAACAAAAAATTAGAGACTATAATAATGTTTCAATATCATCACTATGAATGTACAATTATGACATTTAGACAATTTAATTTAATCTAATCCAAACACCTTTTCATATCAGTATCCCACAATCATTTGATATGAGGGTTGATTAATTGAGTGTTATCCTTTTAACAATCATTGTAATATCGTACCACTGTACTGTCTATTTGCAACTGTTAATAAAGTATTCAATCAATAAATCAAAATGGCCCAATGAAAGTCATTTAAATGTCATGGCCCCATGACATTTAAAAAGGTTGTAATCCCCTGGTGTAGATACTTCTGGAGATGATGTAGCTACATTTTAAGGTTGCTTGCATATATCATAATTATGTAAACAGACTTTTAAATAGATAAATTAAACAATTAACACTTAAACCCCAGCATCCGTATTGAGGGGAATGTTTTCCATGAAAATAACAGATCGCCAAGCTCACTTGTCGATCGGCTATTTTCAGCGAAAACTTTCCCCACAATAACAGAAAACAGAAAATACACTAGTATTGAGCCCTGAGGGACTCCGGTTACCCATATGGGGTTTAAAGTTAGGGTAAGGTTAAAATAAGTGTTAAATAGCTCTATATTCTGATAGTTCATAGTCATTTCGACTATGCATGCTTCTCAATGTATCACAACACCACTAAGGCCTTAAAACAAGGCTCCAGACATCCCAAAACAAACTGGTAAGGCTACTTCTTGGCCTCAATCATACAACCCATCTAACCCAAGGGGCAAGGCTTGGATATTTACGATGAGGCCAACACGGAAGCTTATGAAAGGCCAGAGTGGCGCTGTTTTACCCTGCGCCGACCTGAAGTGTCAGAAAGAATTTATTTTAGCGCAAGTGAATGGGTTTTTGACAAACTTTAGACTAGATTTTCTTACCGTAATAAAAATTGTCATAAATTCTATATGCTTCCAGTCGCTAGTTTAAAGTCTCCTTTCAATCATCATGATATGCGTTTTGCTAAATTATGGTCCCATTTATTCTAAAATTGACGATAAAGTAGGCTATGCTCCAGGAGGGGCGGGATGATTTGATTGACAACCTACACAACCAATAGCATTCATTCCCCGCCCCCGCTCTTGATTGACAAGCTACCCAACCAATAGCATTTTTGGGGGTGTTTTCCGGTTCGCTGGTCACGTGTCTGGTCTCAACCAATAGCGTTTGAGTTCCGGCGTGGCCAACTGTATATATTAACGATGGAGGAATGCATGTTCCTGAACTATCGGCTTCATTTTCGTTCTGTAGAAAGCAGGGGAATGGCTTTGTCCATTCTTTTTTACAGTCTATGATCTAACCCCTGCTCACTTTGCTAGGGTTGGATGGCTCAGGGTTGAGGACAGAGTACGACAACTTGCTATGGGCCTGGTCTAGCCGATAAGATTCAACACAACATTGGGATCCCCATGTATTTGTCAAAATACTTCCAAAACGTAAATGAAGTCCACAATCATAACACCAGAGGCAGCTCCACTGATCATGTTCAACCCAGATTTGGCACAAACAAGGGAATTAACTCTTTCTCATGCTATTCAACAAAAAATTGGAATGCCCTACCCGAAGGAGTAAAGGAGTGTAAAACCCTACTCACTTGTTTCAGTTTCATTTCCAATTGTATCCAATCAGGACAGAGAACTCAATCAGGATATATATTAAACAAGTGAAAGTGGAAGTGATGACACTTAGAAATGAGCAGGCAAAATTGGAACTGGAACACTATAAAAATGAAGCTTAAAAATGGGTAATTTCTCCTGATTGGCTGAGATTCTGACACCTACCAGAAAATGTATTTTCTGCTTATTAAAGAGTTGGAGAGACGGGGAGACTCCTGTTACTGAACAAACACTCTATAGCAATGATTACTATCACAATATAGTGTTTTAACCTTTTAACAAAATACTTTTTGTTTTAACCAAAAAATATCACTTACCCTACCTTTAACCTTTTTAACAAAAAAAATAAGTTACCAAAAAATATCACTTACCCTAACTTTAGGTGAATAAAATAAAATAAAATAAAATAAACATTTAATGTTTAGGCCGTGGCGTGAGTATCAGTGCGTGTGACTTTACGTCTGACGTCACGAGCAGAGCGTCAGCTGTGTTTACATCCAGCAGAGCAGCGGTGGTGTGTCGTTCCAGACCGGATCAGAGACACAACAAAACGGCCGAAGAACAACCAGAAGAAAAGACCCACAGACGGCGACAAACCATCGGTGTTTTCACAACCAGGTAGGACAACGACTGACATTTGTCAACCACGTCCACCCGTCATCAGCAGGTGGTGTTTTTTTATTTCTCCCTGATCATCAGCAGCAGCAGCCACCGCGCTGGGTCCATGACAGTGTTGCCAGGTCTGCTTATTATAAGCGACTTTGGGTTTGTTTTCTGTAAAAGTTGCTTGTAAATATTGGTTGGCTGCGGCGGTTTGATGTTTTTAGGAGCTTGTTTCTTAAATGTTATTGCTTATTTAGGCTTGCTTCCAAAAAAAAAAAAAACATTTTAAACCAGTGGTTCTCAAATATGTTCATAAATGTTTTGTGCCAGGTAGCATTTTGTGTTGTTAGAATGTTTCAAAAATATTCCACATTTTATTGCAAGAGTTTTTGAAAAACTATGCATCGGCTATTCGAAACTATTTTCAAATAACGGATGCATATTGGTTTTAAAAGTTCTCATGTGGCCTAAGTTGCCTCTTTTGGGCTTGTTTTCATAGACGTGGTTGCTTATTTCTCTCACAAAACCTGGCAACACTGGCGCTGGGTCCATGATCTCTTTCTTCTCCCTTCAACAAGGAAAACGGGGACCGCGGTTGTTCTCTTTCTATCTGTGTCTCTTCGCTCCGAGGCCAGCAGGCCGTTCTAATACACTGGGTGGTGTGTGTGTGTGTGTGTGTGTGTGTTGGAGCTGATCGTCACAGGGAGTGTACTGTATGTGTGTGTGTGAGTGTGTGTGTGTGCATGGATGTTATTATTGTTTGCTCAATATCGGTTTAGCTGAGCACCGCAAAAAATAGCAACAACGCGGAGGTTGGGGGGTTTAAATGCGGTTTATTGGATTAAAGTCATCTTCTGCCCTGAAACACTACGTGGAAAGGTAATGATTCTTATGTAATGAATTGAACTCTAACCCGAGCTCACATCGGAAATGTTAATGTCACCCTTTTTTTGCAGGAAGTGTCTTCCTTTCTACCCCACTATAAATAGTTTATTATTAGACAGTGTGTTACAGCGCCACCCTGTGGTTGAATCAGAGTATACTACAAAACATGTCAGTTTTCAAATAATTGAAGTGGAGTAAAAGTACAATATTTGTCTCCGAGATGTACTAATGGAGTAAAAGTATTGGACATTGGAAACACTCCAGCTAAGTAAAAACACCTCAATATTGTACTTAAGTACAGTACTTGAGTAAATGTACTTAGTTAGTTACTTTACACCACTGTTTGTTTCAACTAGCCAATGAATGTGGTACCAACTACCAACGGGAGCACCAATATTGAAGTAGCCAGGATCCTTTGTAGTTTTATAGCTTTGTGACGTAGCTGACGTTTTTTTCAGAGCAGCCTGTGATCTCTGTGACTCTCCTGTCCTTTGGCATGGCTCTCAGGTGTTGTGTTTAACACCACCGCCAAGTCACAGACACTACAGCAGCATCATTCACACCTTAGAGTGCTTCTACCAAATGCTACATTTACACATCTCAGTGTGGTTGGTTGCTACCTTGGGAAATCTTTTTGAGTATTTTAGTGAGTTATCACACCTGCGTCCTATTCTTAGTTGTCACTGAATTAGTTGGTGAGGTGATCACTCACCAAGTTAAACTTAATTCAATTCTCAACATGCAACATAAAACTGTAACAGAAATATAGAATTCCAGATGACATCGCCTGTGAACGGCAGTGCGAGCTGACTTTGTCTCTCCGTAGTCACATACACATATTTGTTTACGTACTGAACTAAGTATTATTAGATATAGAGATAGTTGTTTGTTTGGGAAAATATTATCTACTTACATATACCAAGTTTTGAAGTCTGCGTATATGGCGGCTATAAAAAAAATAGCCTGTGGGGTTTGTGAGTATATGCAAGTATTGGGAACCTTTCTTGGCTGTCACGATTACACAATTTAAGTTGACGATTAGTTGTCATACAAATAATTGCGATTAACGATTTAAGTGTTTTTGGCATTGAGCATTGGAACATATGAATAACAATACATTTTTTGTTTGCACAGGGCAGATATGACAAATAACTGAAATATACAAAGAAATTACCGACATATTTAATAATTGTATACTTTCAAAATTGTTTTAAAAATAGCAGAAATATCTGATCTACAAGCTTACAACGTGTCACTCACAATCTGCTATTTCTACTATTTTTAGAAAATGTATGAAAATTGGAAACGATTATGCCGATTATGCGTAATAATTGTGATTATCTCAAATAATTTGCGATTAGACGATTATGTAATAATTGTGACAGGCTTTGGGGCAATACTTGAAAGAGTTGTTTTCTCTTTCTTTTTCTTATGTTTTTAACCTGTAGCACTTTAAGATTTGCTTCAAATATAAAGTGTGTTACAAATAAAATGTATTATTATTATTATTATTAGAACCAGCAGCTCCACACAGACAAGACAATAAGACTTTGGTCTTCCTCATAACAGGAATGACAAGTTTTGTCACCAATTGTATTTGAACATTTGAGGCACCGCAGAACTAAGCACAACGTTATTCAGCGGTCTGTTGCTTTCAGGACGTACTCCTGCCTTTAATTCTGGTACTGGGATGGGTTGAATTTAGCTGGGCATTCTTGCACTGAGCTCCCTCTGCATGGAATTCTTTACTAAATGAGCTTAAATTTGAAGACCTTGTGTTGTGATACGTTAAAAAAAAAGTGTTTACTTGAACAAAAATGTCAATAAACCAAGACGGAAAGAAAGACAAAGACACAGCCGGTTGTGTAGAATGTCACTCTAATGAGAGAAGAAATGATAACGTGGTTCTCAAGTGTTTTCTGAGATTTCAATGAAAAAGTTAATTAAATAATTAATTAAATAATCATTTAAACCTATCACCTTCTATCACTGCGTTTTTTATATCTTCGTTGGTAGATTCATAGGCCTGTCTATTATTTTGATTAGCCTATTGTTTCCGTGTACATTTTAGTATGTTGTTTGTGAGAAACTTTTTATGATTTCACTCACTGGCCTATCTTGGCCAGGTCACTATTGCGAAAGAGGTTTGTAATCTCAATCTTTAAAACGTAAAAATGCAAATAAAACAAAAAATCCTGATGTTTCTCTGTTTCCTGCCAGGCGTTCCTCTCTCCTCTCCAGTCAAGATGGGCGGAGCTGTGAGCGCAGGTGAGGACAACGATGAGTTGATTGACAACCTGAAGGAGGCCTACTACATCCGCTCTGACCTGGTGGAGCGGGCGTTTCGGGCCATCGACCGGGCCGACTATTACCTGGAGGAGTATAGAGACAACGCGTACAAGGTGAATGGCTGCCATGCACCTGATTTATACGACAGAGTCGCGCACCGAAAATAGCTGATCCACAAGCATAAAATGCGTCGCCATGTGCCGCATTGTGAGCAATTGCAGATCAGCTATTTTTGGCGCACGACTCCGTTATACAATAGAGTATAAATTAAGCAGTATGTGTATGTAGACAAAGCAAAACTGTAAGTAGGGCTGGGCAAATATATCGATATATATGACTGTATATTACAGTAAGTGCTAAACATTTCTGACCGTACCTGACTGTACTAGCTGTTTTATTACCACCATAGTTATTATATAGGCCGGCATCACAACACCTTGTGAAGCGACACAATTTGAGCTTATTATTTGGTTATTTTGGATGTTTTTTATTTTGTTTTATTTTAAATATTGGAATGCCCAAAATATGGACGCCACGTTGAAAGGGTTTAAGTCTGTCAGAGGGTTTAAAATTAAAAGTATTAAGTTATAACAAGAGCTTGTGAATAAATAGTAACTACATTGGATCCATTGGAACACGGCTTCTTTTTTCCATATCCTAAAAAGTAATGGTGTAGGTCGGACACACAAGGTTTCCGCCAGCTATCTCAATTTTTCATCTTTTTAATTATTTTGAATAAATCAGTGCTATTGAACACCCTTTACGTCTATGTGTGGGTTTCACAAATATTGAACCAATGAAAAGTATAAAAAATGCTTCTGACTAAACCTCCTAACTCCATTGGATCCTCAAAACTGTCGGTCAAACACCGAACTCCAACTTAGTTTTTTTCCCCATCATTGATTAGAATGACTAGGTCAGACGGAAAAGAAACCTATATCCACATTAATGGTAAAAAAAAACCTAACTCCACTTGAGCTGTGTTTGGGTAAAGTGATGATAATATAAGGACACATTCAAGTATCTGACAATGTATATCTCCATATTCAAACTATTTGTGTTTTTTCGTAAATGAACGCCCTACTTCATTTGTTCTCAAAGTGGGGTCCGGGGACCCCCAGGGGTCCTTGAGGGAGTTCCAGGGGGTCCCCAGCTAAATGATAGATTAGGCACCAAATGGACCCTTATGGGTCTGTAACTCCGAGTGTGTACTAATGGAACCAAATGGACCCTAACGGGTCCATTTGGTTCCATTTGTACATTGACATAGATTTTACAATATAAATTGCGGTCCAAGTGATAGAAATGCCATTAAATGGGGGTCTGTAGCCTAATGCATGTCAAACTGGGGGTCCTTGAAATTAAAATGGTTGAGAATCACTGCTAGAGCCGTAAAAAATCTTCTCTTATGGGGGTCCCTGGCATATCTTTTGAAATGGGGGTCCGCGGGCTAATAAGTGTCAATTTGGGGGTCCTTGACATGAAAAAAATTGAGAACCACTGCCCTACTTGATCATGCTACAGCACACACAAAAGTAGCAGATCTACAGCAAAAGTAGTAGATGTGCATGCTCGACAACGCAGGGCCGCATTTCGAGCGTGCACATCTACTACTTTTGCTGTTTACGCATTAGAATCAGCAATTTTAATCCAAACCGACATAATCTAGCTCATGTAGGTTAATTGAATAATCGAGAAGGAGTTCTTTCTTCTCTTATATATCAACGAATCGACACGAAATAAATCTTATAATCGACTAAATCGATTAGTCTGATTAACCACTTAACCCTGTATTATACTTTGTTGTACAATGGTGGCGTACAAAATAGTGAAAATAACCTAGTAGTAGATAATTGTTTATTGATCGTAATCAAGGCAAATTTGTGATATTGATTTGAAGTCTTATCGCTCAGCCATAGTGTTTTGAAACCTATGCTGTTGGCTTTGTCAGGACCTGGCCTGGCGTCATGGTAACATCCACCTGTCGGCTCCCTGCATCTACTCTGAGGTGATGGAGGCCTTGGACCTCCACCCTGGCCTCTCCTTTCTCAACCTGGGCAGCGGGACTGGCTACCTCAGCACCATGGTGGGCCTCATACTGGGTAGGTGACAGTTGTTATGAGAGATATTTAATCATTTCCTGCTTAACATTAATGATCAAATGATACTCTGTGTGCCGGTGTCGTTCATCGAAAATAGCCAATCTACAAGCTCACAACACAGAGCAACAGTGCCCTTTGTGAGCTTGTAGATTAGCTAATGTCGGTGAGTGACACAGTGATACAGCGTATAAATCAGGCTTAGTACATGCTGCCTTCTTTTCGGAAGGCAACCTGACCTCACTTGATTTCATCATTTAAAAATAGCAGCAAAATAATGTAACATTTCCAAACTTTGTGATGCCTTTTTAGTTTATAAAAATGTATATTGAAGCTAATGTTGTTCTGTTGTCTCAGGTCCATTTGGCATTAACCATGGGGTAGAGCTCCATGCAGATGTGATTGCCTATGCCTACCAGAAGCTGGATTACTTCATCAAAACAAGCGAGAGCTTTGACAAGTATGTTTAAAAAATAATATATCTTGGCAATTTATATAGTTTCATTAATTTAGCGCTCGCTTAGCGAACAGGTTTTTGTCAGATTTGTGTTTGCAGGCTTGTGTGTACACATACGTTTGTAATGTTTGTAAGGATGCACTGATATTAAAACAAGGAGCTGATGATCAACTCCTTTTTGTTTAGTTTGGAAAAACATTGACTGATGCAGAGGATGTTCAGCTCTGTTTCTCAGAATGAAAGCACCTACTTGCCTTGTTACAGCTTAATAAAATACTTTTTCCCCCCTAGTTTATTTAAATTAATAAAATGCATTATCTAACATAGAAGTGTGGATATAGAAATAAATACATAATTTGATTTTGCATTGCCCCTATAAAATATATTGTTGATCAATATCTCCAGTCAATATGTGCTGCAATTTGATGCACGTAAATCTGGACTCTGGAGAGATTTTACTGTGTAAATGTTTGCATTGTTAAGTAGTGTGTGTTGTGTGTCTCCAATCAGGTTTGAGTTCTGTGAGCCGTCCTTTGTGTTGGGGAACTGCCTGGAGATTCCTCCAGAGAGTCGTCAGTATGACCGGGTGTACTGTGGCGCCGGCGTGCAGAAGGAACACGAGGACCACATGAAGCACCTCCTCAAGGTGGGGGGGATCCTGGTGCTGCCGCTGGAGGAGAAGGTAGGTTGGATCTTTTGACCCATTAAGACCTGAGGCAGATTCTACAAATGTCTTCTAAATCCTAACAGTTTTCTGGAAAACTTATGTTGCTATATCAGTGGTGCTCAAACGTTTTCATGCCATCTCAAAATATTTTGTTCCAGGGACCACCAGAAGCAAAGATTTGAGTTCAAAATGTTTCGACGATATATACAGTATATAATAAATGGAGATGCATGGTTGAATTGTGCAATTAAGGGACTAATTTGGGACAATTTGAGACTAATTGAATATCAATATGGTACAGAAATATTATAATATCGCCCAGCAGAGCTTACATGAAATTGAAAACATGTAAAATATTGGTGCATTTCCTCCTGATTTATTCGCTTTACTTCCTCATATATTTCCTCCAGCTGACCAAAATCACCCGTACGGGTCTGAACAGCTGGGAGACCAAAAAGATCATCTCTGTGTCCTTTGCACCTCTTGTTCTGCCCAAACACAGCACCAACGGCAAACCCAAGGCTGTCCCTCTACGTGAGTCTCATTTCAAACACTGCTACTGGACTATAAATCCAATATACTGTAACTGTGGATGGTGCCAAAAAACAATCGGACATTGTTATCTTAGTAAGCCTGTAGATAGTGATACTGTCTGTCTCAGTATATAGCTGTACTCATTTTCCCTGCAGAGATCTGACTTGCTAAAATGCTACCCTAGCATAGTCTGAATATAAACACTCACCCGAGCACTTTGATCTGCAGTAGGGCTGCACCGATCCGTTATTGTCTTAGCGATTATTCTATCGATTACTTTTTTGATTGATGGTTTTGGGGATATGTTCTTTGATGTTTCTATATATATCAACGAATCAACATTAAAACATTTTAATTCATTTTCTATAATCCATGATCGTCTGATTAACCACTCAAGCTCATTAATATGCTTCATCGTACAACCGTCTACAAGTTCACAATGCGTCGCGATCTGCAATGTTTGGCATTTTCTTTTACTTTTGAAAAAAAAAACTTTACATTCTCCCCCGAAAATCGGTTATTTTATTGGTTCAATCTATTAGCTTGATTAGCTGTTGCACCCCTAATCTGCAGACATCCAAATGCAACTCAGTAGTTATTGTAACTTTTACATTCGCTAAAGTAAACTGTCTTCTCCCCGTTCCGTCCAGCCATGTACGAGGTGCGGACGCTGCAGGAGCTGGCTCGCATCTCCATCCGCCACACGCTCAGGGTGACCACGGGCGGCGGGCAGCCTTCGCGGGGACGCGGCTCCTCGTTCAGCGTCGGCCGGGGCCTGGCGGCGGCCGGCCTCCACAAGTACGGCCCCCGCTTCAAGAGGCGGCGGGTCCACCGACGCCACTGCAACGCCCTGGTGCTGGCCACGCGACAGGCAGTGGCCAACGCTGGCGGCGCTGCCCCTGACGGCAACAACAACAACCAGGGCGGACGCGGGAGGGACAGGGAGCGGCGGCGGGAGGAGGAGGAAGAGGAGGAGGAGGAGGAGGAAGAGGAAAGAGAATGGGAGGCGACAAAGCACCGGTTGGCGAGAGGCATCAGGCGGGTGGCGGGGCGAGGGAGGGCTCCGGCCGTGCCAGAGGAGGAGGCGGTAGGAGTGGGAGGAGGCGGGGGGGAGGAGGATGAAGAGGAGGAGGAGGAGGTGGGAGGAGAGGAGGAAGAGGAGGAGAGGCAGACGGGGGAACTGATACGAGTGGAGCCGACGGTGAACGTCCTGAGGGAGAGGATTCTGGGTCTGCCACTGCCTGAGCCCCTGAAGATGTACCTGCTTTACTACAGGGAGAAATGAGCCCCACACACCCACCCACTGACCCCTGACCTCCAGGTCTCTCTCCACACCGTTGTACATTTCTCTCTGACTCTCTGCAACCAACCCTTGTCCTCTCCATCATCATCATCATCATCCTCTCTCTCTCTTCCCCTCTGTTCCTTACTCGACCCATTTGGTGAACCACCAATGTGAGCTGGTGTCCTGCTGAGGATGGAAACAGCACCTCAGCTTGTTGTTGTGTGTTGTTGAGCAGAGTGCACATAACTTGTAGCTGTAGCACTGGCTCTGTCAGCCACACCAATGCTCTCATCAGACGGCCGACCAGGTTACTGATGTAAAGCCCTGCATGTCCATGCGTGCAAAGGGTGTCTTTTCCAGGTTCTTTTCCAAATAATTATATTTTCTTTTTTAAACAACTCTCTGTGTTGGTACTTCATATGTATTTATCCACTTTGAGATCCTGTATGCTAACTCTATGTAGCCTAGAAACTGAGCGGGGCGTTTGAGAGACATTTTCAAGAGAGCTGACACTGAATCGAACCATATTCTCATGTAAGAGCAAAATGGCTGTGTGAATATGGCCAATGGCCAGAGGACTCTGGCTGTTATGAACGGAATAGAGAGGAAGAGAGGGGACCTTCAGTACTGCATGGCTCTTTTCCATCTTACCCCGAACATTGCATACTATGGCTGTGATCTATATATTAAACACTATTGGGTGTACAGGTCATGCAGATGTAGACCGCTGAAAATCAAACGGATAAAGGTTGCGGCTTTGTCCATCATTGTATGGTGGTGTATCGTGTCGGAGTGGGAGGAACGTTGTTTTTTCTTTTTTTAAGGAAAGAGTTGTCAAAAGGAACAATGGAGATATCTAAAGCTGGACTTTGTGAAGGGAAGGGAAATTAACATAAAAAACTATAGTAGTTTTCAACTGTTGATGTTCAGAGAAGTCAGGAGATGTTCTCCTGCTCTGTATGATAATGACTGTTGCTACAATGAGTGGATTTTTGGCCTGTGGTGATTTGTTTCCACTGATTTCCAAAATCAAACTGGAGCGCTCCACTGGGCCTTGAGATAATTAACTTATGGTTTCATTGTCACTTTAGAAACATTTCTAGGTTGTCGGTTAAAATTCAGTTGAAGAGTTTACTTTTCCACTATTCCCTTGTTTTCTATGCAGGCATTTTATTAGATAAAATTCCTCTCGTACCCCTTACTTAGCGCATGTGTCCAAAGGTAATATCAGTATTTCTCTCTACAACGCATTACAGTCTATACCAGTGGTTCTCAAACATTTTCATGTCAAGAACTCCCAAATTGATACAGTATGTGCTTGGCCACGGAACCCCATTTGAAAAGATTTAGTACCAGGGATCCCAATATTTGAAGATCTTTCTGAGGGCTCAAGTGTTAAACAGATCCCCATTTTACTGAGAATCCCCTGGAGACCCTCAAGGACCCCTGAGTGTCGCCGGACCCCACTTTGAGACCCAGTGGTCTATACAACACACCAGTATGATCTGAACGGACCATATATAAGACTATAGAAAGACCATGATGAAGACATTACCATGTAAAACGTCATGTTACATCATTGTTTTTTTAAGGGATCAAACCAGCATGATGAAAATACAGTTCTTTAACCATTTAAACCCTCTATACCTAGTAAACTAATACTTAGTTGACCGGGATCGGCTCTGCACTTGGTCCCCCCCACTACACGAATGTCTTTGCCGAAAATAGTCGATCTGCAAGCTCACAACGTGTCATATTGCAACACATTGTGAGTTTGTAGATCGTCTATTTTCAGTGAATGTTCCCCCAGAATAGTGATGCTAGGGTTCAAGTGGTTAAATGATTGAATGCAACTTTTAACACAATTTGTGTTGATATATTATTTTTCTTGTTATCCTTATCCTTGTATTAATTCTCTTCCTTTTTTTTTTTACTTCTGAAATGTATTAGCGACTTGAAGTGGTGTGTTCATGTTTTGACTGTATTTTTTTGGTTTGTGTTTCCCATAACATTAAACAAAATATGTTTTTATGGATGGGGAAGTAAAAAGAAGACCAGAAAAATGTGCTTGGGCAGATTTCCTTTATTCCACCTCTTTGGTACCAAAATATCTTCTTCCTTCTGTGCCAAGCTGGTTTAACCTGACTCCGCCAAATGGAAGAAGCTTGTGACACACCGGCCCCATCTGGCTGAGTCAGGTTAAAGCTGGTTGCATGTACGCAGAATTCAAGGTAGAAAATTCCATCTTGATCTAAATGGCAAAAACATTTTTATTTCTCAATGTCGGTTGTAATTTTCTCTGTCGGTTATCATTTTATATGTGACTTGTTGAAGCTCTTCACCCATTGAAGTAATCCATTTGAAAGGTTGTCATGTTTCTTTCTTTCCTACACAAAATGGCTTAGCCATAGTTCAGGTTATCTATTTGGGTTGGATATCTTGCATCCCTAAGTTCATGTCAAGGAGTTTAAACCCGTTTTTAAATGGTTACTGAGAAAATGTCCCTATTTTGTAGCGACGCTAAACACAAGGATCAGCTACTGTAGTCAGTATCTACCCTCCTGATTTAAACTTTTTATGGCGTGAACTTTTCACAACTTACACAAACTTATACTGACAGAATGTCTTGAAAATATCTGGGAAGCCATCATAATGATGCAGTTAGGAAAGTCGTAAACCAGAAAATATAATCCTGAGTGTTAATTTAACTCTTGAGTGTACAAATGTAACCAATGAATCCGTAATCCTACAGCACAGAGATCTGCTGGGTCTACCTTATGCTTAACCCATTAAGACCTATTCTACAAATACCTTCTAAATCATTAGTTCTCACACTTTCAAGATTTTTCAAAAATGTTCAAAAATAGCAGATGTGCAGTGGCGCGCTGTCGTGCAACAAATCATAATGGGGCTTTTACAAGTACTGTCATACAACCATTCCTTCCTTAGAATACCATTCATGTTCAGTTGCTGTGAGGTTGTTTCTCTTTGCTGAATGTATAATCATGTACTTTTTGCACTTATATAATGTTGGCGAGGATGACGTGATTTCTTTTACTGGTTTATTTTCCAAATTCGAGCTGTATTATTGACTGCTGTTAATAAAATCTGTTATAAAATATGTGATAGTGGAGGTTGTTTTAACAGACCTTAGCTTACCTTTAGATGAGATACCATAACTGGTAGGGGTGTCACGATTCACTTACCTCACGATTCGATTCAAAATCGATTCCTAGGGTGCCGATTCGATTAAAATTGCGATTCTGCGATTAATTGATATTCGATTCGATTCTGCGATTTATTGCGATTTTCTAGGGTGCCGATTCGATTAATTGATATTCGATTCTGCGATTTATTGCGATTTTATTAAAAAAAAAAAAAAAAAATCGATTTTAATATTTTGAATCGATTTTTAAAATCGTGGCATTAAGAATCGCGATTTATTCATGAATCGATTTTTTTTGACAGCCCTATTAACTGGGGTCTATTACACGAAAGGAGAAATAAATAAGCCTGGATTTAAGTCAAATACAGTCAAGTCTGTGATGCAGTGGTTTAGATACAGGACTTGTAACCAGAAGGTCACCGGTTTAAATCCAACTAGCACAGTTTTCCAACTTTTACCTAACTCTTGCACCGTTATCTGATCTTTCACTAAACACCGTGCAAGAGACCAGAGAAAGTATTAACCATGGTGGAGCAGTGGTTAAGATACAGGCCTTGCACACAGATGGTCCTGAGTTCTAAACCAGCAAGGACAGATTTCCAACTTTTACCTGGGGCTTTTACCTTTATCTAATCCTTTAGTGAATACCACGCAAGTTAATAGAATTATAAGAACCTCTGTGGTGCAGTGGTTTAGATACAGGGCTTGCAACCAGAAGGTTCCCGGTTCAAATTCAACCAGGACATTTTCCCAACTTTTATCTGACTCTTGTGGTCTGTATCTAATCTTTCAGTGAAGAGCCTGCAAGAGACCAGAGAAACCATGAGCCATGGTGGAGCAGTGGATAGGATACAGGCCTTGCACACAGAATGTTCTGAGTTCAAATCCAACAAGGAATATTTTCAACTTTTACGTGGCTGTTTCACCTTGATCTAACCTTTCAATGAAGAACATGCAAGTGAACAGAATTAGGATGAATTACAGTGGTGCAGTGATTGAGATACAGGGCTTATAACCAGAAGGTTGCTGGTTCAAATCCAACAAGGACATTTTTTGAACTTTTACCTGACTCCTGCACCTTTATCTAATCTTTTACTGAAAAACAAGCAAGTGAACAAAATCAGTAAGAATCACTGTGGTGCAGTGGTTAAGATACAGGGCTTACAACCGGAAGGTTCCCAGTTCAAATCCAACGTGGACATTTGTCCAACTTTAACCTGACTCTTGCACCTTCAAATCCCACACATGCTGATTTGCCATTTCCAGGATTTGATTTCCAGGATTTGAGTCTTGAGTCCCAAGACTCAAGACCCAAAAGAGTCTTGAGTCGAACCAATTACTCCCACGGAGACATCAAATTTCTCTTTTGGGCCTTGAGTCTTGGGACTCAAGGCCCAAAAGAGAAATTTGATGTCTCCGCGGGAGTAACTGGTTCGACTCAAGACCCAAAAGAAGGTGAACTGACTGTAATGATTCAAAATGTCATATATAGAATAGAAACCCCATTCAAACTTTAAAAGGTTCATCTTACTGTGGACATGTTTGCCTGAAAGGGAATCTTTGAAATGTTTAATAGTTTTAGAATTGTACTCCTTTAAAAGTTCAGAGATTTAGAATGGAGGTCGATGGACGAATTTGGGACCTCAAAAAAACACTTTCACCTAGAAACTCCATTCACAGTTCAAAAATTCCACGTTACTGTGGACATGCATGCTTGAGATTTTTTCTTTTGAAATCATTTGTAGTTTTGGAGATATTTAACTTTAAGCGCCCCATTCATTGTCGATGCGGCAATGGACATTTAAAGGCAGGCTTACAACTACATACTTACGCCTAGTAACCTCATTCATACTTTAAAATGTTCGTCTTACTCTGGACATGTTTGCCTGAAAAGGAATCTTTGAAATGTTGCATAGTTTTAGAATTGTACTCCTTTAAAAGTTCAGAGATTTAGAATGGAGGCGGATGGAAGGTTAGGGTTAGGGTATAGGGACCTCAAAAAAACACGTTCACCTAGAAACTCCATTCACAGTTCAAAAATTCCACCTTACTGTGGACATGCATGCTTGAGATTTTTTCTTTTGAAATCATTTGTAGTTTTGGAGATATTTAACTTTAAGCGCCCCATTCATTGTCGATGCGGCAATGGACATTTAAAGGCAGGCTTACAACTACATACTTACGCCTAGTAACCTCATTCATACTTTAAAATGTTCGTCTTACTCTGGACATGTTTGCCTGAAAAGGAATCTTTGAAATGTTTAATAGTTTTAGAATTGTACTCCTTTAAAAGTTCAGAGATTTAGAATGGAGGTCGATGGACGAATTTGGGACCTCAAAAAAACACTTTCACCTAGAAACTCCATTCACAGTTCAAAAATTCCACGTTACTGTGGACATGCATGCTTGAGATTTTTTCTTTTGAAATCATTTGTAGTTTTGGAGATATTTAACTTTAAGCGCCCCATTCATTGTCGATGCGGCAATGGACATTTAAAGGCAGGCTTACAACTACATACTTACGCCTAGTAACCTCATTCATACTTTAAAATGTTCGTCTTACTCTGGACATGTTTGCCTGAAAAGGAATCTTTGAAATGTTGCATAGTTTTAGAATTGTACTCCTTTAAAAGTTCAGAGATTTAGAATGGAGGCGGATGGAAGGTTAGGGTTAGGGTATAGGGACCTCAAAAAAACACGTTCACCTAGAAACTCCATTCACAGTTCAAAAATTCCACCTTACTGTGGACATGCATGCTTGAGATTGTTTCTTTTGAAATCATTTGTAGTTTTGGAGATATTTAACTTTAAGCGCCCCATTCATTGTCGATGCGGCAATGGACATTTAAAGGCAGGCTTACAACTACATACTTACGCCTAGTAACCTCATTCATACTTTAAAATGTTCGTCTTACTCTGGACATGTTTGCCTGAAAAGGAATCTTTGAAATGTTTAATAGTTTTAGAATTGTACTCCTTTAAAAGTTCAGAGATTTAGAATGGAGGTCGATGGACGAATTTGGGACCTCAAAAAAACACTTTCACCTAGAAACTCCATTCACAGTTCAAAAATTCCACGTTACTGTGGACATGCATGCTTGAGATTTTTTCTTTTGAAATCATTTGTAGTTTTGGAGATATTTAACTTTAAGCGCCCCATTCATTGTCGATGCGGCAATGGACATTTAAAGGCAGGCTTACAACTACATACTTACGCCTAGTAACCTCATTCATACTTTAAAATGTTCGTCTTACTCTGGACATGTTTGCCTGAAAAGGAATCTTTGAAATGTTGCATAGTTTTAGAATTGTACTCCTTTAAAAGTTCAGAGATTTAGAATGGAGGCGGATGGAAGGTTAGGGTTAGGGTATAGGGACCTCAAAAAAGCACGTTCACCTAGAAACTCCATTCACAGTTCAAAAATTCCACCTTACTGTGGACATGCATGCTTGAGATTGTTTCTTTTGAAATCATTTGTAGTTTTGGAGATATTTAACTTTAAGCGCCCCATTCATTGTCGATGCGGCAATGGACATTTAAAGGCAGGCTTACAACTACATACTTACGCCTAGTAACCTCATTCATACTTTAAAATGTTCGTCTTACTCTGGACATGTTTGCCTGAAAAGGAATCTTTGAAATGTTGCATAGTTTTAGAATTGTACTCCTTTAAAAGTTCAGAGATTTAGAATGGAGGTCGATGGACGAATTTGGGACCTCAAAAAAACACTTTCACCTAGAAACTCCATTCACAGTTCAAAAATTCCACGTTACTGTGGACATGCATGCTTGAGATTTTTTCTTTTGAAATCATTTGTAGTTTTGGAGATATTTAACTTTAAGCGCCCCATTCATTGTCGATGCGGCAATGGACATTTAAAGGCAGGCTTACAACTACATACTTACGCCTAGTAACCTCATTCATACTTTAAAATGTTCGTCTTACTCTGGACATGTTTGCCTGAAAAGGAATCTTTGAAATGTTGCATAGTTTTAGAATTGTACTCCTTTAAAAGTTCAGAGATTTAGAATGGAGGCGGATGGAAGGTTAGGGTTAGGGTATAGGGACCTCAAAAAAACACGTTCACCTAGAAACTCCATTCACAGTTCAAAAATTCCACCTTACTGTGGACATGCATGCTTGAGATTGTTTCTTTTGAAATCATTTGTAGTTTTGGAGATATTTAACTTTAAGCGCCCCATTCATTGTCGATGCGGCAATGGACATTTAAAGGCAGGCTTACAACTACATACTTACGCCTAGTAACCTCATTCATACTTTAAAATGTTCGTCTTACTCTGGACATGTTTGCCTGAAAAGGAATCTTTGAAATGTTGCATAGTTTTAGAATTGTACTCCTTTAAAAGTTCAGAGATTTAGAATGGAGGCGGATGGAAGGTTAGGGTTAGGGTATAGGGACCTCAAAAAAACACGTTCACCTAGAAACTCCATTCACAGTTCAAAAATTCCACCTTACTGTGGACATGCATGCTTGAGATTGTTTCTTTTGAAATCATTTGTAGTTTTGGAGATATTTAACTTTAAGCGCCCCATTCATTGTCGATGCGGCAATGGACATTTAAAGGCAGGCTTACAACTACATACTTACGCCTAGTAACCTCATTCATACTTTAAAATGTTCGTCTTACTCTGGACATGTTTGCCTGAAAAGGAATCTTTGAAATGTTTAATAGTTTTAGAATTGTACTCCTTTAAAAGTTCAGAGATTTAGAATGGAGGTCGATGGACGAATTTGGGACCTCAAAAAAACACTTTCACCTAGAAACTCCATTCACAGTTCAAAAATTCCACGTTACTGTGGACATGCATGCTTGAGATTTTTTCTTTTGAAATCATTTGTAGTTTTGGAGATATTTAACTTTAAGCGCCCCATTCATTGTCGATGCGGCAATGGACATTTAAAGGCAGGCTTACAACTACATACTTACGCCTAGTAACCTCATTCATACTTTAAAATGTTCATCTTACTCTGGACATGTTTGCCTGAAAAGGAATCTTTGAAATGTTTAATAGTTTTAGAATTGTACTCCTTTAAAAGTTCAGAGATTTAGAATGGAGGTCGATGGACGAATTTGGGACCTCAAAAAAACACTTTCACCTAGAAACTCCATTCACAGTTCAAAAATTCCACCTTACTGTGGACATGCATGCTTGAGATTTTTTCTTTTGAAATCATTTGTAGTTTTGGAGATATTTAACTTTAAGCGCCCCATTCATTGTCGATGCGGCAATGGACATTTAAAGGCAGGCTTACAACTACATACTTACGCCTAGTAACCTCATTCATACTTTAAAATGTTCATCTTACTCTGGACATGTTTGCCTGAAAAGGAATCTTTGAAATGTTGCATAGTTTTAGAATTGTACTCCTTTAAAAGTTCAGAGATTTAGAATGGAGGCGGATGGAAGGTTTTGGGACCTCAAAAAAACACTTTCACCTAGAAACTCCATTCACAGTTCAAAAATTCCCCCTTACTGTGGACATGCATCCTTGAGATGTTTTACTTTGAAATGATTTGTAGTTTTTGAAATATTTAACTTTAAGCGCCTAATGCATTGTCAATGGCAATGGATATTTAAAGGGAAAAGGGTACAAAGTTTTCGAGGCTAAGTTAACAGAACAAGTTAGAACCTCTGTGGTGCAGTGGTTTAGATACAGGACCTGCAACCAGAAGGTTACCGGTTCAAATCCAACCAGGACAGATTTCCAAAAAATACCTGACTCTTGCACCTTTATCTGATCTTTCACTGAACAGCGTGTAAGACACCATAGAAAGTATGTACCATGATGGAGCAGTGGTTAAGATTCAGGCCTTACACACTGAAGGTCCTGAGTTCAAATCTCGCAAGGACATCTTTCTAACTTTTACCTGGGGCTTTTACCTTTATATAATCTTTCAGACAAATTCCACGCAAGTCAACAGAACATGTAAGGACCTCTGTGGTGCAGTGGTTTAGATACAGGACTTGCAACCAGAAGATTCCTGGTTCAAATCCAACTGGCACACTTTTTTTTCTTTCCCAAGACTCAAGACCCAAAAGAGTCTTGAGTCAAACCAATTACTCCCGCGGAGACATCAAATTTCTCTTTTGGGCCATGAGTCCCAAGACACTTGACTCGAGTGGGAATCGAACCCACTCAAATCAAGTCAAGTCATGTCATTGGACAGACGCTCTACCAGTTGAGCTATGCTGTTGGCTGAGAGTTACAGGTTTCCTGGTGGTTTTAACTTGTTTTTCTAGAAGTTAGTCTACAAAGGGAAGCATCACTAAGGATATCAGTCAATTTATCCGTTGCCCCAAGTTACCGGGGACACTTGACTCGAGTGGGAATCGAACCCACTCAAGTCAAGTCAAGTCATGTTATTGGACAGACGCTCTACCAGTTGAGCTATGCTGTTGGCTGAGAGTTACAGGTTTTCTGGTGGTTTTAACTTGTTTTTCTAGAAGTTAGTCTGCAAAGGGAAGCATCACTAAGGATATCAGTCAATTTATCCGTTGCCCCAAGTTACCGGGGATGAACTGGACACCATATTCTCAGTAGCCTACTGTACACTATTTAATGGGAAACTGCAACTCAGTAACTGTTGTTTACACACAAACATTGACTGTATTGACCTCAGAGATGACTTCTGTGTACTTATACTGTATATTATTCAACTCATCATGAGCAGAGCTTTCATTAGAGCCTAATAAGAAGGCTCTGTGACGATTTTGAAAGAAAAACCTTTTGGAGCTCATAATTGGCAGCCATCTTGCATTTGAAGGTCAACAATAGGTCAAATCATTATATAAACACCAAATATGTATTCCTTGACCAAAATAAGCTCTGAAACCATGTATTGTGCATCTTTGTAGGTCAAACCATTAAAAAGTTCATTTTCACGGTCGCCATTTTGGATTTTGGTCTCTCAAAAATGTTCCCCGCCCCTAATACACCCCGGCTAAATTTGTTTAATAACCCTCCTAGATGACAAATCCATTGAGAAACGGACCTTTGCTCTCCACGGTCACGGAAGTGCCACAGATGACCCAACTAGAAGGGAATGGGTGCCATTCTAACTCAGCTTCATGTAAAATCCTGCTGCAAGCAATTATGTATCCGAATACTGAAATGTTAAAACTAGCGTTTCTAAGAAGGGAGAGTATGGATCCCAAATATGTGACACAGATGAGTTTGATTGCTTGCATGCAATAGCTACTTCTGTTCTCATCATTTGATTTTTCAGTTTGCAAAAGCACAATGCACATATAATATAGGCTGCAGGCTAATAGCAAACACAAATAGGCCTAAATGAATGAAATTTGTATTAGTTTTTAGTACAAGGCCCAGGGGCAAGCACACTGCACACAATTTTTCATATCGTATCACAAAAGACAAACAAAATGTACATATACTACATACCCCTATCCCAGCTGAGTAATGGCGCCTGCCTGTGATATGGGAGGGTGCAAGTTCAAGTCCAGGTTCTGACAATGTATTAAGGTGTACCCAAATTTGGAACACTCTTTTTTTCCCTGCAAGTTATAAATATGAATCTTTCTCATGAGGAGTCCTGGCACTACATCTTTTGACATGGGCGTCCACAGCCATATACATATCAATTTGGGGGTCCTTGTCATGAAGATGTTTGAGAACCACTGTGATTTAAGACACAGCCATAGCTGAATGGATAGAGTGACTACCTGGAAAGCAGGAAGTCACAGGTTCAAGTCCTACCCCAGTAATATGTCTGGGAAAAAAACTGAACATTCTGAACACCGAATAGACTTTAAGGCCTAGGCTACACGTATATGGGTCTTTTTCTGAACGCACATTTTGGTGTGCGTTTGGGCCTTTCTGCCACACGCAAACGGCGTTTTTGGCTGCTAAAACAGAGAATTTTGTAAACAGATAAATAAGTGAAGGTTTTCCAAAAGATCCGGTTCAGTAGAGTACAGAAGTCCTGACGTCACTCGTTCATCCCCCAGGCAATGGAGCCCAACAGTGTTGATTGGATACTTTATTAACAAGATTACTCCACTACAATTATGATTTACTAGTTACTTTGTTTTGATCACCACTGATCAAAAAGCACCAGAATATACTATATATATATGATACTATAAATCACACAATCAGGATAAATAAAGCAGCAGTACAAGCAGTGCAATCATAGAATTGTCTTTAATAATCCAAATAAACTAAACAATTCAAAAGATACAGCTAGCCACAGTTCGAAGTGCACCAGCATAATCTTAGTTTTGGCTGCAAAAAAAGAAAAAAGAAAAAGAAAAAAAAAGATGTCAGCACAAAAACATTGGTCATAAAAGTGTTGGATATGTAGCGTGATTCCAGTGGCTATAGGATAGATATGCAAGCAATAAAAATAAGACATTCACATTTTGCTTACCAAATTCCTACAGTATATGGATTGATGTGTAATCAAGCAACCAAAAATGAACCAAGCTAAAATCATGCAGCAGGCATACAGCACTGAAATGTTGAGATTGAGATTATCCCAAATGTTTTAGATTATCCTATGATTTATGAAGATCATATATAGCAGTACACAAGATTGAACGCTGGACTGGTGAAACCATCTCACATTGTTTTTTTCTTTCCAAGCAGGGCCTGCATTTTACAAGGACATTTGTGCAACAGTTTGATGAATAGTAAGGTGTTGGACTCGTGAACGACTTAAGCCATTTGAAGAATACCGAAACAATTGGAAAAACCAAACCTGTACCTTACTGGAAAAAAAACTAACCAAAAAACAAGCATACAGCATGTGTGATGCACAAAAATAAACATTTGAAAGTAACTTTAAATAATACAGCTCCAAAAATAAGTCTATATTAAAGAAAACAAAATGAATAAAAAATTTGTATCTACATCTGTTTATTTATAAAAAAGAAAAATGAAAAATTATGGTAATAAGTTAGTTTTTTTCCCCAATAGTGAATACTTTTTTTTTTTTACATCTGCAAAAGTGACTGAGGATTGCCTATCAACAAGTAGATATTCATAGATATATACCTAATTACATACGGTACGCAGACATGGGTCAAACAGCACTTGAAATCTTTTTCTCCACCCCCAATACTTCCAAGGGCTTGCTTGTCTTTGAAGAGTGCCACATGAGTTGGATTTGAAAAGGATTTCTAGTTGCCTTTGTCCCACGCCTGATGTTATGTCACAGTGGGTTAGAACCCTATACAGTAGCAGCAGGCGGGCAGCACCCCCCAGCCCCCGTCTGAGGAGCAGAGAGCATCTGAGAGACGTCAATTTAAGACTGCATATTAATCACTGGCAGGAGGCATGTGGAGTACACTATCTACGTATTCAGATCATTCAAGTCCATTGCGTGGTTTAACTGAGCTCTGTGGCACCACGGCACATTTAAGATGCGAGTCCTCTGCTGGGTGTAGACACTTCTATCATCAGTTCCTTCCAAGGACGGCTCAGAACAATAAAAAGGCAGATGAGGTACAAATGACCACTACCCTGATACCTGCCCATCCCTTCCTGTGGCCCTCCCCTATAGACCTGGGGGCGATTGAAGGCTGCGTCCAAAAACTCTACTTTGCACTACTTTTCTGCCTTAAGTGTGCGCTTGATTTAAACAAAGCGGCTCTGCTAATGCCACTTCACTACGCAATGAAGTGCAAGGGGCAGAAAACAATACGAGTGCACACTTCAGGGAAAGGTGCAGAGATTAAAGACGCAGTTTAAGGCACCTTGGAACCCTGATATATTAGGGGGGTGGGTGGGACACGTACCAGGTCACTGATGTCACAGTGACCCATGTTGAATTTTAACCTTAGTGTTTGACATGTGTACAGCGGCTGAGAGACGTTGTAGCCTAGTGTTTGACATAAGTACAGCAGCTGGGAGAGGTGATAGTGAACATGGAATGTGTCTTCAGTGAGATATCAGTGTTGTAGTCTATTGATCTCTGTCCAGCCCACCTCAGGCAGAACAACATCTAGCAATCAGAGCAACATGTGACAAGAGGCCAAAGTCTGTAACGTGCTTTGCCCTCTGGCCTGTACACTTACAGTACAAGTATCACTTACAAGTATACATACTCACTTAAACTTACAAGTATACTGTACATAATCAATGATCTAAGACACAGAAAAGAAACACTCAACGGGACTTAAAGCTCATCTTCATAACATTTACAGCACTCCTTTACATAACTGACATTCAGAGAGATGTCTTTATATGAGGGAAAAACAAAACACCCTCCCCTCTGCTACAAAACAAACCTTCATCATCTCAGCGTGTGGGTCCCAAAATGGAAAGGTGCATGTAGGACGTGGATGAGTGAATGCTAATAGCAATGGTAAGGCTGGGGTGGGGGGGTTATTTGGGCACCAGGCCACGGGATTGTGGGTAAAGAGGAGATCCTAGCACCAGGCCACGGGATTGTGGGTAAAGAGGTGAGCCTGGACTGGAGGCGCCATAGGGTGAAGTGGGGGTGCTTGACTTCTTACCCGTTCTTGGTCGGCTGGGCGTTGGAGATGAAATGATATGTGGGGGGGGGGGGAGAAAGAAGAACTTTATTAGCAAATAAACCACAAAAAAGTTATATTTTCATTTGAAATATTACGTTTTGTTTGACTTTTACACATTTTCCAAAGGACTGTTGAATACAATTGCAAAAGTAATATATGAATGTGAGTATATTATACAAGGAGATACAGGTGCATCTGTGTCTACTAGCCTGATAACTACTGCACGTGTGCTGGATGTAAAAGTAGAGGTTCTACGCACACAATAAAATCCTCTGTGTTAAAGGTGCTGACTGCTGAGTGATACATTTCTTAAAATAAGTTTAAATAGCTCTATATTCCAATAATAAACATTGCTTTAGAGTGTTTGTTCAGTAACAGTGGTCTCCCATCGGGATATCAATTTCATCTAATCAGGAGATAAACAAGTGAAATTGGAAGATATTAAACAAAAAAAGAAATTGGACATTATCAGATTGAAGCCGATAAATGGGTTCTCTCTCCTGATTGCATGTAATTGGTGTCCCAACTGATAATGTATTTTCTGGCCCAGTGATGTTTTCAATGTAGTGAGTGAGTGATTTTACAGTGAGTCCCTAATAAAATGTGTTGTTTTTGATAAATTACTATGTTAAACCTGTGTTTGATATTATATAGCTATATTATGGTTATATTCATATGTGTTGATAATGTACCTGAAAAACAAAAACATTATAAAACTAAATCCTTGATCTGAATATTTTTTGGGGGAGGGGGGTTGGTCCCAAAATGCTCTCCTTATTATTGTTATTAGCACAAAAATAAATAAAGTTTCCCCATTCAGACAGCATGGCAATATTAGTGTCTGCTCTCATTCTTTTCAAAGTGATTATAATTTTGTTTTGAATGAGGCAACTTCGCAAGCTCCGTGTACAAAGAGGAGAAGGTTAATTTACATTAAATGTATTGAGTAAATGGGAGGAGTGGAGAGGAGCAGCCTCTCAGTGAGTGACATCTGTCAGTGATTGTCAGACACATACAGATACAGCACATTGTCCACGCAGGGACTGAAAGACAGACTTCTTTTAAAGTGGAGCTTGTGTAACTATGTGTACATGATGCAAAGCAAATTACAACTTATTAATCAGTTGAGACATCAAAATGTGCACAGCACGACAGCAGCCAGTAAAACAAAAAAGGTGATTCTTCTTCTATAGATCTTTGTTTCGTCTAGGTAAAATAGTATGCATCCACTTGACGCAACGTTAGTTAGTTTAATGGGACTTTTTGGTCGTATGACGCAGGAAGAGCACCTAAAAACATCGCTGCTGGCCCGTTTCTAAACAAACACCCGATAGGAATGATTACGAACAGAATATAGAGCTTTCAAAACATATCACTTACACTTTACAGCACATTTAATTTAAATTCATATAAACTTTCACAGTTAAATTAACACAGTGTACGAGACTGGTTTTCTTACCCAGACTTTGGTTTCTTGAGGCTGCCGTTGGCGCTGGCTGGCGGGGTTGGCCCCAGGCTGCTGTGGAACCCAGAGGCATCCACCTGAATCTCGTCCTCGTCCCTCAGAGCGTCCTCCAGTGCCGCCGCCACCTTGGGGGCGATGACCGGCTCCTTGTACTCCTTAGTGGTCCTGGCAGGCAGATCCATCTCTAATAGCAGGATGTTCTCAGCCTGTGGGTTGTTGATAGGATAAAAAAGAAAAGAATCGTCAGAACAGCGTTGCTCCGGCAAATATGTTACTTAACACAAAGTGTCAGTACAAGGTTTTCATCAGGGCTTCATCACTTTTGACATAAGGGAGGTGCAGCAAACACTGCAGGAAGGTTAATTATTTCATTACATTTTTCATTAAAAGATTAAAAGTATTTAAAACATTTTTTTTTGTTATTCAATTTTTATTGATTTTATATAGAGAAAAAGAAAACATTTCAAGTACAAAACATCATCATCATTGAACTCAGTATCCCCCACCCTTTTCCCACTCTTCCTCCCCCAATCCTTTCCATCCCGCCCTCCCTCCACCACTCCATCAATCAAGCATCACACAACTCATCCACTGCATCACCAACACACAGCCCCTTCACACATTAGAAGGTTATCAGTCACCAGAACCATGGACGTGTGTTCACAATGAGTGTAACATGGTTAAAATGGAGTTTGAAGTTAAATGGGCGGCATGTCTGATAATAAACTAAATATCAAAACTTTTAATATGGAATCAAGCATGTTAAAAAACTGTCTGGGTGCACACAGAAACTTGTGTAGAGATTAGAATTACCCCAGAAGTGTTTTAAAAGTGAAATAACCCTTTAAGTGGGTAAAAGCCACATCTCTCTGGAGATATTACTGTGCTGTAACATTAAGTTGAATATGCATTATGCCCTTTTCAGTACTTTATCCTGACATTTGTCCTAAAGAAAACAAATTGTTTTGAAGCACAGTGTGACTTCAAATGAGTGCTGGTAAATACCATTTAGCGTACAATGTTTCAAATAGCACTGCACCAATGCAAGGCCAACTGAGAATATAGGCATGCTATGTTTCTTAACATTCCTTCCACTGTAGCTTGAAATACCAGAACATGTGTTAAATATACTGATGGTCTGTTGAAGTTGCTTCAGTTCTGTGCCATTATAATCGGTTAAAGGAAAAGTGTGAGCAGGACAGCAAGAAGGAATGTTAGTACAGTATCTGTCCTATTTGACAGTATGTGTAGACAAAAAGAAAACTGTCAAGGCCTACTTTGTATCTGATGTCAGGCCTCATCACCATGGCCATGCGTGCGTGTTGACAGAGGGGTCTCCTGTAGCCCACCGCGGACACCGGCCTGGTCATCATCTGATGGTCACTGACACAAACAAAATAAAGACTTAAAATATAGTCAACACAGTCAACAAGACTTCATACTCTATATGTGTCTCAGCCCAATAAGCTCTACTACACAAATAGCAAAACACAACAGTGCCCCATTAGGGACATTGTTACAAAACGGTTCCGAAGTGTTTAGTAAACACAAATAACTTACATACTCTGGTTAACGCCATATACGTTGATGAGTTCCTACCGTTCAGTGCGTCCACTACGTATATCCTGTCATGTGTATTATTCACAGTGAATCTATGGTATTACTCACTCCTCTATACGTGTGATGGGCTTCATCTTCCAGTGGTCATCCTCCTCGTCGAAGAAGGCCCTGTTGACTATCTTGTTCTTCTCCTCCAGGGGAAGGAAGTTCTCGATGATAAGGTGCCTGCAAAACACACACATGCAATAATAAAGCAAGTTCCTCAGGCAGACAGCGATATTCAGAGACGGACAGGCGAAGTCAGGGGCAGGACAGAAATAGTATTATCAAATTGATAAAACGTGGTCCTTTTCTGTATTGTCTCCATCCA
Source organism: Gymnoscopelus microlampas (assembly GCF_963454915.1). Classification (NCBI taxonomy): domain Eukaryota; kingdom Metazoa; phylum Chordata; class Actinopteri; order Myctophiformes; family Myctophidae; genus Gymnoscopelus; species Gymnoscopelus microlampas. The sequence continues at coordinate 25,639,948 of NC_139947.1, forward strand.
ATTTTCTCTTCAATGAGTTGGCCAATTAATATGAAAATGCACATGGGCATTGGCATAGGCAGGGACTGACTAAGCTGAAGTTTCCAGGCAGGGACTGATGAAGCAGAAATGTCAAATCTGACCCCTTCGCAGGCCGGGTGTGGCCCGCTTGCCACCACTTTGACAGCCCTGGACTAGTGGAAGATAACAAGCAAGGGGCGATCAGCCCCTTGCTTGTTATCATTCATGTTGAACTAGGGAATCCAGGTCAGTTGTACTGCGTTATCACACTGAGGGAGGAAATGTAATGGCCTGAGGCAGTGGTTTAGAGGTACTATAATTGACAGCCAGAAAGAGCTGTGTGACAGCATTAGGAAAGCGCTGTGCTGGGATCAGATTCAAGCGAGAGAGCAAGAGAAAAGGGACTGGCAGAAATAATTTGCCACTGCTTTGCATTACTAAAGTGTGCTGAATTAATTCCACCAACGCATGACTCAATACACCTGCGGCTCGACACAAAAGAAAACCTCCTCGTGTGCATTCAGCGAGGCGCGTGACCCCCAGTCCCCACTCCCACTGCCCGTCTATAAACCATCTGTAGGAAAACGATTTTGCAAACTATTCCTTAAGCCTCGACGGCAAGGTCCGGTGAGAAACAGCAAGGCAATTGGACAAAACTGACTCTGGGACGGTCTCGTCCGGAGCGGAGGGCATCTGTAATAGATATATTATCGATCCACGGCCAACCCAGCCCTTCTTCCTGGTGTATGTGTGCCTGCGCATGTTAATGTGATCCGTGGGCTCCATACTTGAGTTTGAGGTCCCGGGTGAGCTCGTTCAGTGTCTGCTCCAGCTCCTGACGCTGCTTGATGTGAGCCTCCTGCAGATCTTGGATCTCCGACTTCACTGCCTCCAGCTTAGCAAAGTGCTGAGAGACAGAGAGAGAGAAAGGGGGAGTTGGTAAAGGAACAAAAACAGGGAAGGATAGAGGAAGAGGAAAGAGTTGAGAGACAGGGCAAGAGATAGAACATGTGATTTGTGTCTCGTGTTCTCCTTTTAAGTCCAAGTCAAAATATTTCAAAAATATCAGATCTAAAAACTCACAACGCATCACAACAAGTTGTGAGCTTATATGTCGGCTATTTTTGAACATTTTTAATCATTTTAAACTATAATGACATGCCCTAAATAGGGTCACTCGGGTTAAAGTGGTACATTGTGTATGACAATTGAACTTAGCTTGGACATACCCAACTCTTTTCCTTGTGACCCCAAGTGTTACAAATGCATTATGGTACTAATATGTACTAATACCTCTTATCTCACTGTTGTTGTGTCAGATAAGATGTGTTACAGCGAGGGGGGAGTTACCTTTTTCAACTTCTTGGTCTTGATGTCCACCTCCTGCTGTAGGGAGCTGTATGTCTCCTTCAGCTCTAGGGTCTCCTCGTCACGACACTCCACCTGCTGCTGCATCTCCCGCTCTCGCCGTTTCTAAACACACACACACACACACACACACACACACACACACACACACACACACACACACACACACACACACACATTTATATTGCATACTATACATGGGACTTTAACACAGCCCTAACATAAACCCCAAAATAGCCTTTAGAAAAGCCAAGGCCAGCAAAATGTCCAAACGTTTGCAGGATTATTTCTCATCTTTGTACCAAAAGGTCCTCAGAAATGACAGAAATACAACTAAACAGCAAGAGTAAGCAGTTGAGCACACAAAAGCCTCAGTGCATGTTTCGAGGCTGTGATAACAAGGCATGTGTCAGTGCTTGGAAGAGATGTGTTCTGGTAAAACGGGTTGTAGCAGTAAGTAAATGACTGACAATGAGGATGGTTCCACAACAAAAGGTGGGGAGCACCAGCCACCAGACGAACACGGCTACATTTTAGATGCATACTTTAAAAGAAGCAAAAGAAAATTCCAGCTTGCCAAAATGGAACAAGTTCTCTGCAGACTAAATTGTTTTCATTAACTTGAAGTGGCTCCGTCTTGAGTGTGCTGTATCTGAACTCAACTGTTTTCATCAACATCATCCTCCAAAGCGCTTTGACATACATATTTGTCTAGGATAGGCCTCATAGAATTTACCTGTTCAGCGATTTCTTGTCTCTTCTGTTCCAGAATCTTTTGCTGTTCATTGGTGTGGTCCACAATGTTCTTCCCTCCCACCAGAAGCTTGCTCTCCATAGCCTGGATGAAGAAAAGGACAAAAAGACCAGGTCAAGCCACATGAGAGAAAAAGTGTTTCCGTTGATCGTGAAAAGAATAAAAAAAATAAAAAATGCTCCAATTGAACTATTGTTAAACTGATTATGTTGTACATAGGAGTGGCTAGATAAGTGCAAGTTCCTGACTGATTCTGGCATGAGCTTACAGAATGTCATTAACTGGCTGGCAAACATCCAATTTAGCAATAATAAAATCTGCTTACCTTGACTTTGGCAGACAGAAGCTCTCCGGCCTCCTTCTCTTTCTTCAAGTCCTCCATTTTCTTCTCCTTCTGCCTGAGCAGCCGAACTTTCTCCTCAGCCACCAGGCTGTGGTCCTCCATGATGGCTTTCCGCTCCCTCTCCAGCTTTTCATGCTGCTCACGCCAGTAGTCCCCCCCGGCACCCCTGTTCTCCTCATCATCATCCTCGTCATCCTCCTCCTCCTCCGTCTCCCCATCCTCCAACTCCTCTCCATTGTCGCCCTCTTCGCCTGCCTTCCTGCGCCTCCTCTTTTTCCTCTTTCCCGAGCGCTTCTCCAGCTGCTCCTTGAGCCTGGCGATCTCCTCCTGGAACTGCCTGAGCAGGGCGTCTTTGGGGTCCTCATTGATGCGGGGCTTGTTCTTTATGTTCTTGGCACGGTTGGAATAGCGCAGTGTGGTCAGGGTCTCATCCAGGTTGTAGGACGCCGGGCCGATGTTGGCCACCATCACCGTGCGGGCATTGCCACCCAGCGAGTCCTGCAACAGCCGGGTGAGCTTGGAGTCCCTGTAGGGGACATGCGTGCTCCTGCCGTCCACCAGAGCTGATATGACATTTCCCAGTGCCGACAGCGATAGGTTGATTTTGGTGGCTTCTTTGAGCCGCTCGCCCTGAGCGCCTGTCTTGGCCTGTCTCTCACTGCCGGCCAGGTCCACCAGGTTGAGCTTGCCCACCCGGATATGGTCCTTGCCGTCCACACCCAGCTCGCTGCACTCTACAGTGATCACGAAGATGGCATGCGAGCGCGAGCTGTGCTCGTTCATGTTGGTGGAGCCCACCGAGCGGTTCTGGTTGCCCACATTCATGACGTGCTCAATCTCGCGAACGCTCTTGGTGACGAACGAGGAGAGGTCCTTGACGTACACGCCCGTGTCCGGCCGCTCTTTGAGCTCGAGGCGCCGCTGCTGGTCCTTTGAAAGCAAGTCTTTGATCTCCTCCTGGTAGATCTCCAGGTATGATGCCCGCACTAGGTACTTTTGGTTCTGGGAGCGTGAAATGTGTGTGAAGACATGGTCAAAGGAATTGGGGATTACGCCTCTCCTCTCTGGGTCATTCTTAACACCCTCCATGGTGTACGTCTTCCCCGTACCCGTCTGTCCGTAGGCGAAGATGGTCCCGTTGAAGCCCAGTAGGACTGAATCCACCAGCGGCCTGAAGGTTTCATCATACAGGTCCACTTGTTTGGAGTTCCAGTCGTAGACGGAATCGAAGGTGAAGACTTTGGGGTGGTCGTGGGCCGAGGCATCCTTGGGGTTCCTTACGATAATTTGGCCCAGTTTGACATCAACGGAGACCACCCTGCTGTGCTTGGCTGCCCGCTCCTTCTCGTTCATGGGCCGGCAGCGAACCACCACCTTGACAGACTCGGGGCTCTTGTTCTTGGACATGGTGGTGAGGTGTGGCTGACAACCCGCCACCCCTCAGTGCTTTATCCTCTCTATGGTCAAGTTCGGCTTCGATTCCAGATCAATGTGTCCGAGATGTCCACATCAAAACCTATGAGTCATGATGAGAGCCAATGATCATGTCCAGCCAGTTGGCAACCATCATCACGGTGACACACCACCTTTAAAACAATTACAATAAACTCACTTTGACATACAATTAAGGACATAAACGCACTCAACAACAAAAAGGCCATAACAACAAAAAGCCAAAAGTCATAACACACAGCCAAATGCAAGAACCAACTGCACAGACCTATGCTCCTCTCTCTCTACACTGACATATCTTAAATGAAACACAATAATGCTCCAAAATAAAGCTTAAACTTTAACTGGCATTGTTGACAGCTGTCACCTCTGGAGAAACAGGGTGATTGGTTATTCTTCTTTGCTAGGTTGATGTCACTTATTAACACCACACATCAGAAATGTACCGTGGATTGTCTTAATGCTTTATGTAATAACAGCCCGTGGCAAGTAATGAACTCAATAATCTAAACGTTAGCTAATGTCCTAATGGCACTGCCCCCCACCCAGCTAATATTAGCTCCTTGACCAGCAAATATGATATCACCAAGTCTCCAAGTTAGCAAGTAAGCCCAAGAAACGTCAGTCTCAATCTGTTCGTTTAAAATACTATAATATAATAGTTAATGCATGTCAAAATGACACTGCCAGTGACAAACAGGCGGCCTATAGCAACGACAGACGGCCTAGCAACATACAAACAGACCGGGGAACGATACCTACCCGGCTAATGCTAGCGAGGTAGCAGTCAGTGTCATTCACCGTACAGTGACTACTGGCATTTTAAACATATAGAACACACGTAAGAGGTTAACAACTGTTCCGAGTCAGAGCTAGGTCGATACAATAAAATATATACATTACTACTAGTAAAGCACCGTTAGCTAATCCAGAGCTCCCAGTCAGCCATTAGCCGCTGTGTTCATCCCTGAAAAGGATCCAGAACGGTTGCCAGGTTGTGCAATGTCTGTAGTAGTAGTAAGTGGATTCTGAATAGTTTAAACGGACAATTAACCTATTTAGTTATAGTGTTTTGTCTTTTGTTTTTATATTTTATATTGATATAATGGCTAGCCGTTTGTATACTTGCCCTAACGTTAGTCACTGCCTGGTGTTGTTGGCCCTGTTAGCCGGTAAAAAGCATTCAAAGTGAGTAGCGGACTTCCCTGCAAACCTGGCAACCCGTATGACAACAAGCCTTGCCAAATTGAACACATCAGCTGATTAATCCACCGTGCTTTGTCATGGTGAGTTGAGCAAATATAACCCCGAGGCTGATGTTTCATATAAAAAAAACTATTTATTGATTAGAAACATATAAATGTACAACTAGAACATTACTGCATTCATTGACAAAACACAACCACTTTGTCATTCATCCGCAGTTTTAAACAGTTGAGCCATTTTCAGACTTTGGACAGTAGAATATAATCAGTTTTGGATCCCATTAACAAACACCACCCATTTGTTTTCATTCATAAACATAACTGCAGTCCACGGGACACTCAGTAGACAAGTTTATCAACATTTTGGTACACAAAGTCACAGTGGTAAACACATTTTCATTAACATATACTTTCCCTTTCTATAATTAGTATGCACAGGATCAGTTACTGCTTGTGCCCCAAGTATCCTTATATAGGATGCACAGAGAATGTACGTTGGAAGAATGGAGAGCAACATGATCACAAGTTCACAACAGGATTGACATCGCCATTAGTCTTTCCCAGGGTTCAATGGGGTGACTTGACAGGAATGCAAAACATGTGGTTACAGCTACAAACTATGTACTGTAAGTAAGTAAGCAAGTGTTCATGTCAGGGTAAATAGTGTACTTCCCAGATGAAAGACCGGTTTTGATATTAACTATGAAGACCCCAGATATTAGTAGTACAGAAATGTTTTTAGAGTTGACGCCCCTTAAAACAGGGTATACGTAAAGTGACAATGTGTAGTTTGCAGCAGTGTCTATGTCATGGTATCCGAAACCGACATACATTTCATTATTTTGCCAACCGGCTACATCCTTTTCCCAAATCGACTACCAGCTACACCCCGTTCCCAAATCGGTTACTTTTCTCTCAGATGAACAGCGGGTCTGTTATCTTCTACATTCACTCACAGCGCATCACGCCGAATTGTAATAGATTGTGTGCGTAGATCGGTCATTGATATGGTTAAAAATATATATATTTTTAATTTTGTCCATATCGCCCAGCCATACATATACTAGAAGCTCCCAAATACTGTCAAACTTTTAAAACCAGCCAGTGTAAATGTGAAATTAATCTATGTTGAGCAATTGCATGGCCTATTTCTCAACTAAAACATTATCAGAAACTGTTTTGTTGGACTGACAGGTGAAATAAAGATTGTTCCCACATTCCAGACAACTCCCATTGTTCTTGAACGCTCTCCTACGCCGAGGGTTGACGTCACTATTACAACCACCTACATTGAAGGGGTACTGTCGGCAGTGGAAAATTAAGTGCGTGATATTAAAAGTGAGTTGAGTTGGTACCATGCAGATTAGATTGACCATGAAACCGAGACCAGATACGTTAAACACTTTTATCTTGGTGTCCCTATTTTGGGAAATGTCATCTACAAGCTCACAAAGCATCCCAAAGCAACATGTTGTGAGCTTGTAGATCGGCTATTTCTAAAAGACAATCCCCTATGGAGGTTGTTCTTTGTCCACGAATCTGAAGACAACTTGTGTGGCCCACTTTTGGATAAACGATAAACGATGGTGTTTCCCCGAGGATTCTTTTCAGGCCTGCTGGCATAAGCCAAAATGCCCCTTAACAGACATGGCACGCAGGGTGGCATACTGGCATGGTGGAATGGCACGTCAGGTGGTCTGTGTTCAAGACTTGTAACAAAGCTCCATTTATTACATACAAATAAGCTGAGCAATCTATGTCATAGAAAAAAAAAAGATTCCACAAATAAAATCCACCTCATGTTCGTTGCAGTCATAGTTGGGGTAAATATGCATATTTCCTTGATCGCAACCGTCCGATTTACAGCTCTCACTCAGAAGTAGTCTGGCATCAAGGGTTTCCCAGGTAACAAACAAAGAGTAATGACAGACTGACTCACGTTTGTTTCTGAATAGAGCAGCACAGAGCCTCCCCAGTCATCACTTTCCAAATAATGTGAAGAATATTGGCGTTAATGTTGACAAAAAAACAAAAACTGATAAAAGGAATGTGTTGGCATGGCGGTACAGGCCTGTACAATTGTAGGGGAAACACGGCATTGAGATATCTGATCCAAAACTGTTCTGATCAGAGTTCCTCTCTCTTGTTGACTTTCCCAGGCTTGTCCATGCCAAAGAAGGATGACGGGCGGCCGTGAATGTCCCGCTCTCTCTTCACAAAGGCAGAGAATGAGGATACGCAGTTGCCAATGAAGTGGTCAGCCTGGCCCAGAATGTACAGGTCCATCTGGGCTGAGTCTGACTGGAGGTTCACCACCTTCACCTGAGGAAGCCGGATTGAGATGTACATGTGTTAAGTCCTATGAGCGTCAATTAAAACAATAACAACATTTATGCACAGATATTGTAGGTAGGGTACGTGATATTTTTTTGCTTAAAACTAAAAGTTTGTTAAAAGGTTAAATCGCTATATTATGATAGTAATCATTGCTATAGAGATGTTCAGTAACAGGGGTCTCCCCACCTCTTTAATAAACAGAAAATACATTTTCAGGGAGGTTACACATTTTTAGCCAATCGGGAGAGAGTTCCCATTTATCAGCTTCAATCCAGTTCCGATTTGGTCTGCTCATGTTTGTGTCACCAATTCCAATTTCACTTTAATCAGTTTAATCTGTATCCTGTGCGAGTTCTCTCTCCTGATTGGATAAAATTGGTATCCTGACCTGAAAATGCAATTTCTGTTTACTAAAGAGCTGGACAGACGGGGAGATTCCAGATACTGAACAAACAATCTTTATCAATGAGGACTATCAACAACAAAAAAGAAACCATTTAATACTTATTTAACAAAAAACAAAAAAAGACCAAATGTGACACAGGGTCTACAAAAGGCATGGACTCCCTGTCCAATCGTTAGCAATCAATAGTAAGTTACTATGCGTGCAGTTTGTGAACGAAGCTGAAAAATCACAATGCGGTGCTTAGTGGTGAAGCCGCACTATACAGGAAAGATCCGGAAGAACATTGACAAACTGGCAGCTTGTTGGCATGTCTACTACGTACGCCGGTAGAGATTTTGCGGCATCTATAGTAGAATTAAATATGAGGAATTGTTCAGGCTTGAGATTCAAAAAGGTCACAAAAATGATGTAATAAAATTATTCACAGCAAAAACTGGCACAGCTAAGAAATTTATCGGCAAAGACTAAAACTACGGACATTTCCTCTTTTTTCTTTAAGCCTCGTTTTTATTTTTTATTCCAGTTAACTAAAATACTTCTTTTTTTTTTTTTTTTTTATAATTTTTATCCCACGATTTTGTAACCCACATTTTTTCACCCAGTGCCAATTGCCTATGTAATCCTGGGCACTACCTACCCTCTGCCAGCCTAGGGAGAGCCCAAGCTGAAGCTCATGCCTCCTTCAATGCATGAGGAGCAAGCAGGCCGCTTCTTATCACCCGACAGGGGGGAGTTTCCCTGGTTGGACATAGCGCGTGGAAGGAACACGTTATTCCAACCAGTTCCCTTCTCCTCCATCAGGCGCCCCGGCTGACCAGGGGGAGGCAGTATAGTGACCAGGATTACTACATGTTTTTGTGAGGGTATTAACTACCCTAGGAGACACGGGGAAAACATGCAAACTCCACACAGAGTAGGCCCTTTCACCAAACCCACCTAGGGTATGGGTGCCGATGACGTGGAGGAGAGAACACGCCCCCAGTGCCCACAGCGTCCCTGGCGGGAATCGAACCCAGGACCTTCTAGCTGTGAGGCGACAGCGCTACCGACTGCGCCACCGTGCCCCCCTAAAATACTTCTTCAATTCTAGTTTTGTCATTTCATTTCAAGTTAAATAGAACCTGTTCCAGGTGGCGTAGCCTTTGGCCAACTACAGGCAAGGAATTTTCCCACCCTATAGATCAGTGTTCCTGCATGTGTGTTCACTCTGCAAATTTAACAGTCACAAAACCTGTCGTGCTGCTAAATGTCAGTTCAGATCACATTTAAGAACACACAAGCCAAACACACATATCAGGTTCTAATTTGAGCTGGGGCTACTTTTACCACCTTTATAATTTTTTTTGAAAAAGAGGCGAAGTGAACCTACCTTGCCCTTAAAGAGCTTGTCAATCTCCTTACTGTGGGATTCTGAGTCTGTGGCGATGAACACAGAGCGTGCCGAGGTCTTTTTCACCCACAGCTTGACGGCCCTGCGGATCTCGGACAGGTCAGGTAGACACATGGTCATGGTGAGCGGCAGGGCCGTCTGGCGGTTGTAGCCAACGCACTGGGGGGACGCCATGAAGTGCGGACCCGTTTCGCCACTCTGGAGCATTTTGCAGGCGTTTTGCTGCAGGGTGGGGGGGGGGGGGGGGGGGGGAGAGAAATGAGAATCAAATGTGGCTTTGAGAATCAGAAGTGAAGATGACGGTGCACATTATGTCCTAAAGACCCAGTGTGCATGTGAAAGTGAATGGGTTTGAGTGAGTCATCTGGTAAACTGAGTAAGATGGATGAAAAGCAATTGCATTTGTGTGTTTGTGGCCAAGCTTTTCCATCTCACCCAGTCAATGCCAATGCGTAGGTGAATGCCCACGTATGGCCTGGGCAGCAGGGCAGCGATTTTTTCCTCCCCTTCCTTTACCATGCTGTTTGACCACACCACATAGCGCTGCAGCCCCACGTGTTCCTCTAATACCGGGAACTGAGCAGGGGCCCCAGGCATGGCCAGGACTGGATGCTCTGCTGGAGGGAACCTGTTCAAGCAGGGAATATTAGGGGGGAAATATGCAGCAACTCTGACTTGAGGATATAATCTCAGTCTATTAAAAAAAAAATTATAACATTTATTACAAGACAGCAGAATAGAAAACTAACATTTTTTTCCCCGGGGGGCTTTCCCTGACCAATCACTAGTGACTGACATATCGGCAGCCAAGAACAGCAACAATTTTAAACACACCCGCAGAGATGTTGATTGGTTTGGCTGTTTCTTCAACCTGGGTTTTTTAGGCAACCCCTGAATCACTTTTTAAAAGATAAGCAGGATGAGCAAAAATATGTAGCAAATAACAACTCAGGTGCCTGGAACCAGGCAACAAAATTAAATCATGTGGTGGTCACATTGCCAACAACAATTCAAAATGAATGTTGACGCATTGAAATGTTTAGTCATGCTCAATACTGTTAATAATTAAAACCATTAATTCAACTGAAAACTCACTTCTTCATCCAGTTAGATTGGTGGTAGCTGCTAAAGGAGATGCCACCAAACAAGACAGACTTGTCAAATTCCACTCCCACATAGTCCCAAAATGGCCCAAACGGGTTCCCGTCCTGAAAATGGATCAGAAATATTGATCAGTGTCTGCCAAATGAAATGGTAATTAATACCATGTGTTTAGAAAAACTTTCGCACAACTAGAATAAAATACTTTAAGAACAGGTAAACAAGTGTGCATGCAAACAAGTGCACATGCACATAAAAAATTTAAATAAAAAAAGGAGTAGATGTATTTAAAGAAGAAGCTTCTCCTTTAAAACAATCTGCTCCTGTACCGTGCAGTTCGGCAGTGTGCGGGCGTATTCTTTTTATTATTAAATAATACCATGTAAAATGAATCCGTTCTGTGGTTGCAATAGAGCTAGGCAGCCATATGATAATTCTGACACCCTTGTGGTTCTGGAAGGGTTTTTTCCTAAGCTCTCTACTACAAATACTTATAGTTTATACGCTTTCACTTACTCAATTGGTCTGAAATTTGACTGGGGCAGAGTTCAGTATAAAATCGAGAGAAATGTAATGGGCACAAGACTGTCTTTGTGTACCTTGTGGCGATACAGCACAAGAACTACAATACCCATTGTACATTGAAGTTCTGTCTCTTGTGTAGCCAGCTTGAACTGGGCGCCACAGCCATGGCACATGACAGCGAACGAGACGAAAAGCCATGCCAACGAGTTGTTATGCTCTTGTGATTGGTGGAAGATCAGCAAGGCTTAAAATAATAAGCTCAAAATGTACCTTTAGCAGCAACACTACAGTAATGAAATAATAAAACCCTTTGTCAAAGTTTATGAACCTACATGATGAAGTTTGGCCATAATTAGTTTATGATGAATGTGCTTTAATAGAGGAGTCTAGTTAAGACAAAGTGGAACCTTAATGCCAAGGTTTACAGTATTAATGAATGTAGGGATTATTATGTTTTTATACTGGCCAGCAGAGGGCAACATTTCACCCTCATAGCCATCGAGTTTCTGCAGAGCCAGACAATATTTTCACAGCCTCAACCCCATAGTTCACTTTCAAGTAGTTCAAAATCATGATTCCGCATTTAAACATATTCTCAGTCTGTCAGAAAGGCACCCACAACAGTGGCAATTTTAAGGGTTAGACTCTACCCTACTCTCACCTTCATTGGGCAAGACTTCTTGTCTGCACTCCGGTGGGCAGTGGTCTCAAAACAGTAAGCACTCCTGTGTCCCGGGGGCCAGTGGTCGGGAGCCAGCTGCTCCATGAAGGCCTCGAGGCTGACCACGCGATGGTAAGCTGACAGGGCCTCCAGCTGGAAGAACTCACTATAGGGCACATGGACCTGAGAAGAGCAGAATAGGGGATGTAAAATGAATAGAGCAGAAATGCATAATCCAGGTCAGGCGTAACTCAGTGGTGGAAAAGGTACTCAAATTCTTTACTTGAGTAAAAGTACCAATACTGCAATATAAAAATACTCTGTTACAAGTAGAAGTCCAGAATTAAAAATTTACTTGAGTAAAGGTACAAAAGTATTGGTATAGGGCTAAAGTGGTTAATGTATGTTTTATAATGTAATAATCTATATCTGAAAAGTAACTAGTAACTTAAGTTTTCAAATAATTGTAGTGGAGTAAAAGTACAATATTTGCCTCTGAGATGTAGTGGAGTAGAAGTAAAAGTATTGGAAATTGAAAATACTCAAGTAAAGTACAAATACCTCACAATTGTACTTAAGTACAGTACTTAAGAAATGTACTTAGTTACTTTCCACCACTGGCCGTGTAATAACATAAGTAAGTAGGTCGGAGAGGCTTATTGTCGGTATCAGCCGAGAACGTGGGAGTGTGTCCCCCCGTTACAATGCGCTCTAGACCCCTGGGAGATGGGATGCTAAGGTGGAGCGCTACACCTACCATCAGCTCCCAGTACTTACAGCACGACTTGCCGCAGCGAAGCCGTGCTACTCATGCGATGAGTTGGCGGTGCCCGGGATCAAACCCATGACCTTGTGTGGTCCAAGGGTGAGAGCTTATACCAACTGAGCTACCCGGACACAAATAACATACTGGTATACATCAACAGTTGGTCCAGTCAGAGAGAGCGTTGTGAAATACTTTTCTGTTACAAAGATCATAAAGGAGAGAGAAAGATGATGATGATCAACTGGAGGTTGATCTCCACTGCCATTTAAATAGAGCACAAAGTCCCTTACGCTTCAAATGGCTCTACGTACATTGGTGTATGGGGGTGAATGGTGGCGATACACTATCCAGGGAGGCACTGCCAGGGTGCGGTTCAACATCTTGGCAAACGCTAGGGACCCCAGCAAATGGTCGGCCTGGTTTCCAAAGCGACCTGAGGAGCAACATGGAATAACACAAAACACTTGTTTCATAATACATCAGACCTGCATGTGAAGAAATTGTAAAATTAAAAATCAAATTAAAGGGATATTTTCACTTTCAAACATGTTTGGGGTTATTTTAACATATATTCAGGCTTCTGTGTGAACCCCAGTTAGAATGTTAAGTTGCTTGATTCAGTATTTAAATATTTGATATTAATTTTATCAGACAAACCCCTTTCCTATACAAACCCATTGTAACTTCAAACTCCATTCTAACCATGTTGGATTCATTGAAAACACCCGTCCTTGGTTCTGGTGACTGATATTGGCTATCTAATGCGTGAGGGGGCCAGGTTTTTTCAATTACTTTTTCCATGTATTTCTTATATATTTTTCGGAATTTGAAAAACTATTTAATCAAATAAATGAAAAAAGTAATAGAAGAATTCGGCCCCCTCTCGTATTAGGACAATAACAGTTACCAGAACCAAGGACGGGTGTTTTAAATGTATCCAACATGGTTAAATTGGAGTTTGAAGTTACAATGGGTTTGTATAGGAAAGGGGTTTGTCTGATAAAATGAATATCAAATATCTAAATACTGAATCAAGAAACTTAAAAACTGTCTGGGGTGCTCACATAAATCAGAGTAGATGTTAAAATGACCCCAAACATGTTTGAAGTAAAATGTCCCTTTAAAGCAACACCGTGGGTTTTACAGGATGGTTTTGGGTCCAGTTCCAGAGATCAAATTCGTATCAATAGGGGGTCCATGAAATACAATTTTAAAAAGTGGAGAATCACTGGTCTGACTTGTCACGTGGAAATGCTGAGAATAGAAAGTTGCCAAATGGGTGCAAAACCTTGTTTTACAGCGTTTTATAATCAGTGTTATTTGAAACACTGAATGAAAGTACAGCAATACATAAATAAACATTAAGAATATAACGTCGCATTCCCCACAGCATGATCCACTGATACAACACTACAGAGTTGAATGACTTGTAGGCTGTATTGTAGCTACAGTGTTGCCAGGTTTCGTGAGAGAAATAAGCAACCAGGTGTATTAAAACGATCTCAAAAGAAGCCGAGAACATATTACATTGGCTATTTGAAAATAGCAATCTCCAAGCTATGCGACGCGTTGTGAGCTTGTAGATCTGCTATTTAAAAGAATAATCTTGAAGACATTTTGGGGGGGGGGGATTGGAATATGTTTTAAACATTTTAACAACACAAATCTTTTATGGGGGGTCCCTGGCAAAACATATTTTCATATGGGGGTCCGCAGACAAATACATATTAATGTGGGGGTCCTTGACTTGAAAATCTTTGAGAACCACTGGTTTAAACAACATTAGGAAACAAGCCAAAAAAACACACCAATATTTACAAGCAACTTTACACAAAAACAAGCCCAAAGTCGCTTATAATAAGCGGATATGGCAACATTGGTAGCTACCATGTAGCTGCTAATAGCTCAACGACACTAGTACTGGATCATATGACGGTTACTGTCATATAAAGCGTTCATTTACCCATGCAGGGACAATACAACACGTAGCCGCTGCCATCCCACTGCACGTCGTCTGCGACGCTCAGCCACGTTTGGAGCAGAAGTGCAGAAAGTAAATAACAGAGCGTGTGAAGTTTACAGGCTTGTTGATGCACCGCCATTGTGGTTCATCCTGTTTCCCGGCAGGCACTGCGCACTTGACAGTTTACTTCAGTGGTTCTCAAACTTTTTAATGTCAAGGACCCCCAAATTGACACTTATTAGCCCGCGGACCCCCATTTGAAAAGATATGCCAGGGACCCCCACAAGAGAAGATTGTTACGGCTCTTGCAGTGGTTCTCAACCATTTTAATTCCAAGGACCCCAAGTTTGACATGCATTAGACTAATGCATGTCAAACTTGGGGTCCTTGGAATTAAAATGGTGATAAATGATTAGAGGCTATGGACCCCCATTTAGTGACATTTCTATCCCTTGGACCCCAATTTATATCGTAAAATCAAAGTTAATTTAACTCTGAGAGGGTCCATTTGGTTCCATTTGTACTCCCTCTGAGTTACAGACCCATAAGGGTCCATTTGGTTTCTAATCTATCATTTAGCTGGGGACCCCCTGGAACTCCCTCAAGGACCCCTGGGGGTCCCCGGACCCCACTTTGAGAACCAATGGTTTAGTTAACTAATAAATAATCTCAGTGGTGGAAATAAGTACCATACTCATTTTTTTTTTACTTCAGTAAAAGTATCAATACTGCAATGTAGAAACACTCTGTTACTAAGTAGAAGTCCAGAATTAAAAATGTCCTTGAGTAAAAGTTCAAAAGTATTGGCATCAAAATGTACCAAAAGTAGAAAGTACTCTTTATGCTAGCTCCTATCAGAACCTCTCCTGAGGGAGAAGTTCCAAATATAGGGCTATCATTATTATGCTGAATGTCCCATTTCACAAGTTTTCAAAATGTCTTGAAAATAGCAGATCTACAAGCTCACAATGCATCGCAATACGACAGGTTGTGAGCTTGTAGATCGGCTATTTTCAAATAGCCAAAGTACATATAGGGCTGAAGTGGTTAATGTATGTTTTGTAATAATAATAAAAATCTACAAATTAACTAGTAACTAAAATTTTCAAATAATTGTAGTGGAGTAAAAGTATAATATTTACCTCTGAGATGTAGTGGAGTAGAAGTAAAACCTACTGAAACTTGGAAATACTCCAGTAAAGTAAAAAAAAAAATGTACTTAAGTAGGCCTACAGTACTTGAGTAAATGTACTTAGTTACTTTCCACGACTGAATATGATGAAGTTAAATGATGTCCCAGTAGATCAATCAATATGTCCCAGATCCATCAACATTGTTCAGGCATATGCATTAACTGCCTGAAATGGAGTGTGTGTGTGTGTGTGTGTGTGTGTGTGTGTGTGTGTGTGTGTGTGTGTGTGTGTGTGTGTGTGTGTGTGTGTGTGTGTGTGTATCAGGAATTTAAGCACAATTCTTATGGTTTTGTAAGCTATAGTTTTCCTAAGATGCAATGTAACGCAGTTCTGTTTACACACATTTATTTATTCCCTTTTAATTGTACACATTACATACATTATTTTGTTTTGTTATGTTCTCATTTTGCTTTGGCAATGTAGACGTATGAGCTCCTTTGAACTGAATTTAGTTGAATTGAGCGAGAGATGCATGTCTGTCTGTCTGTGTGACAGACAGACAGACAGACAGACAGACAGACAGACAGACAGACAGACAGACAGACAGACAGACAGACAGACAGAGATAGACAGATAGATAGATAGATATGATTGATTGATTGATTGATTGATTGATTGATTGATTGATTGATTGATGATTAGTCAATCAAATTATCTGGGTGGATATTGTCGTTGTAATCTGACAGTACAAAATAAATAATGCCAATGGATGTTAACAAATGATCCTACGGCAATGAAGAAAGACAGAAAAAATAACACTATTGTTCACTATAAAGAACAATATTTCCTGTAAACCTAAATCCAACATGAAAAGTCACTGAAAATATACATCTCATGTTTTGCTGGTTGTCTCTGGCCATTCCTGCTGCAGAAAGATAAGCAAAGTTTTCCTCTCTGGTCAGAGAAAGTTCACATTGTAAAAATCGTATTAAGATCTGTCTGCTGTTCCGTAGTTATCTCCTTGAAATCAGATATACCCAATCAGTGTTATGTCCAATGATGAAGACACGCATGAAACAAGGAGCAGTGATTCCAGATCTTTGTCATTAAGTATACTCAATCCGGGAACGCATTTGTGTCACTTTAGATTTCTTTGGCTATTCAAAAATAGCAGATATACAAGCTCATAGCCCGGCACCGAGTGCCGCGCTATGAGCTTGTAGATCTGCTATTTCTGAAAGAATAATCGTGAAACTGTGTGCAAATCTATATCAATTCTTTACTCAAATCTTTGCTTCTGGGGGGTCCCTGGAACTAAATATTTTGAGATGGGGGTCCGTGGCCAAATACATATAATTTTGCCATGAAAAAGTTTGAGAACCACTGATTATAGCAACATTTGATTATAGCAAAGATTTGAGTTAAAAATGTTAAAATACAAGCTCATAGCGCGGCACTTGGCGCTATGAGCTTGTAGATCTGCTATTTTTCAATATAAAATGACACAATATGCGTTCCCGGATTGAATGGGTTAAGTCCTTCATTCGAAACTCACATGTGGGCACATCATGCTGCTCTGGGTACGCATTGGCAACATGTGGGCTGATGGGTACGATCTCAAACCTTTGTCTCTTCACTGTAAAATCCTCAGTATATGCATTTAACTCTGAGAGTGTACACATTTGTACACTCTCAGAGTTACACATGAATACATTAACACTGGATCTTACAGTGTTTAATTGAAGCGTTGATCCCTCTCTCTCTCTCTCTCTCTCTCTCTCTCTCTCTCTCTCTCTCTCTCTCATATACACACACTGTCTCACTTTCATCTTTGTGGTTCAAATAACATGTCAAAAAGCAGATGCCAACGATGCCTTGTTTGACTCAACTGAGTGATAATTGCTTAAACATGTCACATTAAAGAGATCATTATCTCCTGCTGGGCTGGGTTTGTCTGAGCAGATCAAATGTCAATACAAATTTAGTTGTATGTATTATTCGTCCAAGGGACACAATAAAATTCACACCAATGTCTCTACTACCAGCAAGTCTATACAAGTACAAATCTACAGATAGTTTTCAAAGTGGGGACCTCCAGGGTTCTTGAGAGTGGTCCCCGGGGGACCCAGACAATGATAAGTAGTTTAATTTTACTCAAATTCAATTCACCTAAATTATTACAATACCAAATAAATGTAATAACTATTAATATTAATGTTTCAATATCACCACTATTAATGTACATGTTTCTGTACAATATGTCATTTTGTTATTTTAATTTAAACCAAAACATTACATTTGTAATCATTTTAAATGGGGAGTTCATGACTTAATGAAAGTAAATTTGGTGGTCCATGGCTTTAAAAACTCTGGGGGGAAGAATCCATGCAAATTTGGCTTGTAATGTTAGAAGATATTTAGGAAAGCAAGTAAATATGTACAGCAGTAGGCCAACTACATATAGAATGATAATAGTCATTTGTTCATCATCATTATTCCTCCAAATGACCCAATCAGATTTCGCTGCAAGTGCATTGAATGTGAAGATGCAAAAAAGAACTATCATGGTCCCCAAATCCAAATAAGCCATACAATTAAATGCCACATTTCCTGTTTACTGTATAGTACTCAAATTACTGAAAGTGAAAGTTTGTTTTTCAGCTGCAGGTGAGACATACTTGTCACATGAAATATGGAGACATTTGCACATTGTAGAAGATATATATAACAACCTCATGAAATATTGCTGCTCTGACTGTTGTTACACAGTAAAAAATATTAATCTAATTCTGAAAGTATACAAGTTGAACCAAACTGACCCTTACCACCCATTGGCATATGTATGGACCCTTATGGGTCCATTTGATTCCATTTGTACACTTAGAGTTACATTAACAGTGAGGATTTTGCAGAGTGCACAAATCAAATTCAACTCTTTCACATAGCCTCCACTTCAGCCAAAGCCACCAAACACATTTACTCTCTCTCTCTCTCTCTCTCTCTCTCTCTCTCTCTCTCTCTCTCTCTCTCTCTCTCTCTCTCTCTCTCTCTCGCTCTCTCTCTCTCTCTCGCTCTCTCTTTCTCAATTCAATCATTCTTTTTTTTGTTTCTTGATCTTTTTTTCTGCATGCACGACAGCTGGTGGCTCTTTCCCTCTTTTCCTGTGTCGTTCTCCGTGTGTCTGCTCCTCCCCCATCCCTTGAACACACACTGTTTTTCATTGTTAGAGATGACAGCGATGATAACAATGCAGAGAGAGAGAGAGAGAGAGAGAGCGGCCTGCATGGGTATGAGAGAGAGCGACTTCCTTCAGGTGAAGAAACAGAAGACAGCAGTTGAGTTCAACAGTCAAATGACTAGAATATGATCACGCATGCGCCTTACTCTTTCCTTATCAACTTCCTCCAGATTTGTTTAATGCAGGTTCGACCAATAATAATAATATAATGCGAGCCTCCCCAGTAGTGGGATTAACTGTATTAACTGACAGCATTCATCAAAGGAGGCACAGTTGCTGTTGAACAAAGTAATTGTAGATTTATTTCATGTATTACTCTGCATCTTTTGTCCTAATTCTATCATTCTTATTTCCTTTTTCTCCCACAGTGGATCTATTAAGTTATCTGAAGATACTTTGCACAAAGCACCACAAGGATAGGGCGCAGAGGATGTGGGGAAGAGGTGAACTCATTCATCAGAATCATTTCGTCAACTTGCTACATCTGTGCACCTATGTTGGCCCCTGCCTTCTCTCAGACTCTATCTTTCTCTCTGGGTTTTGTTGTTTATCTCTTTCTCTCTGTCTGTCTCTGGATCTCTTACCAAATGCGTTATAATAACAGACCAAGCAATCTGACTGTGGTGTTTCAGAAGGAAATAGGTAGTTAACCTCAAAGATCCTGTCTCCAGCTGACCTTTCAGTGTTGTCACTGAAAACATGGCTTCCAACACAACTGGAGGTGAGGTTTACTATCACAGGCTCTAAATAAACAGACTGAAAACATTTACCAGTAAACAAATAAAATAAACGTGGGTATTGCCTGTAATCTGAAGGGATTTATTGAAAAGTCTGTAAAAAAGGAAAGTCCATAAAAATTACGTTGACAAAACCTAGTTATTTTTCAACCTTTATATTCATCTTCTCAGCAAGGATCCCCCTTTGGCAGCGACCTTGACTCGTGACGTACATGCAGTCGGACGGGCAACTCTGGGTTCCACCCATCAGCCTTATCAAAACACTGCAGCCCGCTGGCGGTGGCTATCTGTGACCTGATAGCCCTCATCAAAAAGCTCTCCATCCCAGCTGAGATAGACCTTCCTACTTCTAATGCTGTCCTTTTAGCCCCGAACGGCCCAAACGTTATCACATAGCAAATGTTCCCAATTACGTCACTGCCACAACCACAGCATGGGATTGCCTGCTAAGGAGTGGAACATACTGTTAACACCAAACTCTTTGGCAATATCTTAGCAGTGGCTGGCATAATGTATCACAGTTCTGTGTTTTGGGATGTGGTCATAATTTTATATGGGTATTTAAATGGTATGATGGTATGTTTTTTCCTCAACGATTCTTATGCTGGGCCACACCATGCTGACCGGTTAGTGTGTTGACCATTATCACAATGTCTCAAGTTTGATTCTAGCTGGAGACCTGTATTGTGTGTCACCCTGAGTTCCTGTCTGTCTACACTGTACCGTCCAGTCATTCTTTAAAAAGTATTAAAACAAATTCTAATGCATAATTTTACTCATCATCTCCTTTCATGGATCCAGTGGCAGTGAATAGAGATGATTCCTGACATGACAACCTTCCTAAATCCACTGAAACTTTACCAGCCTGTGAACCAATCTGAATACATTTCATTTCCCCATGGGATGCAGGCTCATTAAAACATATAAGTTATAACTATGTTTGATATGTGCCTACAGCAGGAGCAGCCCCATGACCCATTTACTGTGTAAGTCCCAAACCGTATTTGAAGAAATGCTGACCCAAAGAAAACCGTGGAGGAAATCTCTCATCAGTAGCACATGGCAAAATAACTTCCTCAGTGCGCACCACATCCACTGCACTTTCCCTGCATCGTGAGGCATGGATGCACGTGCCATCCCTGTATACTTGAGGGGCTGTGATGTCTCTCTTTCTGTCTCAGCGGTTTCTTCAGACTTTCTAAGCTGTTTATCACTAGTCTCTGCTAAAGTAAACCACCCATCTGTTTTAAACCAAACACATAGCCAATGTGGCACTGTGAAACCCGAAAGGGAGGATTTCTGGGTATTCTGGTGGCAATGAAATACACTCCAGATGTGTACAAATTGTCCCCCTGCTAATTGTGTTCACTGATGTTACTTTAGGATCTCTGGGTTCGAGTAAACGGGGGAGCCAGGAATGGAAATGATCATTCGATTTCTGAAGTGTTCACGTGTGTTTATAGCACTGGCGGCGTTGCAATGGGATCTCCAAAGCACTTGGTGACAAGGAAAGATTGGGATGGAGAAACTGTTTTAGATTGGACTACTGTTAGAACAGATTGTTCTCTCTTTATTTAAGAGAGACCATCCGTTTGTTCTCTGTCATCATGTTGTCTGAAGCGCTGGCTGTCCTGCCCCCCTCTGTCTAATCAAGACTCATTAGGTGTGTGGTGAGCAAAGTATAAGGGAGTGGCTGACTTGGAATCAGCCTATGCTGTTGTTCTCATGGGGTGGTTTATGTGAGAGGTTTCTTGGACATTGGTGGCATGAGCACGAGAGAGAGAGAGAGAGAGAGAGAGAGAGAGAGAGAGAGAGAGAGAGAGAGAGAGGGAGAGAAGAGAGAGTGAGAGGGAGGGGGGGCAGATGCACCAGGAGAGTGGGGAAGCTGCTGCATTATGTGGCATTTCATAAGATAGTTAAAAATCAATCCACAACTCTAAATAGCCGACAACCAGTCAGCAGCAATCAACCTGAATGTGGTCTCAGACCACAATGTAATCCAAATAAACAAACAACCCCATAATGAAAGATGATTCCCCATTTATGCCGGGAAATCATTTCCCCTCTTTCTCTCTCTCTTTCTTTCTTTCCTTCTTCACCCTCCCTTTGTTTCTCTCTCTCTCTCTCTAGTTTATTTCTGTCCACTTTCTATTTGGTCTTCGGCATCTTGGGATGAAAACGTGTACAGGAAAAGCAGCCCAAATAGCTTCAGCGAGCGATATGGGGCCCATGTGTTCCCAACTGTAGTTATAGGTTAAACCAGTGAATCTCAACCTTTTTTATTTCAATGACCCCCGGTTTGGTAGGGCACGGACCCCCATTTGATATGACTTTTATCCCTGGGACCCCAATCTACAATGTAAAATCATTCTTGATTATTTAACTCTGAGACTGAATGGACCCATTGGTTCCACTTACTTTTTCACAGGTACATTTGGTTCCCATGTGCATTGTTATTACATTACAATATTCTACTTTTACTGGCTGTTCAGGGGTGTACAGTACACAGCTAAATGTAACACACTGTATAAAAATGAACCGCAAACTGAGTGCACACACTCAAGAGTTGAATTAACATGCAAGATTGCTCTGTGATAAGTGTTGCATTAACCACATGAACCGTAGCGTCCCTATTAATGAGCGGAAATAGCAGATCTACAAGCTTCAATCATGTGTACGTGATGCTTGAGACTGTAGATCGTCTATTTTCGACAAAAATATTTGGTGTAAAGGGGAAACATTATGTTCAAAGAATAGACCCCTGAGGGACCCTGGTCAAAGGAGTACAGTATATGGGTTCAAGTGCTGATAAGCACATAACAGTGGTGTGTCAGGTCCAGTTTGATCAGGCCAAACAAGCTCTCAACGTGGTTTCTGGGGACCCCCAGGGGTCCTTGATGGGGTACCAGGGGATCCCCTGCTAAATGTTTGACAGTAGTTTAACTGTACTGACTTATTGAATACAGGTCCAATTTCATATAAATAGTAGTAGTTTGTTATGGGACTACTGTAAATGTTTAACTTCAAGTTCTAACCCATACACTAATATATTTTTACAATTTAAATATGAATAGAGAAGAAATAGAAATACAAGATCAGCGATATAAAGACTTATTTTTGTATAGAAACAAACGTATTTGTGTATAGAAAATTACACATACATATAAAACCAAAGTGCTCAATTGAAGCATTACAGCTCATTGTGTTATACATACATTTTGAGAATCCATAAAAATTGTTCAGTCTGTAGCTTTCACATCCAAATTCAGTCTTTCTGAGAGAGAGAGAGAGAGAGAGAGAGAGAGAGAGAGGGAGAGAGAGAGAGAGAGAGAGAGAGAGAGAGAGAGAGAGAGAGAGAGAGAGAGAGAGAGAGAGAGAGAGACATACAGACAGACAGACAGACAGACAGACAGACAGACAGACAGACAGACAGACAGACAGACAGACAGGTTGGGAGAATTTAAATCTGGAGGATTTTTTCCCTCAGGTTTAGTCAATTTGTCAGTGATTAAGCACATTACAATTAGTCTACAAATATAAAGAAAATGAATACATCCATGTAAACAAAATGTGTGAAATTTATAAATGTTTTAGGATGATTTCTATTTAATAGGCCTATGACCTAAATGTGTTTTATTGGTGTTGTAGGCATAGTAGATAGAATAAGGTGTCTTGCTTTTATAGATCTTGGCTGCATATGATTCAACACACATTCTGTTAAATATTTCCATTCATTTTTATAAGACTTGTTTACTTTGTATAAAAACATATATATGCATAAAAACGAATTCCTATAAAACGTGTCTCTCTAATAAGTGGTTTTCTCAAAGCCAACGCCTGAAAACAAATGATAAATTCTATGAGAATGCAACCTATAATCCAATAGTTTTCTCAATGTTTTTTTTTCTTCTCTTACGGTTGCTTTTAATAAGAGATCTGTGCTTAAAAGTGAAAGGAATTGAAACATTATTTCACACATCGCATGGAATGATGCTATGTGTGAAATAATGGATCATTTCAGTTTTAAATAGGCTACAATTAATCTTTAACAAATTGTGCAAACAATAAGATGTGAAATCACAACACCGCCTATTATACTCGGGATTTTCTTTTTTCTATGATGGCTTTAAAATGAGCAGCGTCCTCTTCAACTAAAAACAAAATTCCGACCATCGGGGTTGAGAAATACCTGGCGACTAAAAGTCCAAAATTATAGATATCCACAGCTGCATCATGTATTCAGATCACAGCTCCCTATTCCTCACTGCATTTCAGAGCAACAGGTAACTACTGTGTAACTAGGGAAGGCATTTTTTTCTGTGGACAACAGACCTCAGGACTTCTGTATTGAACACGCCGAGAGGCTGCTTATGTTATTGAAGACTCCTGCTCCCCCACCCCCTCTACTCTCTCTACTATACTCTAGATCTACTCTACTCTACTCTAGGCTACTCTCTACACAAACACATCACCACCCGCGGCTTGCTTGTTGGTTCATTGTAAAACAGTGGTGTAATTAAAGTAATAAGTACATACTCAAATACTGTGCTTAAGTTAAAATGTTGAGGTATTTTTACTTTACTGGAGTATTTCTAATTTTCAGTACTTTAACTTTTCTACTCCACTACATTTCAGAGGCAAATATTGTACTTTTGCTCCACTACAATTATTTGAAAACTTGAGTTAATAGTTACCTTGTAGATTTTGATTACAAAACATACATTAACCACTTACGTTTTTTTTACTTTTTACATAAGTAAAAAATGTGAGTACTTTTTCCACCCCTACTGTAAAATCCTCAGTGTTCATTTAACTTCGAGAGGGCAACAAATGGAGCCAAACATGAGGTGTCATTTGGGGTCATTTGTACCCTCTCAGAGAGAGTGAGCTACTCTCAGAGAGTGCACAGAAAAGCCAAATCACTAAGGATTTTACTGTGTTGGGTTGGGGGTTGGTTGGGGTTAGGGGTTGGGGATGGGGGGTGGTGAGGGAGGGAGGGAGGGGGGGGGGGTGATGAGGAAACGGCTTGATGTGCCCTGGAAGTAATTCTTTCAGCCCCCCCACCCACCCACCCACCCCCCAAAACAACAAGGTGAAAACGGGACCACCGGAGGAATTGTTGCACGTGGGACCCGCGCCCATGCACGACCACCACCACTGCATCCACATTCCAGTGAGTGCTGCTGCTGATGGAATTCCGCGCGTGAAGGTTCGCCCCCCCCCTTACAACCCCTCCTCTCGGACCCTCCCCCTCCTCCTCACGCAGAGTCTCGCAGAATTTCACTCTTGTTGTCAATGTTGTCGAACAGTGGTTCTCAACCTGTGGCTCGGGACCCCCCAGGAGGGTCCCCCAACATTTTTTGGGGGGTCCCCAGATGACAGTGAAATGACAGTTTAAGGACTTTTAAGACATTTTCAATACCTACAAAGTAAAAAAAAAAATGAAATGAAAAAAGACCATTGCTGCATCAAAACATTGGCCAAATTGTCATAATATAAGAAAGAGGCAAACATTGTGAAAATAGCAGATACAAGCTCACAATGCCTGGAGGCGTTGTGAGCTTGTAGATCAGCTATTTTCACAATAGGCTATTTATCTGCGGAACCGAGTCAAACTAAATGTAATGCCTCAACTCTTACATTCCAATTGCTTGTCGGGGTGGGGGGTCCCCAGCTCAAATATGATTATTTTGGGGGGGTCGCAGGCTCACAGCCTGCAAAGGGGAACTACTGAAAGCCATTTGAACAATAAACCCCACACAACAAGTGCCACGAAGGCTATGAAGAATTATTAAGGAACTTTCAAATAAAACGCATGCTTAGATATTGTTTTATTTTGGGTGCTTTGAGCAGTTAGTGGAGGGCCTTTCACCCATAGCCCAATTATGGGCTATGAGTGATAAAAGTGATTAAAAGTGATTAAGATCAAGTGAAGGGTCCTACTTGATCTTAATCACTTGAGGGAATCTTTTTGAGGGAGAAAACGTGTTGGCCTAAAACCTCTTCAATACATCTATGAAAAAAGACAGTTTATGTGGAAATACAAGTAGTACAAGTAGCCAATGTCAGAGAAGAGCAAACATATGCAATTAAAAACATGCAAAATGCCATTTCTAATATGGTAAATATATTTTTTCGTTCACTAAAATAAGGAAACATGTCTACACCTTTATGGGCATCACATTCACTCACAAAAAATAGGTATAAATAATTATTATTAATTAAATCGTCAACAGCAGTATCCATCATTGATTTGTTATTTATTTGTTTAAGGTCGGAGTTTAAGTTTGGATATTATTGAAATAAACACTTTGAATACATTTACCAAATGATAGATTAGTATTCCAATATAATGGCATAATTATGACGTTTGGCGAAATAGAGTAATTGTTTAATTGTGCTTAATTTCTACACATTTAGGTTTAATAAACTAAATAAAACGCGAATAAAGTTTATATAGCATATTCTATGTTGACGTGAGCACAATAAGTGCTCAATAATAAACAACACTCTGTTACTGTTTTGTTTTTTTCCCACCTTTTTAGACTTGACAACTTCGCTTAAATCCATTATAATATACTATTTAATTTTAAGCCTCGTCCCCAAATTAGATAACATTATGAAGTAGTTCTTCTATATGGACTTATTATTTCTCGGTGTTTTTGCCAGAATACAGTGCAGGGGAAGGCAGTGCAGTGTTCTCGTTATGAACAGCAGTGGTGTAAAGTAACTAAGTAGATGTACTCAAGTACTGTACTTAAGTATCATTTTGAGGTATTTGTACTTTACTTGAGTATTTCCAATTTTCAATAGTTTTACTTCTACTCCACTACATTTTAGAGGCAAATATTGTACTTACTCCACTTTTGAAAACTTTAGATACTAGATACTAGATTAATAACCAGCCCTATACATTTTGGCCATTTCAAAATAGCCGATCTACAAGCTCACAGTGCCAAGCTCACAGCTTGTAGATCTGCTATTTTCAAAATAGGTTTATACATTTGAAAACTTGAAACGGGACATTCTGCATAACGAGATTAGGCTACTTTTACTTTTGGTAGCCTAAGTACATTTTGACACCAATACTTTTTTGCACTTTTACTCAAATACATTTCGAATTCCAGACTTTTAGACTTGTAAACAGAGTATTTCTACATTGCCATATTGATACTTTTACTTAAGTAAAAAAAAAATTAGTACTTTTTCCACCACTGATGAACAGCACATAGCTGTCCCTGTGTAGTGTGTAGTAAAAAAAGTTTGTGAAAGTGGCCTGACGTCACACTCCCACAATGCTCTGTAGCCCCATAACTCTGCTGCAGCCTGAGGAGAGCGAGAGAGACACACACAACTCAGGCCCCGAATATAGAAAAATTATTGGAAAAAATTGGAAAAAAATAATAAAACAACCAGATCGAGGAGAGAAAGACCGGGGAAGCTGGCGTGGGGTCTCCCACGGTAGGTTTGCATGCGATCGGTGATGGAATGACTGTGAAATTGACTATAAATGCGCTGCTGGAAACTTTTTTTTGGTGGGTATACAGCTCGTTTTTTTTGTAAGACCTCATAATGTGGTGGCTGCACGTTCCTGATGATCAGTGCATGTGTTGTTTTATACACGATTATGAGCATTTACATTCACTTCTAGCAAACTGCGACTGACAGATTGACATGCCCAAGAGTTCCATTGTTGTGACTGTGTTGTTATTTTTGTGCAGTCGGATGCGGTGTAATTTTCCTAATTTTGTACAAGTATATGCAAGCATTTGGGGTATTTAATTTTTAATTGCGCGATCGCCTCGATCCTCTCTCTCTCAGTCTCGATACTTTGTATCGATAAATATGTTGCAAATGAGAATGTTCGAGGTTTGGATACATTGTGAATTCTGTCAATCGTTCCCTCGGTGTCGGTGATTGATGTTCTTTGCCAGTTTTCGGCGAACTGCCGAATTTTAAGTAATTTCCGAAATATTTATCATGTTGTTGGGCATGCCCGTTGGTTGGAGAGGAGAGGGAGATAGAGGGAATGTCCCGTGGTGTTTTTGCGAGAGTGGAAGAATCTCTCACATTGAAGTAGTTATAGTTTGTGATATGTTCGATGTTCTTCTCAGGCCTATAGGCTGATCATTTACACTAGTCATTTGTGGAGGAGAGAGTTGCTTGATTGAATTTCAGGGCGCCAGAAGCCGAATGAAATCAATGTATAGGCTATATAGGCTGCATGTAGCCTATGTGTGTGCGAGTTGATCCACACAGTAATGGCTTATGTCATGTTTGTCGCTGATCGGATATATTTCGAGGCGAACTGAGAGGTGTCTCTCTGGTGGTGTGTTTGTGACTTTAGGCCAGTGGTTCTCAAACCTTCTACATTTCAAGGTCTCCCCTTAACTCTGACAGTATACAAACGGAACCAAATGGACCCGTTAGGGTCTATTTGTGTACTGTCAGAGTTACAGACTTGTAAGGGTCAATTTAGACCCCCCTCTGAAGAAACCCAGAGAGTTCCTAGAATCCACTTTGGGAACCATGCTTTAGGCTATGTGTGTGTGTAAGCTGGTAAATAACATATACATAAATATGCTGTAGCCCACCGACTGTTTAAAGGGGGTGGGTGGGTGTTAATACTTAAAATGTGGGGGTTCAAATTGTGCACTTGTTATTATCGATAGCGGGGCTTTCGTCTCATACTTTTTTTTTGTCAATATAGGCGGGTGGAAAAACATGTTTTTGAAGTTGCAATATTCTAGCATGCCAGAAGGTCCCCCACTTTTCTTGTTTTGATCTTACATTATGGCCATGTTTTGCAGTGCATTATATTGGTAAAAAGCGGACATCCTGTGGTTGCAGTGCATATAGATATACAGTACACCACACTCCCTGCATTGGTCTATATGGGCGTATTGTAATATTGTAAATATTCTGTGTCAAGCTTCATCAGCATCCTCCTCATGCTCATCATCTGCTCCTCCTCATCATTTCGTTAAACAATGCCACAATTTCATAACCACGGGTCTTTATCATTTACTTGGGCAAAAGTAATTTTGTGACTGAGATAAATGTGAAATTTCACCTGATTGATTGATTGATTGATTGAATACTTTATTAACAGTTTGCAATTTGCACAGAGGTACGGTTTACAATGATTCTTAAAAGGATAACATAACACAAAAAGCCTTGGGGCTTGTTTCCATTGAGATCCTGACATTCTAAGCAAAAAAATTGCACACCTTGAACGCCTACCTGCTCCAAGGATAACCAACCCACCAATAGGTTCAGATAAGAGCAGACAACAGACATATGGGCCTATCACTTGTTGTAGCAGGTTTTGAGGCAGGCTGTGTGTTGTTCCATTCCATCAAGCCCTGGTTGGTTTCCACCGCCTCCAGCCACATAATAAGGAAATGGAAGTGAGATCGTCACGAGACAATGGCTTTGTTGCTGTGCAAGTTGACCCATGTGTTGATGTTTGTTTCTCACACATTCTGCTCATCATAAAAAGTCTTGTTAGGAGTATTTCCC
>NC_139947.1:25673848-25851348 GCF_963454915.1 Gymnoscopelus microlampas
TTTATTCATATATTCCAGTGTTCAACGACAGAAACACAATTAATCGTCAGGTAAAATTTCATAATCGTGACAGCCCTACGTCTGACTGATGCAGAACAAGTCAGTTGTATTGAGTTTGTGTATGGTGTGCGTCAGGATGAACCTCCAGTACCTGGATCATAAGATAAGAATACCAATTTAAAAGAACAGGGAGCCAGGCCGTAAAATGTTTTTTTAAACATTTTTTTTACAGGTGGTTTTTACATTACCCTTTTGAGAAGTGGTTGAGTTGTAATGGATCCACTGGTGGTGTATACACAGACCCACCTCAGTGAAACCAGACCTCCTCCGCTGGTGGCCTGTCATCGTGCTGTATTGAATGGTCAGTAAAAAAGACAGGACACGCCTTCACTCATGAACGATATCCTCGTCAGCGCTCACTTGTTGCCTTAAGTTTCATAGAAGTCGTATAAGCGTGGTAGGTGTGCATAAAAGTATAAAAGTCTTAGGTATACGTCTCGTGTTGTTCCATGAAAAAGTGAGACTAGACATAAGTCGTGTTTGTGTCTTACTTACTTAAGTCTCACTTGCTCATCTAG
Source organism: Gymnoscopelus microlampas (assembly GCF_963454915.1). NCBI lineage: Eukaryota > Metazoa > Chordata > Actinopteri > Myctophiformes > Myctophidae > Gymnoscopelus > Gymnoscopelus microlampas. The sequence continues at coordinate 25,674,427 of NC_139947.1, forward strand.
TCATATGTACAGTATATAGAGACTTGTGTCTTGTCCGTGGATCATTCCTTCGCACCACACATCCATGAGTGCTCTTCTACCATAGTGAGGATTTATTTGAAAAATGTATCTTTTCTTTTCCAAAGCAGTCTGGCAACCTGTTAATTCATAATCATGTATCTTGCTAACACACCCAAAAAGAATAGTCTGATATGAGAGTAGTCCATACATACATCCTATATAGGATACATACTTGATGGACATGTACAGTATATACTCATTATGTAGAATGTAGCTAATCAAGTACCTTGGGAAGAGGTGTGCAAAGAGTATCTTCATGCATGTTAGCCAATGAACAACTACATGATACATAATGAGAACACATGTTGATAGAACTATGTCATATTTATATTCCCCCCCATGCCCTTTCTATAATTAAAAAATATCTCAGTATGCAAATTCTGTGTCTTCTTCAGAAATTAGTTTCTCCTCAAAGCACCATGGCTTTCGTCAGAATGAGGCAAGAACCTACTTTAGCTTCACTCATACCTGATCAGAGAGATAAAGCAGAATCTCGATCAGCAGCATTCCTGGTCCTACTAGATAGTAGCGCTGCACATAATCTGCACATACGCAGGACCGAGTTTGTAGTGGAAATGATTGTAGCTTGGCTCAGGTCAGAGTGTGCTCAGACTGTGCTGCTCATCGCTAATGGCAGAATGCGCTAGCCGGCACTAGATGCTCTATATTTCACATGCTGGGGATGGATGGCAGGCGCGTGTAAAAGTGTTGTTGAGATAATCCCCATGACTCAGCACCTAGTTATGCACGTTTTCACCGGTGCACTAATAGGTTGAATATGGACCCGCTCTGTCCGGTCCAGTCTGGAGATGCTGATTTGTGAGTCAGCGAATGTGAGGAAACTCAATCTGTATGGAGAGAGAGAGAGAGAGAGTAGCAGCTCTTTGACTCACATGTGCTTGTACGCACACACACGCACGCACGCACGCACGCACGCACGCACGCACGCACGCACGCACGCACGCACGCACGCACGCACGCACGCACGCACGCACACACGCACACACACACACACGCATACTTGCATGCACACACAACTGTACAGTAAATGACGGGCGGTTGCGCTGCTCCTGACTCATATACCAAGGAGAGAGTGAGCGGAGACGGCAGAGATTAGAAAGCAAGCAGAATGTAGCCGCTGTGTCTGATGACACATCCACTCTTACTTCCTCCGAAGTGATTTTTAATAAGCCCTCAAGTGCCGCGCCCTGCTCAACAATCCCCCAGTCAAAAAAGAATGTCAAGCAAAACCTCCTGCTCCCTCGGTAGACAAAAGAACCCTCACCGCTGCTTGCAGAAAGTGTTAGGGCTAATTTCTACTGCGTGCTGGATGGCTGCGTCGCACGACGAAAATAGTGAATTTCCGACTGAGCTGAAAGTCCGTTATTTTCGTCGAGCGACGTGGCTGTATGGATATATATGTCCAAATCTGGCTTTGCTGCAAGGGCATCTGGATGCATTAAAGACATACGCCTGAGATATACTTGTCGTTCATTGAAAGTAGCTGATCAACAAGCTTGCACTGCAACAGGTTCTGGGTTTGTAGATCTGCAGTATCTTGTAGATTCAGTGCGCGACACTGGCCTGCAACTAACGATTCCACTGAACTCTTGGCTATAGTGTTCAATCAACTGAATTTAATGAAATAGTGTATGCAGCTGTTTCCTGGCACACGATGCATACAGGCTCTCCGAAATCCATAACAAAAGTTAAAGGCAAATTCCGTACAGGAAAAAAACGAAGGAGGAGTTTCGCAAACACATCAGTGATCACGGAGGTTCCCATAGGAATGAAAGGAGTAAACGGAATTAGGACATCACACAGAGACTAGTGGAAACGAGGTGTATGTATGAATCAGGCTATAGGGAGTCGATGTGGATGAGAGGTGTTCCGAAAATTAGTGGACTTGATTGACAGGGAAATTAAAAAAGTGGCTGTGCAAGATCAATGCCTAAATATATCTCAATATATCTCTAATATAAATGATGATGGGCTGTCTAAGATTTATGTTTGCGATGAACCAGACATTCTTAGATTCTTGATTGATTGATTGATTGAATACTTTATTAACCGTTTGCAAAAAGTACAGATGTACACAAAAAGCCCTGAGGGCTTGTTTCCATTGTGATCCTGTGTATTCAATTCATCAAGACATATAAAGACGTACAATACTATACAAGACAGCATCAATAATAGGAGCAGTAAAAGCATATTTAGAGAAAAACTGATACCATTCATTTACCCTACCATAGTCTTTCACCTGTTTGTCCACTCTAGTCTTAATTGCGCACTGTGTCGCGCATCCAAGTATAAATCAGGAATTACTGTTAGATGTGGACTGATCAGTGTTGATAAAGGCATTCCATTTCATCGCTGTTGTGTATTTTGCCCTTCAGTGTCCTTGTCATGAAGTTTGGTCACCCGTTCTCTAAGTTAAAGAAACTGTTCACTGGGTCATATTTGGCCATCGCTGGCACACCAGCAGTGGCCATAGAGTCTTCTCTTGATTTGTCGATCGACTGATAATTTGAAATCAAATCTCAGTTATTGAATAATCAGTTTAGTGGTGCATGAACATTTCTGATATGTGCTATTTACACATTCAAGGTAGGGTTAAAGATATGTTTCGGTTAAAACAAAACGTTTTTTGTCAAAAGGTTAAAGCACTATATTCTGATTGTAATCATTGCTACAGTGTTTGTTCAGTAAAAGGGGTCTCCCCACAACAACAGAAAATACAATTTCAGGTGGGTTGCAAGATTTCAGCCAATCAGGAGAGAGTACAGCTTCATTTTTTATAGTGCTTCAGTTCAAATTTTGTCTGGCCATTTCTTTGTGTCATCACTTCCAATTTCACTTGTTTAATCTGTATCTTGTCTGAGTTCTCTATCCTGATTGAATCAAATTGGTATCCCAACCTGAAAATGCATTTTTGTTTAATAAAGAGCTGGAGAGACAGGGGGACTATGTGTTACTGAACAAACACTCTACAGCAATGATTGCTATCAGAATATAGAGCTATTTAACATGTATTTGAACCAAAGAAAATCACTTACCCTACCTTTCACTAAATGTGAATTCTTGTCTTTGTTGCATGTTATAAAATTAAAACGTTTTGATGATAATGTTTTTGATTGCTGGATGAAACATTAAGCGATTTCAAGATGTCTGTTTGGGCTTTGATAACTTTTACCACCATCTTTAGACCATGGTCTAAATTAATCAGATACTTTAGATCAATCAACTAGTCAAAAGTTCACAGATAGTTGACAGATTGATAAATTATGAAAATAATATATTTTTTTGCTGGTAGATTAGATTTGTGTTTGCTGGATCACAAATGCTAAGACTGCTGTTTAGAGCATGTTGTTAAGACAGATGGTAGGTTTGATGTTTACCTGGTATCCTAGTTTCTTTGAAGCACTAAATTGTTTCTTTTGCGCTCTTATTTACATGACCATTATCAAGTTGTTTGTTGATTAGGGTTCATTTACTCCTCTGATCTCACGCTTTCACGTCACTCTGGATAAGAGCGACTACTAAAAGCCCAAATTGTAAATTGTAATTCTTTTTTTTTTTCTTCACATTTTGGATGCTCGGACATCTTTCACCCGCCTTCCTCCATTACCTGTTAACTACCTACTTCTTCTGTGATTTTGTCCCTGCTCTAACTCACATATCAACCTGCCCCCTTCGTCGGTCCCGTCTCCCTTTATTCCCATTGTCTCCCGGTTCACTCTCCTTGCTGTGTTTTGATCAGTCGCAGAGCCCCCTCTCCTCTTTCTTCGTACTGTAGCCCCCACAACCTCATCTATCCTCTCTTCTCAAGCGTACTTCTCTCCCTCATTATTTCCTTCAAGTATCCTTCTCCAGCCCATTCTTTGCTCTGAGCTTTGAATTTCCCCCCTCTCTCTCTCTCTCTCTCTCTCTCTCTCTCTCTCTCTCTCTCTCTCTCTCTCTCTCTCTCTCTCTCTCTCTCTCTCTCTCTCTCTCTCTCTCCACCAACACTTACTAAATTTAACCCTTCACCCACTCAGATGCATTCCATAAACTTCATAAACACGTTCACGGTACCACACATGAAATGTTACTTCTACCCCCTCTCTCTTCCTCACATTTTGTTCACCTCTCTGCACCTCGTTCTCTCTCTCTCTCTCTCTCTCTCTCTCTCTCTCTCTCTCTCTCTCTCTCTCTCGCTCCCTCTCTGTCTCTCTCGCTCCATGTCTTTCACCCTCTCTCCCACTATCTGTTGCGCACAAAGTCTCGGGCGAACAACAAGTAGGAAAAATGAAAGTGGGGTGACAACTGCGAGTACCCCCCTCTCTCTCTTTCAGAATCTCTCTCTCTCTCTCTCTCTCTCTCTCTCTCTCTCTCTCTCTCTCTCTCTCTCTCTCTCTCTCTCTCTCTCTCCCTGCGTCCCCCTCCAGGGCCAGTGTGAAGTTTTCAGTTTGATTGAAGGCCTCTTTTCTGTAGTGTGCGGTGTGAAAGCTGTCCTAATTGAATGATAAAGTGCCCCGAGATGGAGTCCAGTGAATGGCCCAACAATGGCCAGCCTGTGTGTGGTAGAGGGATTTTGGTTCACATCCAGCCTCTGCCTCTCTGCTCCGAGAGGGGGCCTATTATAACGCTCTCTGCTGGACTCGGTCACGTGACACGGGCCTCGCTCCCCTCGTACCCCTCCCCAGAACCCCCCCCCCCCGTGCTGTGCGGTGTGGGCCGGCCAATCCGGTCACATCAACTCCTCTCTGCTCTGTGCGTTTGGTCGGATGGTCCCATTTTGCCAGAGAGTGACTTTTCTGCTGGTGCTATCTCTCTCTCTCTCTCTCTCTCTCTCTCTCTCTCTCTCTCTCTCTCTCTCTCTCTCCCTCTCTCTGTGTCAGCTCAGTGCAAGTCAGTGCAAAGCCTATAGCCCTCTGAGGTCACAAGGTGCTGCAAACGACAAATTATACCTCGCCTTGAGGGAATAGATAGGTTTGCATACCGGTGAAAACTTTCAATGTGGAACCCCTATATTCACTCATTATACGTAAAACAAAAAATCTCCAAAATGTAATATGGTTTTCTAAACATTTCCCAAAAAAATGTAATGAGCAAAAATAGCAGATAATAGCTATAATGTGTTGCATCGTGGCACATTGTAAGCTCGTCTAAAATCTATAACCATTGACTTTACAATATCACACAGATGGAAAAAAAAGAAACAGTAGGGAATTGATGTGATTTGGGGTTTGCTTATCTTTTGATGTTTGCGGCTTGGCCATAGGATTTGTCCACCTGCTGCTCAGGCCATTGTTCTGACAATATAAAAGATGGCCGGGTTGATCTCCCTTCATTCTCAGCTAGATGGCAGCATGGCCACCAAGATTCCAATCTATTATTTTACAGCTTTTTGATACTCACCTACCTATCATGCCAGCTTTTACATTACATTTGGGTTGTGGTTTACAGTTGAGTTGACATTGTGGTGACATTGGGCTCTCTGTGAAGATAGAGAACACAGAGAGAGACGGTGCAGAGTGGCTGAGCATCCTGGGTATTTAGCAAGTAGCTCTGGTAGGAAAGCGGGCAATCTGTTAACTATTTTACCCTCCTCCTGAAACCTAAACCTTCCTCAGAGAAAGACAGAGCCCCGCACAGAGTTCCTTACATTCCCAGCACACATGCACATGCATGTGCAAACACACACACACACACACACACACACACACACACACACACACACACACCCACACACACGCACACACGCACACACACGCACCCACACACACACGCACGCACACACAAGCGCATACACACGCACGCACACTCATACGCAACTAGATACACACACTGCACACAAACATGTACACATGCATGCATGCACGCGCACACACAGATGCGCATAGACATGTATTCACATGCACGTGCACACACACAAACACATTTAAAAGTGTTGGAGAGTTAGTGAGTTGGGAGACCACCCTCTGGCATCCCAGTCATTCAAATGAGTGTGTGTTTTTATCACTGGGGGCTGGAATAAAAGAAGAGCGGAGTGCTGTGCTAAAACGTGTTAATGAATAACTCCTGAGCTCAACTCTCTTTCTGCAGAGGGACTCCCTCCTTCATTCTTCCCTTTTCCCCAGTCTCTCTCTCTCTCCCTCCTCCTCTTGTCCTGCGTTTGCTCATTCTTTCTTCCTTTCTTTCTCCATTCATTTCAAACTGTTGACCCTGCCCCACTGAACTAGCACTAACTAACTAAACATACTCACGCCCTTAATATTACTGCAGTACAAGAATGGCAAATCTTCAGTATTCCTCTGAAGCTGCAATCCCTAATTTCATTTTCATTTCTTACCCAGAAATCCCTGCTCGGCCAGGGGATATATTGCCGTGTCTATGAGCTTCAGGCAGTACTACTTGACAACCAGTAGGTGTCCTTCCTGACACCAGGGTCTACATTTCTCAATCGAAGAGTAGGGACTCGGGAGACAACTTCCAACCACTGAAGATGTGATATAGTTACATTGATATAGCATATATTTGCATAATCTCAGTTTACAAATGGCTAAATTAACACTGAGGACTTGACTTTGTACCTTGATAGCAGCTTGGTTTTCTTCACTGGTGTAAAAGGAACTTACTCGTCAACTTGCGTTGGTTTCAACTTCCGTTATTACATTTTGGGTCGTAAATATTTCATGCATTTTGAGTTTCCTTTTTTTTTTGTTCATCGGATGCACATTTGCTGACTATCTAGCAAAATCAAATGGGATTAGAAAAAATAAAAAGAATGTATTCACCGGGATTGTTGAATAATGGATCACATGAAACAGGATTATCAGGATTATGGTCTATAGTGTTATTTGATTACCCCAAAAATAGTAGCCTAACTGTAATCCAATAAGGTAGTTTGAAAAAACACATTATACAGATATGTGGAACAAAAAAAGACATTGCTTTGCTGGATAATCTAGAAATATGTATGAATGGGTGTAAGAGTTTGTGGTGGTGCGGGGGAGGGTTTACATGTAGTTGCTGCCGGGCAGATACCTGTATCTAAATATTTCAACCTTTTATCTATACTTTGTATGTCATAGTCGGGATTTTGCTTCTTTTCAGGATTCTTACTGTACACAGTGAAATCCTCAGGATTCATTTAACACCCTTTCTCCTGTTTTTTCTTTTACTTTTTTTCTTTTTTCTTCTGATTGCGAGCTAAGGTCATTGGCATGGATGACTGACCTCATGCTACTATAGCTTGTGATAACAGGGTTGCCGGTGCTGTCGTTTCTGAGTACTTGAGTAGCAAACACAGCCTCAGCTGGTCCTGATAGCGAGGACATCCTGTAGACCAGGGGTTTTCAAACGTTTTCATGTCACGGACCCCCAAAAATTCACTTTCACTACACGTTGGATGCTCATTTCAAATCAATATATATCCTAGGCATGATATGAAAATATGTTTAGCGTTGAAAATGTCATAGTTGTGTACACAAGAAAAAGATTCTTAGTGGGGAAACATAATTGTTAGAATGGTAACTTGTACTGTCGTATTTTGTGTTGTAAACAAAAGTGTAGTGAATTATAGTGACATTAAACTTCTCCTCATTTGACTGGGGACCCCCTGGAGCCCCTTCAAGGACGACTGGGGGTCCCCAGACTCCACTTTGAACCACTGATATAGGCTATAGCTACGCAGTCTCCTACACCGTGCCTCTCCTCACTGATGCTCCATTCCCCGATAAAATCCTGCTCCCATACAAAGATGCATCTGTGTACTCTTGACAGTAAAACGAGAGGGGAGTCCTTGTCACAGACACAAGACATGGTCTTTACGCAGCTTGACTTTGATCAAAGAATGCAAAAATCTAATTTCGTACGAGTCCAGTCAGTGTGCAAAACGATTTTGGTGCGTCAGGAGGAGATACCTTGGCAGAGTGGTTGATTTCTAGAAAGCGAGCCGTTCCGATGAAAGGAACACAAGAATTGATTGTTGTAAGAGAGCCTTCCAGTCATCTTCTCCAAGTTTCATCACATACGGTCGGGCCCCAATTTTGAACTCTAATGTACCAGTAACATTCTGTCCCATCCTTGCTGTTTACACCGTTTTGCTGTCTTTTTTCATCTCTCTGCTCTCTATCTTTGTTTCTCTCTCCCTCCCTCCCTCCCTCCATCTCTCTTTCTGCTTCTCCCCTCTTCCCTCATGTTTGCCTGTCGCACGGCTGTCATATCTGCCAGAAGCCCGCCTGCAGCCTCCTCCAATTCAGAACGTGATCAAGTTTCAAAAAAATGCAAGGAATGTGAGCTGCCCACTGCCCATTTTCAAGGCCCTGTTTATGCAGGAATGTTATTTTTACAACTCTCTACCTTTCAGATCACCCCACCCCTACGTACGCCACCCCACTGCCTCCCTCTTAGTACTCTAGCAACCCCTTGCAACATCCTCTCTGACATAGGACACTGGTTCTCAAACCTTTTCGTGTCAAGGACCCCCAAATTGATATGTATTTGGCTGTGGACCCCCCACCTGAAAATGTTGTGTAGAAGAGAGGATTTGTGTAAAAAATATTCAAACTTTTCCAATACTTTCAAGATTACCTTTCCCCCCAAAAATAGCAGATGTACAAGCTTGTACATCTGCTATTTTTGAATAGCCAACATATAAAATATAGATAAAGTGGTTAAAATGACTGTGATGCTATATTAACAAATTTAGCTGGGGACCCCTTGGAACCCTCTCAAGGACCCCTGGGGGCACCAATTTGAGAACCACTGACATAGGACATAGAAATGGCTAAGTGGAGGACGAGAATTTGGGGAGGGTGCACTCGCAAAAACAAAAACAGAGGAAAATTAGCAATCTGTTGATTGACAGGGTTAAGGAAAGACAAAAAGGTGGGAAAGGGGGGGGTTTGTGATGGTAAAGTGCCACGGGCTCCATTGAAAACCTGTAGATATCTGTAAACAAAGCCCCTGGAACAATGGCGGTTGTTTTAAGCTGAGCTGACGTTGTCAAACTTAGAGATTGTTTGTTGCTGACCTTGTCTGAATTACGGAGAGCCGGTGGCCGCCGGGGGGGAACAAAAGTGTCAGAGTCCCTGCCGCCGCTGCCCTGGCTCGAACCACATCGCTGCAACAAAATAATGACTGCATGTTTTGTGTGTGTGTGTGTGTGCGCGCGCGTGCGGGTGTGTGTGTATGAAAGAGTGTATTTGAGTGTGTGTGTGTGTGTGTGTGTGTGTGTGTGTGTGTGTGTGTGTGTGTGTGTGTGTGTGTGTGTGTGCGCGCGCGCGCACACACGCTATCAGACCTCTGCTTTTGTGAGGACCACATGTCCTCGTAATGGCTGAAAATAGCTGATCTACAAGCTCACGCGACACGTTGTGAGCTTGTATATCAGAGGCGTGCAACTAAGTATAAATCAGGTTTACGAGACACAGTGTTCGCAATTGTGTGTGTGTGTGTGTGTGTGTGTGTGTGTGTGTGTGTGTGTGTGTGTGTGTGTGTGTGTGTGTGTGTGTGTGTGTGTGTGTGTGTGTGTGTGTGTGTGTGAGTGAGAGAGTGAGTGTGCTATCTGACCTCTGCTTTTGTGAGGACCACATGTCCTCGTAATGACTGAAAGAAATTTTCACTTTTTTTCCTTCCGTACCTCCCCTCTCCAGTGAGGACTGTTAGGGTTGTGGCTCTGCTCCACTGTGGCCATTGAGCGTTGCCTTTAATGAGCGTAGTCCATTGCCGATGCAATCCTTGGCAATCAATCACTGTTTTTACGCATAGGTCATGCATTTTTTTTGCTTAATAATGACGGTCCGCCATTAATGCCTGCTTTGCCTTTGACAGAACCAAACACATACTTGCCAGTGTTGCGTAATCAAGAGCCGTGACGTGTACACAACTGCATCAGTCCTTGACAGCAGTTTTTTGTAGATTCTATACAATAACAACTGTAGCCTAAGCATTTACTTTCACAAAATACTACAGACACAAAGTGGACTGACAAGTCACAACGTAGCAGACCGCAGTCACAGAAGCTCCGTTAGCCTACTGAAGCATTTTCCTTTACTGAGTAAATATATCGCATAATATCAATGTAAAAATACCCCTTAATATAATCCCATAAGCCCATGTGTGCGTGCGTGCGTGCACACGTCTAATGAACAAAAAAAGGGGCGGGGGAATAATAATACCTTTTAATTAATTCATTGTTTAACCGATCGTGTTAATCAGTTACAACTGTTATTATCAGTTAACTGTTAAACTGTTAAACCATGAACACACACCACAGACGCACGCACGCACGCACGTACTGGTACTCCATTCTTTTCCTATTCCCAGTGTGAACATGCATGCTGCTGCTGTTGCATCTTTATTTTTATTATTTTTCTTTATCTGTCCTGTGTTTCTTTACTGCCGTATTGCCATTGACAACTGAATTTCCCCAGCAGGATCAATAAAGGTCTGTCTGTCTGTCTGTCTGTCTGTCTGTCTGTCTGTCTGTCTGACTGTCTACTCTATCCTACCTAATCTATCTATCTACAATGATAACCTGCGCAGTGAGCGATTATGTGTGTGAGGGAGAGAGATGGAGGGACAACAGCTTGATGTATAATGTCGGAATTGCGTGGGCAACCTGTTTGTGAGATCAGAAAAGCATTGGAGAAGAAACATTGAAGAGAAGCAAGGAGTGGTTGAAGGCAGAAAGGTTCCTGAGACATCACACACCTGTATACTGTCATGATGGCTGTGCCTGCTACACAGACAGCGGCACATAAATGAATGAATTGCGTTTAGGGATATTAACAGTTAATCTAGAATCAATGAATTGCCTTTAAGAATTTATCCGATTACATTTATCAATTGTAGGCTTTTGGAGAGAATTGAGACAGGCTCCAGTGACTTTCAAATTAGAGTACTGCAGAGGGGAGATGTGCGGTCTGTGTCCAGCTGATGCTTGTTGACGCTTTTATGTTTCTGCACTGTCAAATAGGTCTACATATAAAGATAGATCTTTTTTACAAGCGACCCTCTCTGGCTTATAAATATTTTGTTCAAGCTGTTAATAACCACTGTAGGCTACACTTGGTTGGTAGTCCAGATGACAAGAATATGACTATGACGTTAGTGGAATTTATATTTATGCAGTATTTATATTATATTTGTTATTAGTGTCTATATGTCTCACTGAAACAATATGGTTTATAGAGAGAACTTACTTCACTTGTTCCTTAAGCTTGTATGTGTATTATTGTATATCTTTTTCGTGTGTAAAAAAAACACTTTGTAACTTTTTTATGTGCTTTATAAATAAAGCACTTTAAAACTGAAGATGATGGCCATTGTTATATAATAATAATAATAATAATAATAATAATAATCATCATAATAATGTTGTATCGTATCTATCGTGAGCCCAATAGACCTGTTACACCTATACGTTGTTGTTATACCTGTTGTTATACCTAACATCTTTGTGTCATTTTAGTTGTTACTATATATCGCCGTTGTCAGGCGGAAATCTCTTATCTCCATACTCTTTTGGTGTTTGTTCGTAAATTAATGACCTAAGAAAATGTTAATCACAAATATATCAAAATTAACAGAAAATGTTCTATGCATGTGGATACATGGCAGAGGCTGTGAATTGACAATGACATGTATTAACGACGTATGGTCCTTTAGATATAGGATTAGGGCTATGGAATTAATGAGGTCGATTCAGGTCAGTCTAATACCCTCACGTGAGAACCAGTCATCATTGCATGATCTGCCACCCACAGTTGAACGCGGTGCCACATACAGCTGGTTAGTTTGAACTTCTAAGCCAGTGGGCAGTGGTGTAAAGTACCTTTGAGTACATTTACTCAAGTACAATTTCAAGTTAAAGTGTATCTTTTTTTGATACTTTATACTTCTACTCCACTACGTCTCAGAGCAAATGTTGTACTTTTTAATCCACTACATTCATTTGACAGCTTTAGTTACTAGTTACTTTGTAGATTTAGATGATCATTAGAAAATATACATTAACTACCCTAAATTATACTTCGGATATTCGAAAATAGCAGACCTACATGCTCAAGTATTGTGTACATTGTGGTTTTGCTACTTTTACACTAAATCTGAGTACTTCTTCCACCACTGCCAGTGGGGCACATCACATCGTAGGAGCAAGCCTTCAACATTGTTGCCAACAACAAACAAAGAAAACATCCTCTCGCTGCCTCTTCCACGTAGAGCCTCGAATGGATTCATTTTGAATTTGACCGAGATAGAAATAGAATCAGGAAGTGGAAGGGAAGTGAAAAGACGCTTCCCCGCTTCTAGATGCTGCAGCCAATTTTGGTATTTTGGTATACTTGTACACGTCACACGCTAATGAACATTTTACTTGACGGTGAATTCATTTGTCAACAATTACTGGGTTTTCATCATAAATTGAAACTCATCTAGTATCTAATATTGTCATCTGTCCCCAAATCACATTCCCACTCCTATATACACCCTTCAGCAACGCGAGGCGTTGTGAGCTTGTAGATCGGCTATTTTCACAATATTTATCTGTGGAACCGAGTCAAACTAAATGTAATGCCTCAACTCAAGTATGATTATTTTAGGGGGTCCCCAGTTCAAATATGATTATTCTGGGGGTCCTCAGTTCAAATATGATTATTCTGGGGGTCGCGGCCTGAAAAGGTTGCGAACCACTGGTCTAAGGATTTCATGGACTTTGCCTGAGCTATCTGTCTCTGATCACATACTTCTTACTACTGATGGCTAGTAATGTTGGTGATCTAGGATCTAAGTGTATTGGACAGTTGCATTTGTAAGTCGCTCTGGATAAGCGCATCAGTCTTGGGAGACAGAGAGCAGTTGTTATCCCTTTTTCTCCCCAGCTGCAAAGCCCTGTCATTCCTTTTCAATGGCCCTGAAATTCCCTAGAGGTGCTCTTTGATCAACTGAGCCTCCAGATCCAAAGACAAATCCCCCTTAAATACTTGTAGATTCTATTCTTCAAATATAAAAAAGGGAAGTTTTGATTTCTGTGTTTTCATAACCCATACGAGGTACAGTTCAGATCAGGAGCTGGCAAGGCTGCAGCATAATGGATCAAATCATTTAATCTGATGCAAGCGGGAAGCCTGATTCCAAATAATGGTAATTGAAATAAATTACAGTTACTGGAAAAATAAAAAAATGACAACCGCCGAATCAGGTTCCAAATGCTGACAATCCAGATGATTTATAAATAAAGAAAAGCCTGAGGAGGCAGGGGCCGTTTGCCCTCAACTCATTGTCCAGGAGACTGAGATTACTGCTAGTTTCCTACTGCACCAGGTGGATTATTGTCCCAGATTACTGCTAGTTTCCTACTGCACCAGGTGGATTATTGTCCCAGATTACTGCTAGTTTCCTACTGCACCAGGTGGATTATTGTCCCAGATTACTGCTAGTTTCCTACTGCACCAGGTGGACTATTTGTCCCAGATCAAACTCTCTGGGTTGACAACTTTCTTTTTTTTTTTCTTTTTTTTTTTATCTCAAAGGAGCTAGGAGAAAACAATTTTCAAAAAGTTAATGCTCCATCCACTTCAATGTTAGAAAAAAAAATCTAATTTTTCCTACCATTGTAAACACTGTATTTCTGAGTGAGACATGCCACTTTCAAACATCAAACAACAATCATCACTGAAGACAAACACTCTGTGACCAATTGAAAAGGTAAAATAATAATCCTGGCACAGGGATCAACAAGCTTGAAATAAAGCCTGGCACTGAATGAGTTAAGACCTGAGGCCGATTCTATAAATGTTTTCTGAAAACCTTATGTTGATATATCAGTGGTGCTAAAACGTTTTCATGTCAAGGACCCCCAAAATTATATGTATTTGGCCGCCGACCCCCATCTCAAAATGTTTTGTTCCAGGGACCCCCAGAAGCAAAGATTTGATTTAAAAATGTTTGCTAATAAAAAGTATTGAGGGGGTTCCATGATTCCAGGTGGGCCCTAACAGAATTAGTTAATATAGCAAGAAAAATCAGTTTAACATTTTAACCACACAAATATTGTACAGGGTCCCTAGCACACATGAATTTGGGGGTCCTTGAAATGAAAAAGTTTGAGAACCACTGGTCTATGGAGGTGGAGGATTTTAATTTTTGAACACAATAGTAAGCCTTTATCACAGCACTTGACGTGTGGTTGAGGGTCCATATGAGCGAGTATGTCAGCGGTTGTAAATGTATGCATGTTTGTAGTGTCCACAAAAATGCTGCTCTTTAAATGTTCAGAGAGGAGAGGGGGGGGAGAGAGAGAAAGAAGAGAGAGAGGGTTGGCACGTTGCCCGCTGGCACCATTCCCACTTCTCCGGCTGCTGTGGAGCTGTGTGTGTGTGTGTGTGTGTGTGTGTGTGTGTGTGTGTGTGTGTGTGTGTGTGTGTGTGTGTGTGTGTGTGTGTGTGTGTGTGTGTGTGTGTGTGTGTGTGTGTGTGTGTGTGTGTGTGTGTGTGTGTGTGTGTGTGTGTGTGTGTGTGTGTCTGTGTGTGTGTCACAGCCAGGTCTCCCTGCCAGAAGGGCTTTCCCCAGACTCACCTCTGCAGACACATGCACTCACGCTCATGCACGCACGCGTATGCACGGCGCCTGTGCACATAAATGTGCATGCATGCATACGTGAGCATGTATAGCGTACACATGCGTACGCAGACAACGTGTATGTACTCACTCGCATATGCACACACATGGAGACACACGAATGCCCCGCACGCTCATGCACACATACACACACGAAAAGAGCCGATCTACAAGCCTACAACGTGCTGCACTGCTGCACGTGGTGAGCTTATAGATCGGCTATTCTCAGCACACAAACACCGCTGTGCAACAAAGTTTAAATTATGCAACACTCACGTGCACGCGGCCACGCGCAGGCACATGCAGCACACGCTCATGCTGCCCATGTGTTTAGTGTCAACATTTTGATAAAGGCCTGCCAAGCAAACAGTCTATCCTGTGCTAATGGCCTTGCCTTGGCAGCTTTTCACTGCTTACCAATAAAGAAAATGATGTGGCGCTTTAACAGATTTTGTGTAAACATTGTAAATTTAAACTGGTACCGTTACATACAACGAAACGCTTATTAACGGTTAAGATGTTTAATATAATGAGTCTTCATAATAAAATAATGAATGTTGCTGAATTATTCAAATTATTGAAATATCTTTCATCAGAGAAAGAGAGAAAATAAATACATTCCATAAGCATAGTACCGTACAATGGAAAAACAAACAAATGAATCCTTGAATCAACTGAAAGAAAATTACATCAAATAGTTGCTCGATGGAAGTTCTGTACAGATTTTTTGTACTGTGTAATAACAATTAAGGTGAATACTTTTTTATGCTCTACTCTTACACATAATAGAGCACATGCACACGTTACACACACACACACACACACACACACGCACACGCACACGCACACACACACACACACACACACACACACACACACACACACACACACACACACACACACACACACACACACACACACAATTATTTCCTTTTCATTGTTATCAATGAGACAACCCATACAGCAGGCCTTTCTATTGCCTTTCTGTTGCCTTTCTAAATTAGAATCTATTAGTCGATGCGTTTTTATGCAGTGGCTGTGGCTATGTAGGGGGTGAGCCGTCTAGCAATGGGTCTGTGAGTCTATCAACCTGTTATTCGGGGGCTAATAATCGCACAAACCGCTGGACTGATCAGCAGCAAATATGTTACGCTGCCAGACTGTAGTCCAATGAAGTTGTCCCCACATTTTTTCACATTATGTTCAACTTTAAATTTATAATGGGCTGAAACTCAAGTATGACTCCACATTTGGAGTATATCATAGATGACTGACACCATAGACTGTAAACATAAAGTCACAAGAGATTTTTTACAGTGTGGCAGAGCATGCATTTACGCTACCGTAGGTACATTTTAGGGGTGTCACAATACACAAAATTCACGATAACCATACGATATATTATATCAATACCAGTCCATATCCAGGATGCACACAACTCAACTACGTCCATTGCTTAAAGTTTTTCCAGTTACCATCAACATTTCCATCGACTGTCATCTTCGGTTTCCTGTGGCGGAATGTGAGATAATAATACATTAATACACTTTCTTTGTAAAAAGTGATTTACACACAAAAAGAAATAAGATTATACAAGACAAGCTTAAGGGAAGGAATTAAGCAAGGCATATGGGTAAAGTGACATGAAAATAGGAGCAGCATGAAGGAGGGCCAAACAGTGAAACAGAAACAGATGGTTAATAGAATATAGACACTGGAATAATAAATGATAATATTAATACTGCATTTTACATATAAATCCCACTATCCCTCTGAGTCATATTGGTTCTGTTGTCATCTCACCTTGACCACCCAAAGTGTAGGCCTAGTTATACACAACAGCTCAAAAAGTCCTTTGATGCAGTCTTAGATTAAACATAGGTGTAGGCCAATTTATTGGCAGAAATGCATTATTGCCTTGATGTGATGTACTATTAAAGTAGGTCAACGAGGCTCATTGAACAAGCATCAGCTGTGACAACTCGGTTTCTTTTCTCCCCAAAAGCCCTTGAATAGGATGGAAGACAGCCAATGATGACAACTAAACAATGATTACAGTGTTATGATTACATATGCCCTCTTGTCACTTTTAACTGCAGAGAAATTAATAAAATACAATAAAATAAAGGGAAACATTAGGTCTTTGGGCCCCCATGGGCGAATGAATGGTAGTTAGGATAGGAACCAAATGTAAACTTATGGGTCTGTAGCTCTGAGATTGTGCAGATTGGGGTCCCATAGATTAAAAAAATAAATGCATATCAAACGGAATTTGGCGTAAGTACCGCCCAAGGAAATTACGTTGACGCTTTACAAATCTGCTTGCATTCTCCGTGAATGAAACAAGTGTTGCGATTGGTCGAAAAATATTGTTTCCGCGGGAAATGCATACGACTGAAGTCCCACCCCTGTAGACACTCTCTGCATTAGGTCGTGACCAGGCATTTCTCCTCGAGATGAGTAAAAAGGCTGGGAACGAGGCTAGTCTATATGCATTGCAGACAGTCACCCATATAAGCAGAACGCTTGCACAACACCCTTGCCAGTTCACAGTAACATACTCATGTAACTCAGAGAGTGTGCAAATGTAACCAAATGGACCCTCTACGGGTCCATTTGTTTGCATTTGCACACTCTCTGAGTTACAAATGGATAAACTAACAGGTAACGGGCACTCACATCTAATTTGTATTGCGGCACAGGGTCTGTTGCGAAACGAAACATGACGCTGCGCGACGTGGGCCGCCGTGCGCACAACACGCCGCCAACGGGCCCTCAGATGCACACTGTCTAATAGGACGCTTCCATCTGAACGCATGTATGACAGGAGTTCGGCAGAGACGTTCAATAACCCTCCCGCCTTTTTTTTCTCCACTCTCCTACTCCTCCTCCTCCTCTACCCTTCCGTCGTTCCCTCTCTGTCCATTGTTCTATCCGCAAATTAGGGAAGGAGCTAGAGAGTGAGAGAGAGAGAGAGACGCCCAGCCTAATTGGCCTTTGTTTGTGGAGCCCGTTAATTGGCTAATTAGTCGCTATCCCAACCACACCATCGTTACGGCAAACATATGTGTGGTGCCCAGATGTCTCTCTCTCTCTCTCTCTCTCTCTCTCTCTCTCTCTCTCTCTCTCTCTCTCTCTCTCTCTCTCTCTCTCTCTCTCTATCTGTGGCACCAGACAAAGTTGTGCAAGAGACAGAGAGGTGGTGATGATGATGATGATGATGATGACATTAATGATGATAGAGATCACAATGGTGGTGATGATAAAGCTGTTTTTACGAGTTGTCCCTTTGTTGCCATGCATACGGACCACTTGGGGTGGGGGGGTTTAGCAGCCTTTGTGGTTGTGTGTGATACTTTATGCTCTAGTTTTAACACACACACGCACACACACACACAAGCGCGCACGCACGCACGCGCACGCGCACACCCACACCCACACCCACACACACACACACACACACACACACACACACACACACACACACACACACACACACACACACATCTAGAGTGTTTATTTTGATAGGTGTTTCGCAGACGTGAGCCAGCCTGCGGCCACCACAACAGTAGTGCTGCTCATCAGGAGATGAAGGGAGAGACCAAGAAAAGAGAGAGAAGAAGATGGGGCTTCTTAACGAGGCCCGGGCTGATTTCTGGGTGTTTGAGTTGGCATGGACGCAGTGGCGCAAAGTAACTATAAGTAACATTTACTCAAGTGCCGTACCAGTTTTGAGGTACTTTTACTTGATATAATTGAGTATTTCCATTTTTCAGTACTTTACACTTCCACTCGACTACAACTCAGAGGCAAATGTTGTACCTTTCACTACACTACAATTATTTGAAAACTTTAGTTACAAGTTACTTTGTAGATTTAGATTATTATTACAAAAGATACATTAACCATTTAAGCCTTATTTTATACTTGAAAATAGACGATCTACAAGCTCACAACGCATCCCGATGCAACACGCTGTGAGCTTGTAGATCTGCTATTCTTGAATCATTTTTTAAAAATTTGACACATTTGACAAAACGATTTTCAAACCTTTGTGAAATAGGCCATTCATAATGAGTTATTTTACTTTGGTATATTTTGATAACTTGTACTATTACTCAAGTAAAATTTGTAGTGCAACATTTTACTTGCAACAGAGTATTTCTTTATTGTGGTATTGCTACTTTTACTTAAGTAAATAATTAGAGTACTGCTTCCACCATTGGCATGGACAAACTGTATTAAAGCAGAGAAGGGTTACGGTCGGAGACGAGAGAGAGAAAGGGAGTTGTGGAGTTCAAAGAGGAACCGTGACGGGCGTGAATTGAGAAGGAGGATGGGAAAAGGGGGCATAATGAGTGACATTAGGTGGACAGATGGTGACAAGGTGGTGACTCGGGCGGGAGACGTGGTCTCATCATGGAGAGGGGGCACGTTTTTGGGTACTAACTGGAGCAAGACAGTGAACCACTATTGAGTGTGTCACTGATGTTTGCTCCTGTCCATAGACTTTGCATTGAACCTCGCCGCTTTCTCAGAAGGCAGAAGCTAAATAACACTCCTGCTGTGAATTCAGCGTCATGTTGTTGATGTGCATTTCAAATGTTGAAAACTATCGTGGCCTATATAGAAACAACGATATTTAACAATACATTGACAGAGAAACATTGCCCGAGAAAATCACACGCACAACAAGTACAATGTCATGGCCACCGAGGGAAGCTGCTGAAAACCAGGATGTTTTCAAATTCTTTACTCTGGCAATGACATCATTGGAGTCAGTCTTCGTCTCAACTTTAGTGGCATTTCAGAGACACACAGAAACTGAATAGCAGGTATGAGCAGGGTGTGATTGCAATTTGGAATATTTTGTTTTCATGGCACAGAGACGAGCATTTTTTTCTTTACTGAATAGAAAGCCTGGGAGGGACATGGAGCAGGCC
The DNA here is from genome assembly GCF_963454915.1 of Gymnoscopelus microlampas. Taxonomy (NCBI): domain Eukaryota; kingdom Metazoa; phylum Chordata; class Actinopteri; order Myctophiformes; family Myctophidae; genus Gymnoscopelus; species Gymnoscopelus microlampas. The sequence goes on from NC_139947.1 coordinate 25,694,040, forward strand.
ATATAGGAGAGAAGGTTCCATCCTGCCATGTACATTGTCAGTGGAATTTCTCTATACTGTGTTAATCAGTTTCTTCTGGGAGACACAGTCTGTGTCACAGCAGCATATCAGTTACTGATAGATGTGTGTATGTACAACCACACGTAATGTTCTGTCATAACTATTATCCTTTTAACACGGCTTCCTAAACGAGTGATAATCAAACCTTTAAATCTCAAGGACCCTCAGTTTGGCTCTAAGGCCACAACAAATAAAAGGGAAACACACAGAGGATCCCTTTAACTTAACCTAACAGGGAAACACACTGCTATAATACTAACAGGTGATCAAACTAAAATGCTCTTCTGTGGCCAGTCCTGTGGTCCAGGGAGGAATGATTAAAATGAAGCATGGAAGGGAGACAGTGGCATGGAAGGGAGACAGTGTCTCCGCTTCCCCTGATTACCTCTCAGTCCTGTCACAATACAGTGACGTGTATGTATTAGGCCACAGACCCCCATTAGATATAATTCTTCTCTGGGAGCCCAATCTACACTGTAAAATCCTCAGTGTTAATTTGACTGAGATTGTACAAGTAAATAATTAGAGTACTGCTTCCACCATTGGCATGGACAAACTGTATTAAAGGAGAGAGGGGCTACGGTCGGAGACGAGAGAGAGAAAGGGAGTTGTGGAGTTCAAAGAGGAACCTTGACATCAAGACTGAACTAACCAACATGAGACATGAGGGGAACATATATAGTGGGTGATCAAACCACTCTTGACACAAAGGGGAAGACAAAAAATAACTTTTAAACAGACTACAAATAGCTACAGCATAATCCACTACAGCACTAACTCATATTAAATAAAGAAATGACATACAACTGAAATGCCAATACATTTTCATACGTGTAGTAATACATTAAAACTTACGATAAATCCATGCCCCTCCCCTTATGCACAGGGGACATGGTGCAGTCCAATTACTAATCAGCTCCTTATAAGCACCTGTGAAGGAGCTAGGTCTTTCCATGGCCAGCAATCTAAACTTCAACACTCCTCAGAACTGATCAACAAAACAAAATAAACTTAAATACCAATTAAATGACTCCTGATAAAACAACTTGACCCAAACAAAATAACTTATGGATGTACCATCCAGTCAGTAACTTTATCATCAAACTTGCAATAAACAGTATGTCCTTTAACCGGTTGTGTGTAGTCCTTTATGCCTGTAGTATGTAGTTTGCTGAAAATAAATATAAACTAAATTAATAAACCAAAAAAGACAAGTGTCCACCATGTTTTACCAACTTTGTGTATCAGCTGGTGTGGCCATCACGCATCCAAAATTATATGTATTTGACCCCCATTTCAAAATATTTTGTTTCAGGGACCCCCGGAAGCAAATACCTCAAAGCAAATATGAGTTAAAAATGTTCGCTTTAAAAAAAAATAATAGCGACTGCTATTTTTTAACAGCCAAAGTATAAAATAATTGTTAAAGTGGTTACACAGATGCTTTCCCGGTTTTAAGGGTTTAACTGATCCGGTTTTGGTCGTCAAAGTTCAAGGTCATTGTGACCTCACAAATTACTAACATTTTGCCTAAGAATATGCTTAATGCCTTTTTTTTATTAAATTCCTTCAAAGTACATTCATACACCTCGTATAAATACTATGCGAGTCTGGACAGACATGGATGTAAACTGTAAATGGTTGGCGGAGGCACACAACTGCAATGTGGTATTTCTAGTTTGACTTGGACTTGGAGCCCTGGAAGATAGCCTCTTGTTGTTTACACTTTTCAGTTCCCTTACAACTGAAGATCCATCAATGTTCTTTTGCAAATGAATCTCTGAGAGAGTAGATGGGATTCTGGCAGCATCATGATGTTCTGATTCATACTGTATCTGTAATTGATACCATAAGGGTTATCAGTGTTTACTGCTAGTGGGGAAATAATATGATGCACCTCATGTCAGGACATAAAAGAAAAGTTTGTTATGACTCAAAATGTTCCATAGCTGTCATCATACAAAGAGTCAAGACAATAAGTGGAGACATTTATTATGGACTCTTACTTAGATAAATAGAGGGGACGCTCTCGTTCTCACAGTGCCTGATGTAATATGTGATAATAACCTGACATAGGCTGCCAATATCATCTCTGTGTGTCCTGATTAACATGCCTCAGTCAGTCACTTCAAACTCAAACCACAGTTGCTTCTCCACATCTTTTGTTCTGACCACTGTTGGACAACTCTGGTGGTCGCTGGTTGTCGTGTTAAGAAATAACACACTTCTGATTCCAATATTACTTTTACAAAAAATAAATACAAAAGTGTTGTTTGTTATGGAGCACAGTTTATTTAGAAAACATCAATCTATCAAATGAACCAGCTCTTAAGCAGCTTCCCATGTTAAGAACAAGCGGAAAACCAACTGAGTTTTGCTTTGTTTTAACAGCACATTAAGGGACCCTTTTTCAGTGCTGTGGGAGGAGAAACATAACAACATAACATAACATATACCACTTAGTGAGCACTTCTATACAAAGTGCTTTATAGTACCAGTAGTTAAACTGAGAATTATTATGCAAGTGTTCTAATTTAGGGACACTATTTATATTTAGTACTTATTCTAATATTATTTAAAACTTTTGAAAAGAAAAAAAAACATGAAAAGAGATTTTAGAAACTTAGTATACATTCATTCTTTGGTAGTATTATTTTTTACTTTTAAGTAAAAAGCCTTTGCATTCAATTCAAAATGGCTCCAATGTCATTACATAACTTACATAACATTATTATTATCGTACAAACCAGTACAGAAGCTGTGCTTGTTTGAAAAAATGTTGAGCAAAAAACAAAATAATTTACAAAGAAAACAATGATTTGTCCACATGTATCTTAGTAAATATCACAATGCAGTATCTAGTATCTAAAAGTACGGTTTTATGTTTTTTCGTTAACATTACGGCATCTCACAGAAAAGATTCAGCAGAACTTTTCAGGCATTGGGAGCATGTTTTGTAAATGTTTTGCTCCTTCAACACAGTGGAAACTTGATTTCACCTCCCTGACCTCTCTCTGTTTGCGTGTAAGCATGTTTGTGTTTGTGTATATGTATTTTGTGTGTGTCTATTTGTGTGTGTTCTGCACAAGCCGGCATGTGTTATGAATAGGTGTGCAAGCATAAATGTACTGTTTGTGTGTGTGTGTGTGTGTGTGTGTGTGTGTGTGTGTGTGTGTGTGTGTGTGTGTGTGTGTGTGTGTGTGTGTGTGTGTGTGCGTGCGTGCGTGCGTGTAAGTGTGCATGTGTGTGTGTGTGTGTGTGTCGGCCTGCAGTCTCACTGATGGACACATTCTCAGTGTCTTGAGAGGCAGTATGGATTCAGCGTCACTCCAACAACCTGAATGATCCCTGCAATCGTCCCTAACATCACGCACGCACGCACGTACGCACGCACACACACACACACACACACACAAATCACTATGCTTATGTCTGTATCATAGCGCCGTGACTGCAGTGTTCACTTTGTTTTCTTGTCTGCTTTGCACAGTTAATGTATCTCATAGCGGAAACAAATGGCTCTTTTGCGGTTGTGCAATGTTATGCCTAGAGTAGACGGTTATAGGAGCGCAACAAGTCATACCATGGTTGATGCCTTTGGCTACGCTATCAATGCGTGCCTCTGTTGTGCTACAGAGGGAGTGATTTATGCTAATTTGGTGTGACTGTAAAAACTGTCTTTCTGTCTCACGAGTAGAAAAAGACAAGACATTAACAATTCACCCTGAGGTGTTTTCGAAACCTTTTTCCCCCAGACTATAATGGTTGATTCGCTTGTACGCAGTTTAGGGCTACGGTGGTTAGCCTAGCTCTAAGGCAGCTAACGTAGCTTTATTTATAGCAATAGTGGCTTAATGGAGAAATCAAAAATGTGGTGGATTGGTCGTGCTGTGGCAGTCAAGGTGTTCCCCTTCAACTGTTGACTGAGCCCTCCCTCCTTCCCCCCAGCCAGACCACAGCGTGGGCTATCTTTAGCCAGGGAACCAGGGCCAGGGGTGCCACATTGGTTTGGCCACATCCCGGCCAGCCCCTAACCGTCTATACTGGAAGGCGAGGGAGGGTTTGGCATGGAAGACCCTGGCTTTGGTGGTGGTGGTGGCTGGGATGTTGGAGGAGGGGGAGGCTCTTCCTATGCCCGTCCATCTGCACGGCCTTACCCAGAGAAGGCAAGAGGGAGAGGAACTGAAACCTGAGGGAGGAAGATTGCTGCTATCTGTTTCAAAAGCTTAATATTAAAAAAAAGCTTTATACCAAGCTACCCACACCAACAGGTTTATAAAACAATTTCTAACAGCCAGTTTTTCCAAATTGCAATTTACACAATGCTGTACCCCCACCAACTGTATATACTTTACCCAGTTTCTTTCTTACATAGTTTTTTAAAAATTGTAATTTTGACACTTGCTTTGGCAATGTGTAAACGTTTGAATTGAATTGAAGAAGAGAGAGAGGGAGATGGATAGAGGGAGGGGGGGTGGGAAGGAGGAAAGATGGAGGTAGGGAGTGACAGTGAGTAAATAAGAGGGGACATCATAGAACATAGATGTGTAGAGTTATGATCTGTGCTGTAGGGCAGCAATGGCTATCTAGCTTTCTAAACAGCAGACGTGATGGGTTGTGAGAATGTGTCTCTGCTATTTTTGAAAATTTTGAATGATTTTGACGGCAGGTTGAAAGTTATTTAAGGAGTACCTTCTTGCGTTTTTTTTTTTGGGGGGGGGGGGGTCAATCCTCAACTCACTCAAGTCAAAATAGAAGTAAAAAAAAGGCTTTTCAGAGGATAATCACATTCCATCTCAAGAATATCTATAGATAGGAAAACGTTTACGTTTTTGAACTTAGGGGGGATCTCCACTTTTTCACTTGATTGAAGTGAGTTGACCCCAACCCTCTTCTGTCAGGCCCCCTCAATGTGGTTAGTAAAGCATGACATGCCGACCCCCTCGATTCTTTGGAGTCACTTGACTAGCGCAAAGACCCCTGGCTCAACCACCGCAACTGACTCCCATTTTCCCTCCTTTTTTTCTTCATCCCTTTATTCCTCTCTCTTGTTTATCTCTCTCCCATCACCATTTAAGCCTGATTTATACTTAGTGGTACGACAGAGTCACATGCGGAAAATAGCAAATCTACTAGCTCACAACACCTTGCACCACAACACGTTGAGAGCTTGTAGATCTGCTATTTCTAATTTCTGGCGCATGACATAAATTAAGCATTACGCTACATAGATGTTTCTTCCTCCAGAATTCGTCTTTAAATCTCTCTATCAGTCTCTCCCTCTCTTTCTCTCTCTGCCAGCTCTCTCTCTCTCTCTGGCCCTCTCCCACACCATGTTGTGCTCGATCTAGCAGCATCCATCTTTTGATTTCCTTCCGAACCTCGCTCTTCCGCCCTGTCCTAAGCCTAATTTCTATTTTGTTCTAAAGAATTGTTGAAAATTACCGATTTTTTTTATCAGTTCAGTTATCAGCAAGCAACAGTTGTAAAACAAAGTGAATTCGGCTCAGCTCCGTCCTCTGGTCCAATTCAGGGTTGAAGGGTTGATGGGACGTATAAATGTGCCACTGTGGCGTTACTTGACTGACGGTACAGTGGTTGTTTACTGTTTTTGAATTGCCCTGCCAAAAAGCAACATCTATATTACTAACAAATGTTAAAATGCGATTAACTTTGGACAGCTGCGTAAATATAGAAAACCTTTGTCAATTGTGCACTTCCGTAATAACTTTCTATCTGTTTATTTTTGTTGCTATGTTTGTGCAGAGTGTACACACATTTCCCACCCCCACATGTCACCCTTTCCCCTGGTGAGAGCACGGCTGTTGTCACCTAAGCTCCGGCCGGTGAACTCACATTCTATATATAGTATGCTGGCGGTGTAGCCGAGCAGGTCTTTTAGCCGCGGGGCCATGCTGTGTCGATCACAAGGCCTTTAGTGTAGCCACCGCTAGCCTAGCCTAGCAATACCACCACCAACCCCCAACCACCACCACCACCACCTACGCAATGTATCCGACACTCTGTCTACCCCTACAGCCCCCCACTCTCGCACACGCTGCTGCGTACCGCTGCAGCAGTCGCAGTGAGGCGCTGAAGGGGTTAATGGCAGTCACTCAGCATGCGAGAGCCGTGGCGGGCAGGCAGGCAGTGCAGAGGGTGACCTCTGACCCTTTAGGAAAGGAATGTGGAAGCTCTTTCATCCAGGACAGAAACCAAAGACACCCGGGCGGTTGGAAAAGTGGCGGTTCAATTCTGCTTTCAGCATTTTTGATTAGGGGACGTAAGGGGAGACGCCGCATGCGTTATGGAACCTGTAGTTTCTGTCCATGGCGTGACATGATGAGGATTCTTTTAGCAGTCGGCTAGTTTACACATTTAAAATCCTCAGTGTTAATTTCACTCACAGTGTTTATTGTTTATTTTATACCAAACCAAGCGGTTTGGTTACATTTGTGCACGAGATGCAAATGGAGTTACGAATGGATAAATTAGGGTTGTAGTATTGTTTATGACTGGGTGGTTCTTACTGAAGCGTTTGAACGGAAGGAAAGCCCTGGATTTGAATGTCTCTTGAACTCTGACCTTTGACCTACAATCTGACAACAGTATAATCGGTGTGTTTGAATATATGACCAATTACACAGCACTGCAGGATGTATTACATTATAGGGATTAATGCATGAATTTTAATTATTGGCAGTAGTAGACAACCTTTGGATTTGTATTAATATTCCGTCTTTCCAGAGCAGTTCTGAAATGCAGAGCGTTTAAGTTTATGTATTCCTTAGAGTACAGCTATTAAAATGTTTTTAATTAGCTTTTCTTTCCCCCAGACCAACATTTACATCCATATGTAAAATCATAATTGTAGTAGAACAATATGCCTTAGTTTCCATGGTGGTGTGCTACAGTATGTCCCAGTAATGTAGGAGTTAAATTTGGAATTTGGAGAAGGTGTGTGGTTTGTTTTCCTGTTATGGTAATCGAGTAGAGTCCTGTAATCTAATAGGATACGCGGTTACTTTCTGAACCCACAACAAACATTCAAAACACTTCACAGGAATGGATGGGTAGTTTCCCCCTAGTTAGATACTGACACAGGTCAGAGACAAGCATCTTATTCACAGAAAGTGATTTCGACATGTAGTTTGGGGATCTGTTTTGAGAATGGAGAATGGTCAGTGGAAGGCATAATTCAGAGATACCCTCCCCAACCAATTCCAGAGATATTTGTTTTACTTATGTCACTTCGTTTATAAAAAAGTTACATAAAATACATTTACAATTCATGTGATTACTATTCATGTGATTATTATTAGAGAGAGAGAGAGAGAGAGAGAGAGAGAGAGAGAGAGAGAGAGAGAGAGAGAGAGAGAGAGAGAGAGAGAGAGAGAGAGGGAGCATTAAATGACTCCTGTTTGAATCTACCAACAAGTGCTAAAACAAAGGGTCAGAAAGGGCATTTGATACCCATATAACTTCAAGCTGAAAGTTGTGGAAAGTTTGGTTTTCTCTGTTCTTGACCATTTGGGTTACAGAGGTCAAGTGTTGTCTAATTCCTGAACATTAGGCATTGGGTGCAACCTACTAGTTAATCTGTCTGCCTCCATTTTGTCTTTGGATCCCAAACCTTTTTCTTTTTTTTTTACATTAGGACTGTGGAGGTCAACTGAGGTCAACCACATCCTCTCTCAGGGGATCACTGAAACTTGATGGAATCCAAATCAAACCGTAATTGATCCAAAGCAGCATGATATTTGGGGTAGCTGTAAACCCTCGGTTGTTGTTCCCTCATTGTAGAAGTTTTTGAGCATGACGTCAGGATGGGCATCTGTTGCACATGTACCCACCCCGGATGCAAGTAGCCTGAGGGTAGTTAAAGACTAATGTTGATGGATCAGCCTTTAAAAACAATGGACAGAAGGACATTAGGACTATAGCGTGTAGAGCAGAAACATATGGGAAAGTCTGTCTGCGATTCTTGTTGGCTGATTGATGTAAAATTAGAAGAATATATCAAGCAAAGTGCTGGTGAGACAACAGAAAAAAACCTTACTATGGATTTCTTGGTTGATCAAACTGCTTGATTGGTATAAACGGTGCATTTATATACCATATAGTTTGATGTTTGACTCTCTGAGTTACAGACCTGTAAGGGTCCATTTGGTTCCTAACTATTTACCATTTAGCTGGGGACCCCTGGAAATGCTCTCAGGGACCCCTCACATTAAGAACCAGTGTTTTTGAGGGTTTCTACTCATTTGTTTTTTTAAATCATTGTTGGTGTATAGGTGCAGGAATTTAATTGATACAAATTATACTTACATATATTTGCATTTCGTTTGTGTGTGTGTGTGTGTGTGTGTGTGTGTGTGTGTGTGTGTGTGTGTGTGTGTGTGTGTGTGTGTGTGTGTGTGTGTGTGTGTGTGTGTGTGTTTTTTGTATTTATGTATAGTGTTTCCGTTTTGTTTACGGTATGAACATGCGTACCTGTATTTTTTTGGACGCGCTCAAATGGCTCAAGTAGAGGGGGGAGGGCAGGCGCGGTGTTATATGCGCGCATGTAGATCTGCTACGCGTGTCACATGAGTGGTTGTGCGTGGAGTAGAAAGGCGGGTAGGGTTAGGGGGGGGGTTATGTGCATGGTGTGGTCCTGGGAGGAATGTGCGTTGAGTGTGTAGAGCAGGGGTTCCCAAACTTTTACAGCTGTGACCCAAAAGATAATTTTGTTCTCTCCCCCGGACCCAAACTTACAAAAATACATTATGAATGAATAACTTAAGCCCTATTTCAAAAATAGTGAAAATAGCTCACAACGCATCGCATAGCGGTGTGTGCTTGTAGACATTTCTGAAATTCTTTCTTTTGAATTTCTGAAATTTTCCTTTGTGTGAAAATATAGGAAACAAAAACTGTGATATTTAAGACCCATAAAAATGGTTGCGTGACCCACAAATGGGTCCCGACCCATTGTATGGGAAACAGCGGTGTAGAGGCCTTACAATAGAGTCGGGCTCCCCAAGGCTTGGTCAAAGGAATGGGTGTCACCCCCTTGCACCCTCCCCGCTGTGATGGCCATCACAACGCCTTACAGCTGTCAGCTCCACTTAAGCACAACCAGACACACATACATACACTATTGGAGCGTACACTAATATGCATGTATACACATACATGCATACAGTAGATCAGTGCTTCTCAAACTTTTTCATGTCAAGGACCTCTAAATTGATACGTGTTTGGCCACGGACCACCATCTGAAAATATTCAATGCCAGCGACCTCCATACAAGATTTTTGTTGTTCAAATGTTTCAAAAATACCGCAAATCCCCGCCCCTCCACTTGCATTGAGTTGCTCACCCAGCGTATACTCCTAAATCACCCCTTCTTCCGGGTTGGGAAATGTGACCGTAATTGGGCGTGGGCGTATATTAGCGCATTTTGCTGGGGACCTCCTCAAGGCCCCCTTGGGGTCCTTGGACCCTACTTTGAGAACCACTGCAGTAGATCTGTAAGACTGAGAGCACACATTTACATGTATACGCACGCACGCACGCACGCACGCACGCACGCACGCACGCACACACACACACACACACACACACACACACACACACACACACACACACACACACACACACACACACACACACACACACACACACACACACACACACACACACACACACACACACACACATTCAGAATGTATTTCTTTTTTTGCATATTCCTAACCCTAACAATAACCGAATCATAACCTAACCCTAACCTCAAAATCCTTACCTCTTACCCTAAAACTATCCCTAACCTTTACTCCTCACCTCACCTTAACCCTAACTCTAATCATGAAATGCCTAATCCTAACCCCAGCCTGAGCCTTTTCATGACTTCAACTGAATGAAAAGAACATATGCACACTCAAATCTGTGTTAAAATCTTTTACTGTAGGAGCTTTCGATCAGTGTTAAAGGCATGAACAGGTAACAAGTGAATGCAGCAGTGTAAAGGGCTAAGAGAACATGGCTTGATTAGTTTTAATGCAGAACAGAGAACACTTGAAACTGTGTGGCTAAACATCAGGGGAATTGTAGTCCTGGATATAGTGGATCACAACATAAAGACAGTCAAGAAACACTAAATACATTGAATATACATAACTTACCAAAATGAAATAAGGATAAATGGCTGTTTTGCTCATGAGGACCTACAGAACATAGTCAACACGAGGTTCTGGTTTTACTATCCTCATGGGGACTTTTGGTTCATGCAAAGTTAATAAAACATGGCATATATACTATACTCACATTGAAACATGTATTTTGAAAGTACAGACACACTTAGATATTCACATATGTTCCCACTTCAAAGGCTTGCTTATGATGTGAAAATACTCGTAAAAACATTGTTTCGGAGACGCAAAGTCACACAAAACCACATTCCAGCACAGACATATTTGCACCCTACAATATATGAACTCATTGACCACTCACGTAAACAACTCCAGTACATTTCAAGTTGTGCTACTGCGTGTGTGGCGTGTGCGCGCGTGTGTATCCGTGTCCATGTGCCGTCACAAACACAGTCACACTGGTGTTTACAGTATCTATGTGCACTCTTCGTTCACGTGAGCGATGCTGGGAGAAGGGCTGACATTGTGATCAGTGTTGGGTTGCTCTCGACCTTGGACTTGGCTGCTGTGCTAGCTAGAGGGGGTCACACAGGTCTCTGAGGGTAAATAAGTGAACTCAGAGGTGACTACGAGAGAGAGAGGGAGAGACAGAGAGACATTTCTGTCTGTCACTATGTAACACGAAACCTAAATGTTGATACTTTTGTTTTTAGACAGTAAACATGGTGAATATTGTGTGCGAGCAGCTAGTTTGTTACATTGTTTGAGAGTTGAATAATTCTGCCCCCCCCCCCCCCCCCCCACCCATCTTACCCCTCCCCCTTCCCTACACTTGGGTGGTGTGTGTGTTTTCTCTGTTTTCTTTAAGATTACAGGAGCCTTATCCAGTTTCATAACATGTACATGCATGTACACACATGCACACAAAGCTGGCATTGTGCGCTGCACTGTCATCTGAAGACAGATGAGCGATGGGGCAATTGCATATTAATTGGATTATTAAGCCATCACACAAAATCACTCCTGATACCTTGCTGACCAGTAAAAGGACAGGTATTTTGTAAGGGCCTTGACTGAGGGTTATTATTCAATTCAAACAACATTTATTTTTTTAAATACATTTTTGGTTCCACACTTTATGGTTCCATGTTGCGTTGTCTACACTAGTCAGTCAGCTCCCCCTAGTGGAAATTAGCTTTTGAACTCCATTATATGCTGGAATGGAGTGATTCCATTTTAAACTGTCAGTACAGCTTTTAATGAGAATTTTGTGCATGTTTCTAAATAGAGGCATGACATTTTGTCCAAAGAGTGCGCCGGACAAGGTTTTCTTCCAACATTCCCTGTATTGATTTTTACAAAGAAAACAACAGCTCAGTTCCACGTAGCTACAGAGGAAACCACACAGCATTCATCTATTAGTAGTCACCGCTCATCAGATCACGCAAATATTAAACATGCTCAAGGTTTCAGCATGTGGTGTGAGAAATGGCTGAAGAACTGGGGAGCTGTTCTTCTCTGCCTTTTATGTTGGCTGGTTGATTGAGTATGAGGCCCAGATGTGTCCCCAATCTCCTCGCCACTCCTCCAATCCCCATTGCCACTCTACACCCAATCACCATGGAGCACTGAAAACAGCATACAGAGGGTTAAAACTCTATGGCTAGCTTTAAGTCCTCCCTTAAGAGATGGCTCATTACCAGCTCGACCTGAAGTTACATTTTATTAGGGTTCTTACCCCCCCACACACACAAGCACGCACGCACGCACGCACGCACGCGCACGCGCGGGCATACACATACTCACACGCTCGCATAAATAAATCAATCAACCAAAAAACACTGCTGCACTGCCCCATAGGGCCATTTGTGTACCTTCGAAGAGACTGGTGTGTTTCCCTGTTAAGCATTAAAGCACACTGGGGACAGTTGTTGTCCATTGATCCTACTTATTTCTTTGCATATTGCCCTCCAGAATTGCATTTTTTTTCTGTAACCTTGCTCCAGTAGTTATTGTACATTTGGGACCTCTTTTTGTTTTTTAATAAACCGGACTTTGTGTTTTCTTCCTCTCCTTGCAGGGCAATGAAGATGCAGGGCAGTATTTCCCACTCACCCCCAACCATAGCTGTTGGGACTGGGTGAGGAGGACAGAGAAAGAGAGAGAAGGAGAAAGAAAGATAGGTGGCCAGGAGAGAGCGTTTAAGGCGACGAAGAGGAGGGAAACTTGCACAGAGAGGTAAAAGGGGGATGTTTTCCATCTCATGCAGAGATAAATATAGATTAAATACGATCAAAATGGCTTGACAGGCATCACTTGGCATTCACGCGTCTGCTCTCTGGCATTGCTCAATATCCACAATGAATAACAACAATAGAAATCCCGGTTCTGATCTGGTTTCTTGAGTTAACCCTTTGTTGGGCAATACAAATAAAAAATACATCAATTCAATGTTTCATAAATGCAGTCAATATCGATAGACTGTATTAAGTGAAATCAATTATTATTTTTATTTTTTTAACTGTAAATAATAATATATGATTTTAGCAGCTTTCAAATGAATTATGCAAATGAATTAACGACACCATTTTAACCATGTTACCCATTAAGTTACAACAATGTCTTAACAACTTTCAGCCTGGCGTCACTTTGGACACGTCAGAATAGGTAAAACATTTTTTTTTAAATGTCCACAATGCTGCAAAAATAGATTGCAGATTCAGGCTATTTCCACTATTACTGCGTGACGCAAGTATGAAATAGGGCTTAAGTGGTGGAAATGGTGACTATGCAAAAGTACAAAATGGGCTGTAACTTTTATGTATGTACTCTTTATTTCCCACTCTAGCTCCTTGTCCCTTCCTGGAGTCTCAGCCATCCTCGTCTCACACTCTTCCCACATTGAGCCTGGAAGGCAGGGGAACCACGGCCGACTTTTCATGGCAGCGGCACTCTAGGGCTGCCATGGCAGCTGCTGCCGCTGATGCCTCACACCGTATCACCAATCTGACGCCGGAGGACGAGGAACGACGGGCTTCCGCCAAGCTTTTCGGGAGCGCCGCCCCGCTGCCACGGACGGACCGAGAGAGAGAGCGAGAGAGGGAGAGAGAGCGCGCGCGCCAGAGGAACGAGGACGACGAAGAGGAGGAGGTCACGAGATCGGGCGGCAACGAGTGTCCGGTGTGCGGGGCCCTGTTCGCCACGCAGGACAAACTCCGCCTCCACACCTTCAGCCACACGGGAGAGAAGCCCTTCCACTGCTCCCAGCCACACTGCCCAAAGGCCTTCAGCTCCAAATACAAGCTCTTCAGGTATCGAACACGCAACCTCTGAGAGGTACAGGACTCTCAACTCTCAGCACGTTTATAGGCTGGCATGAGAAAGTCAAAGATCCTGTGTTTTTTAGTTAAGTGCTGGCAAAATACAGGAAAATAATGACCAAAAGTTTTGCTACAGATGTCTACTTAATTCAAGTAACCTATTTATTTCTATGCAGAGGTAAACCAGGAATATATGACTGACTTAAGTGTTAAGTGAATGAACAATCGTCCTTGTAATATGGAGATCCAGAGAAAACCCATTTCAGCTTGTGGCTGTTCATCTGCAAATGTTTACTGAAACACATTTGGACTTTTACATTCCAAGATAGTTTCACACATTCATGGTTGATATTTAATTCCCTGTTCACTAATTCAGACTTGGGTCCCAGTGTGAAAACCAGCTAAAAGCGCTCTCCTTAACCACTTAACCACAAAACATTTCTAAATGATTTAGGAATTAGACGATCTAATTGGGACACCAGGGTTAAAGTGGTTAGGCTGTTCTCTCAATAGAAATCACCCTTGTGTAGACTTTGGCTTGGTTTGGGAATAGGTCAAATCACTCCACCTTGTTCCTCTGCAGGCATATGGCCACACACTCTCCACAGAAGACCCACCAGTGTTCGTTCTGTGAGAAAATGTTCCACCGCAAAGACCACTTGAAGAACCACCTGCAGACCCATGACCCCAACAAGGAGGCCTTCAAGTGCGAGGAGTGTGGCAAGCACTACAATACCAAGCTGGGATACAAGCGCCATGTGGCCATGCACTCAGCCACGGCGGGGGACCTCACCTGCAAAGTGTGCATGCAGAGCTACGAGAGCACGCCCGTGCTCTTGGAGCACCTCAAGAGCCACTCGGGGAAGTCGTCAGGAGGCGCCAAGGAGAAGAAGCATCCATGCGACCACTGCGACCGCCGCTTCTACACGCGGAAAGACGTCCGGCGGCACATGGTGGTGCACACGGGCCGGAAGGACTTCCTGTGCCAGTATTGCGCGCAGCGCTTCGGCCGGAAGGACCACCTCACGCGCCATGTGAAGAAGAGCCACTCACAGGAGCTGCTAAAGATCAAGACGGAGCCTCCGGACATGCTGTGCCTGCTGGGCTCTGGCTCGCCGCCCTGCTCCATCAAGGAGGAGCTCAGCCCCATGATGTGCAGCATGGGTCCCAACAAGGACCCCATGATGGGCAAACCCTTCCCCAGCGGTACCCCTTTCCCCATGGGCATGTACAACCCCCACCACCTCCAGGCCATGTCCAGTCCAGGGGTGGGGCACCCCCACCCATCCCTGATGCCCAGCTCTTTGTCAGCGGCCATGGGCATGGGCTGCCACATGGAGCCCCCCGGGTCTCTCCACCACCACCCACACCTCCACCATCATCATCACCACCACCATCACCACCACCACTCCCCTCCGCTCCCCACCCACCACCAGCCCCCGGCCAACCAGCAGCAGCACCAGCCCCAGCCTCCCCCAAAATACCAGCTGGGATCTACCTCATACCTGCTGGACAAACCCTTGAAAGTGGAGATGGAGAGCTTCCTCATGGACCTGCAGAGTGGGCTGCCGGGCCCCCTTCACTCTGCAGAGCCCCATGCCGCTGCCTCGCCTCCCAAGGATGGCCTGGACTCCTCGGGCCTGCCGGACGAGCTGTGCGGGGACCACCTCCTGTCCAAGAGCCCTGCGGTGATCGCCGAGTCGCTGTGTGCTGCTAACATGGACTTCTCCCACCTGCTGGGCTTCCTGCCCCTCAATCTGCCTCCCTACAGCGCCCCCATGAGCACGGGAGGTCTGGTGATGGGCTACACCTCGTCCGCCGCCTCCTCGTCTTCCTCCTCCTCTTCGTCATCCCTGCACGCCACCGAGCCCCATGCTGCAGCGGTGGCGGCGGCGGTCGCCTCAGCGCCTCTTACCTCTTTGCAACCGCAACCTCAGGAGCAGCATAGCTCCGGCGGGGGTCTGGGCCTCGGACCCCTGCACCCTCTCCCACCAGTGTTCAGCTCCAGCCTCAGTACCACCACGCTGCCTCGCTTCCACCAGGCCTTCCAGTGAGATGCCCCTCCCCTGCCCAGTTAAGGTGCCCACCCCCCCACCCCCACACACACACAGCAGCAGAACAACTCGTCTCATGTCTCAGCTCGGCACTGGGACGGTTGCGGGTTCTCTGTGGGGACCGATCGAAAAGGGCGGAGAGCCGAATGAGAATAAATGAAAGGACAGTCGAACACTTAGAAGCCTTAAATGAAAGCGCACAAAAGCTTTTGATTGAGCCTCAGAAGAAGCTAATCCCCTTTACCAAGCGAAAAGGAAAGATTTTAAAGAGTGAGAGAAGTTGAAGCAGCTTTTATTTGGGCTTTTCTTTCTATCAATTAGTTATAACGATGTATTAACCCTTTTATTATTTTTTGTACTTCCATTTACTTCTCCCTCAACCCCCCACCCCATCCCCTCTATTCAAGTAGTCTAGAGAGGGCAGGATCAGTAGGCCTAAAGGCGTGGTACTGCATACATTATAAAGTAAAAAATAATAAAAAATAATAAAAAAAAGTCAAAGATAATTATTTTTAGTGAAAATTATCTGTATTGTTGTGACCCAGAAAAAAAAATAGTTTGAAGTGGATATTTTGTTTTACCTTTATTTTTTTTGCTTTTCCAAATGTAAGAACATCCTAGAAAGTGTCAAGTCTCAAGTCCTGGACCACATTATCTAGCATCCTAACCTAAACTGTCGTAACGGCTGCAGAAAGGAGAGAGAGCTTAGTGACCGAGTAAAAAAATACATTGTGTCAAAGCCAGAAAAGCTACCCCAGCCTGGAAAACATTGCTCTTCAAAAAAATCATTTATATTCTTATGATTTTATTTTACATTAACTACAGCTTATGAATCATGGCTCCTAGAGGCAGATAAGTTGTAACAAAAATAATTCACTAAATGAAAGGAGAAAAAAAAGGAAAAAAAAGAAAAACGGAGAAATTTCCGTAAGTGGTAAGGGCCTGTCCATTAGCTGCCAAACCACAAAGAGGTCACACACATGGCCACACATTTTAAAAACAAAACAAAACATTTAAAGAGAAACAAATGTGAACGTGTGCGAGTTGGCTGGGAAAAAAGTATTGTTATGCTGGTTTTTACTGTTCCTCAAGAGAAGCACTTTTTTTTTTGCAGAAGGCACTTCACCTTTTGGAATCTCTGGCAAAACCTTGTCCCCTTCCTCATAACTTTAAGAGGTTTTTCGCTGTGATAAAATGCAGGGGAACTTTGCAACTCCATACGGGTCCTCCTCTGACACTCAGGTCCCATGACTGGTTGATTTGTGAGGACCTTTCCTTCCTTCAACTGTCTCCCTTCTAACATTCATCTTTAATAGCCCCCACATGCCCGATGTGTTGCATCCGTTTCTCGGCTGCCATATCAGCCTATGAAATCTATTTTTAGAAGACGCAAATATATTTCTTTTCAGACAGTCTTTTAGACAGTTGCATCATGGTAATGATAAACCCTGACATATGTGAATGGCAAAAAAAAGAAAGAAAAAAAAGAACATAACAATGACAGTTGAGGAAAATGTGTAAAAGAATGTTATTGCAGTGTACGAAATATCTCAAAAAATGAATTATTATAATTGCTTTTTATCTCAGTAAGGTGTATTTTAGGTAGATGTATTCAAAACTAAATGATGTTTTTTATGTCTGGCAGGTTTACATTTGTGTGTATCTTGCTTTTATTGATCAAACAACGGATGAAGTATTAGCTTTTTCCCTTTAGCTTTCTCTGTTATATCCAATCTTTACCTTTACATGTACTTGAGTTTGTAGAGCGCAATCTGGAACTGTGGATCGATGATTTTGATAGAAGGCTGTTAGCGGCACAGTAATCGATTAGCATACGAGCTAGATGTACTTTAATCGTTTCATAGGGAAGCCAGCATTGACAACCTATGAATCTGTGACTGTCCTTTCAACTTTATTCCAGTTGATTATTACTTAACCTCTGTTCTTAGGTGAAATCGGCCTAAAATTCAGTGGTCTAGCATGTTAGACCCCCTCTTTATATTTACAGCACCAGGCAATAAAAACACAAACCCAAAGTTAACATAAGCCTCAAACTGACATATGTGTCATTATCTGTGTCAAGCTAATAACATAACATAGGCATTTGTTTATCCTTTGTTTTATCAGGCCAGCGCTGTTGGTGCATACAAAGCTCAACAGTCAGAAGTAAATCCGAATGGCTACCTAGAAGGCTAAATTCTCATATTATTATCTGTCATAATGTTAATAATTAATTTGGTGTGCAACCAACACTCTAACCATAGGAAAGGACCCCTTTGTCTGTGCAAGTTGTCACACCACCGCGGAGCACCATTAGCATATCTTAGGTAAAATTCCATTTTATGAAAACGTAGTTTAAAAAAAGTTTCCACATAACAAAGTTAAATGGAAGATGGAAAAAAAAATCCACATTGCTGCTTTTAGCTACGGTTGTTGATGGATGGCAACTGTAGACCACTAGAACATTTCAACATTTTGCAAGATGCGCAGTGAAGCCTAAAACCTGCACAAATGGAAACCGACAAACTGTTCATCAGCCCACCCCCTTCCCTTTCTATAGTCTCTTCTCAGCTGCTTCTTTATAGTCAAAGGAAAAGGGTCTAAAAAAAGAAATGAGGCAATATTCAGAACAAAGCAGTCGACTACCTGGGTTTTGACATTCAAAGCACAGGGGATGCATGACTGACGAGTATTGCTTATAGTCATATTTTTTTGTTTTGATTTGTTTTCTTTGTTGTCATATTATATATTATTTTCTGTTTGTATTAAAACAGGACCTCGTAAACAACACAACACATCACCTCATTTTTATTTTTTTTATTTTGAATTTATTTTTTTCTTACCAAAACCTGGGGAGAAGAAACTGCATTTGCACAATTGCTTGTGAGAAAATAACAGTTTTAGATTCAGATTTATTTTGATACTGTAGGATATTATACCCCATTGATAAATATCCCCTCCCCTTTATTTCAAATCCCTGTCAAAAAAGAGCGGCTGATTATCTGATAATATTTTTTTTCCAAGCACTCTGGTGCAGTTGTCACCAAGTATACCAATGTTTATGAACTTGTCGGCATATTAGCATCTATCATCCAAGGTATGAATTCTTAAAAGAAAATTACTATTACAAAATCAAAATAATAATAATAATTGATCCTAAAAAAAGAAAGCTCTTGGCACCTTTCAAAGTACTTGCTAAATAAGCAAGATTAGAAATTGATATTTCGGTTGCAAAAAGGAAACAAATTCTTTTTTATAAAAAAAGAATTGGCTTAAGCCAAATTTGTAGCAATCAAATTGAGCATTTATATTTCTTTTTGTATTAAACAAATTATTATATTCACTAATCCTAAAAGAAAAAGTTACAGAAAAAAGCTGTTATATAGAGTTTGTCCTCCCTGGGTTTCTGTGAGCTAATCTGAATCCTAGCACTTTCAAACCTTTAAAAAAAAAGAGTATTGTTTTCTTTTAAAATTTTCAGCTTATAATGTTCATATGTTTTTAATTTTTGTATTGATCCTGTATATGTATGTGCCATTAGTTTGATGTGTAGATTTTATCAGCCTATGTATTTTTCTCCTCCAAAAGAATAACAGTATTTTTGATAGATTTTTCACTAATAACCTTTTACATATGACCCCCCTTCCCTCCACGCCTGTCCCCCCTTTCAAAGTTTTGTGTGTGCGTGCATGCGTGCGTGCATGCGTGGGGTGGGTAATCAGCTTTGCCTCCCTTCTCTATCGCAAATATATCTAATCAAACCCCACTATAGCCAAGCGCTTTAAAGAGAAACTTGAACAACATTTCTGTCATTCTGACTCGGTGAGAAACGAGACCGTTGTCAGGGCAGTGTCAAAGCCACAAGCCGACCACAGCCTGGCATAGAAATGTAGTTGCAACAGAGACCCATCTGTGGGACATTTTTAGACCATATAACTAACTGAACAATGGCAGGCACTGAAGATTAAGTCAGGGCCAACCCCAAGGTATAGCACTTATGGCTTGTGCCACTGGTAGAACTTTGATAGACCCTTGATGCGTGAACAGAGGTATCCTGTCTGAGCAGAACCACCACGTGTTGATTTGTCTGTCGCGCCTATGCAACAGATTGAAATCTAATTTGGTGGTTTTGTACTGTGTGCCAGAAAGGTGTCCAGCTTCTGTTTTTTTTAATCTTTAGTGACCCAGTTATAGTGGGCTATCGACTTATGATGCATGATTTAAAATCATGCATCAGACTCATTTCCATTCTTTTTTTAAAATCAGGAAATAATTACACTGCTCTGATGTCCCAGGTCTAGATTATTTCCTGATTAGACAGCTAGAAAACCAGTATCACGTATTGTAGGACTGGAGTAAAGAACTACATACTTATTTTCAGTGCTGCTTCTGAGTCGTGTACGTGATGAATGAGACTGGAGACATTTTAACCACTTAAGCCCTTTTTTCAAAAATCTTTGAAAATGTAATAGGAGATCCACAAGCTACAATTATATTTGACTTTTTTTTTTTTTAATTGAAAATTTTAGACCCAGTTTCTGTAACTGTTTCATATAGCTTAGTATTGTTGTAACAATACTAAGCTATGAAACAGTTTGCATGATACCAGGTGAACACATTCAGTAGTTTAACTGGGGTCCCATCGTTCAGGACTGGGTCTGTCAGAAATGCTACCAACATCCTCGGCAGGCAGACGATCCTGTGAATCCTGGTCCAGGTTTTAAAAACTCCTCCCAATAAACTGTTCTGAAATCACGAAAGAAGTGGCACAGCGGAATGCTGAGTCTTAATTGAACTGAATTGTTCATTGTGTTAAATGAAAGCCTGATTCATACTTTGTCGCACTACAGCGTCGCGTGCCAAGAATTGCCAATTTACAAGCTCACAACATGTCACAGATATAACCTTGTAGGTTTGCTATTTTCACAGTGCGATGCCAGAGACAGAGCATAAATTAGGCATAAATTAGGCATAACACCCAGGATTTTACTGTGTAATACCAAACGGGCACCGACCGCTCTGACACACTCTGATAAAACACACCCTCTTTTTAATGTCTGTCAATCTTGCCCTGACTTCTGACAGTATTGTGGTTCTGTTCCTCGCCTTGGCTGTAGCGCCATTACCTCGTCTGCACCTACTAGGGATGCACTTATCCTCACCTTCCTCTTTTACTAGTAGGTGCAGAAAACATTTTTAAGGGAATTTTATTCAGTTTAAGCCTGAGAAGAAAGAAAATCGATTGGATTTTAATATAGCTATCATCCTTTTTTTTTTTTTTTTTTTGCTTTTTAGTGAGGAAACTGGGTACTGTCTGATGCAGACAACATCCAATATGTAGTTTATATATTTCTAGCTTAAAATGTAAGTCTTGCATTCCAAGCTCTTTGTGTATCTCTTGTTTAGCGACATAGCCCATTTTCATTTTTACTACTTGCTATTTCAGCCACCTCTGGAGAAAAGGAAAAAGGTGAATAAAAAAAGGAAAATGGAATATTTGCATTCACTTACACTATTTTATATAGCATGGAGTTTTATCAACTACAGGGAGAAATATATAAATGATATGCTTCGAAGAAAGAAAGAAAGAAAGAAAGAAAGAAAAAGAAAGAAAGAAAGAAAGAGAAAGAAAGAAAGAAAAACTTGCTTTTTTTGTTACATATCTCACATGCAATCATTTGCTGCAATGTAAAAGTGACAGATTTGTATATTGGTTGATCCAAAGAGACGATGAACACAACAGCAGACCTATTGACTTATTGTACAGTACAATGTATCTTTGACTTGTCATGTGTTATGTTGAAATGATTAAAAGACAAACCAGCGGTTTCATACCTTCACTGAGTTGTTCTTTTCAACCCCTGCACTTGGAAGAGTTTCAGTCCAAGATGAAGTTTTATGCCTTTTTGGAAAATAAGCGACACCCCATCCAAAACATAGCAGTTCAATTCAGTTTAATATGGTATTCATTCAGTATTGTATTATGAGTTTTAGATATGTTTTCAGAATCATAACCAGAAAGGGATGCTCCGTGGTGCGCGTATCTCTGCCAGGCTCTTGGCTTTTGTCTATTTTTCTTCTGGTCCAGACTGATGGCCATCTAAAACAAATCCAAAGCTAAATGGGTTAACCAGACTCCAACTCTGAAGCGTTATTCTCATTTTCCCTTTATAGGCCTTCACCACAAGGCAGTAGGCTACACATGATTATAAACACTCGCGTTATGAGACTGAATGAGCCTGCGCACACACTGAGCAGTGTAGAGCACATCGCTCATGGGAGAAGTGCCGTACAGTTCTTTTTAAAGAAAAGTAATAAATGTCATTTAAACTTAGTTGCACACCGGTGCATGCACTGAAAATAGCCAATCTACAAGCTCACAACTCATTGCGCTGTGAAGTGTTGTGAGCTTGTAGATCGGCTGTTTTCGGTGTCCGACATGGCCCACAACAAAGTACAAATCAAATGACAGTAGTAAGAGCTGGCACACAAACAGCAGGAACAACAGAAATGAACGGCTTGTGCGACAGCACACCAAACAATCGTAAAAAAGAAACATCACAAGAATATCTGACAGCTGGCTTGGGTCCTGCTGCGTCTCTAACCCGCACATCGGACCAAAGTCTGGGTTATGTCTTGCAGAGCTACACCAGTAAACTTACAAGCATAGCTGAGCCTCAAGACAGCCCTAATTATAGTTCCATGGAGCTAGCCTATACTTACATCAGCAGAGCTGCCTGTAGCGACTCTCCCACATACACTTAGAGGATGCCCACTGTGCCATAACTCAGAAAATAGCAACCCAGTTGGTTTCCTAGAAAATCTTTAGGGGGAACCTAGAGAGCTAGTAAAAGAAAAGGATTGGGAGGGCTAACGTGCCACAATATAGGCTTTGTAATTTGATCATAGGCCCACCAGACGACACTAAACATTCTTGAAATACAGAGGGACGGCGGGTGTCATGCATGCATTACCTTGGTTTTAACACACACAAAAACATAAGCCAGTGGAGCAGGTGGACCAGGACTCAGTGGACCAGTGGTTCTCAAAAGTCCCAAGAAAAATTAGGAATAGTTATATTTGAATATTTCCTTCGTTATAGTTATAGTTATTTCCATGAGAGAATGTGTATGAATGACAGATCTTGTCTCTAGCCTACTATAGACAGATATACAAAATAATTTACGTAATAGTGATTAAATCTAATAACGGCGTGGCTTCTTGTAGACCTCAGACTTCATTATGCTCCATGACCCTCTTAAGACGGCTTGGTTCTGAAATAGGCCAGTAGATTTCAATTCAATTTTATTATAGTGCCGAAGAAATCACAACAAGTTGTCTGTTCACAGACACAAACAGACCCTCTTATAGACGGCTAGCCTCTTTAAGATCCTATTAAAAAAATAACACTAATGTGGAGATACAAACTCTGCACATCTCTTGTCCTATATCTCCGTTACCGAGATGACTTTAATGAATACATTTTGACGGGTTTCCGGTATGGCGACAGGCCAGGAAAGACATGTGGAGCACGCTTGACGCTTACATAAATGTATATGTATAAATGCCCCAAATATTCATTTTGACATTGACCCTTTAACTTTTCAACCCAAATCCTCTCTAGCCTACTGATCATTCCCACAGGACAATTTCAGGACAATCTGCCCATCTGTTTTCAATATTCGTCTATGACCCTCGTACATATACTGTACTTCAATGTTTCCCAAACACTGGGTTGGGACCATTTTTATGGGTCACAAGTAAATATCCCTTTTTTCCCGTTTACTACAGTTGTATTTAACATTATTTCAAAAGATTGTATTCGATTTTTTAAACTGAACAGAACTTAAACCCCAGGCAAATCTACACATAACTTACAAACACAGAGACAAAATACTAGTAGGTTCGGTGGTTAGTCAAGAGGAGACAAATCCAAAGTAGATGACAGCCATGTTTATAGTCCACAGCAGCCAATCACCAGCAGGGTCCACCTAGTAATTGGCCACTCACATTCAGACACCACTCAGTCACCACTCACACCAGCTGCTAGTCAATCAGCCACCCATCACCACATCACCCATACAATTGAGGGGACAAAGACAATGCAGAGGAAAGACACAAGAAACTACACATACATGTATGACCCTCAAAGAGTAAAAATACATTACAGTACTTTTTTCTTTTTTTTGTGTGAATATGAATATATAGTTAAAACTAGAGTTTCGGGGGGCTACGCCCCCCTCAACCCCAGCCGCGCACGGGGCCCAGGCGTGTGTATATAGGGGGACCCAAATCGCCGGAGTGAAACTGTGGAAAAGTTTTTTTGAAAAAGGAAAAAATTTGAAGAAATAATATTTCTTATTTTTCAGGGGGTCCACAGGGGGTCCGCGGACCCCCTGATGGTCCACTGACCCCCTGTGGAGTGTTGGGACGCGCGGGGACACCCCTGGAACATTGCGGACCATTTCGGTGTTTTTTTTTTTTTCATGAAGGTGGTTGCTTGTTTCTGGCGCAGGCTGTGCAAACCTGGCAACCCAGCGCATGCTGCCGCACGTTTAAGTGGCGTAGCGTCATGAGGGTCAGTGGGGCCGTGGCTCGGTCAGTGAAGACCCTGTAGTGCGGATGATATGTGGCATAGAGGGGCAGATTGTAAATCCACAGAGGAAACCTCCGTGGGCTACCATTGGTTCAGCGATGTGTGCGGTCGCCCTGCGGCCCCTCCTCCTCCACCAATGTGCAGTATTGACAGCCCTGACGTCACAACAATTGGAGCGATGGGCACTGCACTGTGGTTGGTTAGGGTACACCTAGGGCCCAGGTAGAACCCAGTTAAAGCCTGCATGGGCAAACCCAGTTAGGACGCGCCTTGGTCCCACATAAACATGGCTAGTTGGGGCCCACCTAAGGGCCAGGTAGAAGCTACTTATAGCCTGCATGGGCATCGCAGTTGGGACTGAAGTGGATGCCGCTGACATTGCTGACATGGGGTCCATATGGTTTAGCCCACCTTGAAAGCATATGGGAACTACGCTGGCATGCTGGCTGTAATGCAAACGCTGCATCATACCTGCAGTGTGTAGTTTGATGTTGTGTGTGTAGCAGATATACCTGCAGTGTGTAGATCAATGTCCATAGGAAAGTCAATGCCCAGCAGTGTTTTTTTTCCCCAGCAGAGTTTCTAGTGTCTCTGTGTCTCTCTGGAAGAGGTTGCACATGAACTCTGCAGCCGCACTGAGGCGCTCCAACACAAACACTCTGACATTAAGCTGCTTCACACAACAAACATCAGCACCACGCTGCTGTTTGTCCAAAAGACACAATATCTGCTCTCCCACCGACGTCATGTGTTCATTTATCGACAGCCGTACAGACTCCTTTTGACACATTTTACGTCGTTTATCCAGCTCTCACTGACTCTCCACATCGGGCTGTTATTTTGCTGCGATCAAGTCAACGATGTGAGAGATTAGCTATCACAGACGGACGGACAGGGGGTGAAACATAGTCTTGCGCCATGCCTTTCGGCCTGGCGGAGACAATAAAAAACCGAAAGTAAAGGAAATGGCCATTTCTGCAACAGAAGTAGTCAATAAACTATGCTATGAAAACATGGGGCACATTGGCAAAGAATGTAAGAAAGAGGCAATCATGTAGAAAATAGCCGATCTCCAAGCTTACAAAGCCTCTGAACGTGAGGCGTTTCGAGCTTGTAGATCGCCTATTTTCACAATATGTACTTGTGGAACGGAGTCAAACAGAATGGGGGGGTCCCAGATCAAGTACGTGTATTTGGGGGGGGGGGGGGGGGGGGGGCGTGAAAGGGTTGATAAACACTGCTGTAATCGGAGCGAAATTATCTGAAATTACTACATGACCATAATGCAGGCTAACATGCATTGCACGGGGCGGTCCTGCCATTACGTTAGTTACTGTAGTTGCTGTGCTACATAGTTCTCCAGAAGACACACACAAACATACACCATCTACAATGGACGAACTGAGCAGCAATATAGACATTCACCACACGAACGTGCATTGTTGACAAAGTGATTGCACAGCCGCTGCAGGCATGACAACCAGGTTAGCGTTAGCGACATGGCAGCTATCACAGCGCCCTGTCCGTCGTGCTGCAACTGCCTGTGATGGCTACAGCAGTAACAGCAAGCTGTCTGCGATGCCATTGTCTGGAGACTGCTCTTAGCGTGACACGACCAATGAGAGTGAGCGCTGTAGTTGTTGCTAAGATACGGTGGCGTCTCTGCCCCATAGCTTGTAGATCTCTCACACATGATTGGCGTAGGCTGCGTTGCCAGGTCTGACTTTGTGTCCAAGCAATGGTCGGCAGATTTTTGCGCGCCTTTGGGCTCGTTTGCATTGTGCGCACGGCAGCGCTTGTTTAGCGTACGTCGGCGCGACGTGGCAACGGACGTGGCAACGTGAAAGGTGATTGGCTGGTGAAAAGAAACACCCGACGTTACACCAGAAATGGTGCCTGGAGAAAATGGTGACCAAAAAAAAAGTTTGGAAAAAAAGGAAAAAAAACCCGCAGCGGCTGCGTGCTGTTGTGGTGATGAGGTCGTGCGCACGGTAAACGGTACGAAGCTGGCTCCCCTTCCGTTTTGTCCGACATTTGGTGAGTAGAATTAATTATGTTGCGCGGTGGAAAAGGTGTATTGAGCTGTGAGATGTCCCCTACGCGAGGCGTAAATTCAGCGCGGCCGGCGTGGCGAGTCAGTTGGCGACATGTGGTCTGGCGGTGCGTTGTTTAGTCGATAACAGAGCTGTGGGGTGTGGACACCGAGGGTGCGGAAGTTGGTCGGCATTTATATAGTTAGATAGCAGACACATCATGAGCTTGTAGGTCGGCTATTTTCTCTAGTTTGGGTCCCGGGGAGACATAAAATTTCTCTTATGGGTCTCAAACTAAAACTTTTGGGAACCATTGCTGTACTGTACATAATGTACACGTTGCACGTGCATGACTAGGAGGACCATTGACGTCTATCTTCCCCTATATGGAAAGGAGCGGGGTGTCGTCATCCTGTATTTACACGGCAGCCAAATATCAGAGTTCAATAATTCACTGACATATAGAGGGAAAACAAAAAAAGATGTGAACTGATCACATATGAATACAAATT
Source organism: Gymnoscopelus microlampas (assembly GCF_963454915.1). Taxonomy (NCBI): domain Eukaryota; kingdom Metazoa; phylum Chordata; class Actinopteri; order Myctophiformes; family Myctophidae; genus Gymnoscopelus; species Gymnoscopelus microlampas. The sequence continues at coordinate 25,720,748 of NC_139947.1, forward strand.
GCTCATATTTCCTCTCATTTCTAAGTTGTTTTCGGAAATGTTTGTTTCATGAGAGATTACTTTGTAACTTAGTTCCTGAAATGCTCAGAATGAACTTAACAGTTAATACTGAGACATGTCTTAGGATGAAATGACTACATTACATTACATTACAGTCATTTAGCAGACGCTTTTATCCAAAGCGACTTACAATAAGTGTATTCAACATAGGTAGGGAACGAAAACTACTAATCACCAGAAGTTTTAAGTACATTTCCTGCAAAAACAAGCAACCAAGAGTATACCTAGCGCTAAGGTAAAAGTGCAATATATCAGCTACCTACTTTCTTAAACAGATGAGACAAAAATGGCAAAATCAAATGAGCACGAGCTAAAACAAATAAGTGTATCGACTAAACAAGATCCGATAAAACAATACAAAAATAAAACAAGAGTTCGTACAACTAGTTAACAATAAGTAGGCCAGGCAAAGAGGAAGGATAGTGTTTCCTGAAGAGGTGGGTTTTCAGCCTGCGGCGAAAGATGGGCAGTGACTCTGCTGTCCTGACATCAGTGGGAAGTTCATTCCACCACTGTGGGGCCAGAACAGAAAAAAGTTGTGACCGTGTCGATCGACCAGAAGGACCGTTGAGTGGCGAGGGAGTCAGTCGCCCCGAGGTGGCAGACCGGAGTGGTCGGGCAGGGGTGTGGGCATTGACCAAAACCCGGAGGTAAGAAGGAGCTGTTCCTTTCACTGCTCTATAGGCTAGCACCAGGGTTTTAAACTGAATGCGAGCTGCTACGGGGAGCCAGTGCAGAGAACGGAGAAGGATAGTTGTGTGGGAGAACTTGGGGCGGTTGAACACCAGACGAGCCGCAGCTTTCTGAACAAGCTCCAGAGGTCTGATGGCTGATGCCGGAGCACCAGCAAGGAGGGAGTTGCAGTAGTCCAGGCGGGAGATGACAAGAGCCTGGATGAGCACCTGGGCTGTTTTCTCCGTGAGGAAGGGGCGAATCCTCCTGATGTTGTAGAGGAGGAATCTGCAGGACCGTGTCACTGATGCGATGTTAGCCGAGAACGACAGTTGATCGTCCAGGGTCACACCCAGATTCTTCGCAGTCCGAGTTGACGTCACCACAGCATTCTCAATGGTGATGGCCATGTCTCGGTGAGGACAGCCCTTCCCCGGGATGAACATCAGCTCGGTCTTGTCCAGGTTGAGCTTCAGGTGGTTCGTCGACATCCACTCCGAGATGTCAGCCAGACAAGCAGCAATGCGTGCCTCCACTTGTGTGTCAGAGGGGGGGAATGAGAGGATCAGCTGGGTGTCATCGGCATAGCAGTGGTAGGAAAAGCCATGGGAGTGGATGACAGCACCAAGAGATGTAGTGTAGAGAGAGAAAAGAAGAGGACCCAGAACCGAGCCTTGGGGAACCCCAGTAGTGAGCCTGTGTGGTTCTGACACAGACCCTCTCAGCATCACCTGGTAGGAGCGACCCGTCAGGTAGGATGCAAACAGGGAGAGTGCAGAGCCTGAGACACCCATCCCCTCGAGGGTGGAGAGGAGGATCTGGTGGTTCACTGTGTCGAACGCTGCAGACAGGTCCAGGAGTATCAGGACGGAGGAGAGAGAGTTCGCTCTAGCGGCATGGAGCGACTCCGTCACTGCCAGGAGGGCAGTCTCTGTCGAGTGACCCTCTTTGAACCCCGACTGGTTGGAGTCCAGGAGGTTGTTCTGGTGGAGGTAGGAAGACAGTTGTTTAAAGACAGCACGTTCGAGAGTTTTAGATAGGAAGGACAGAAGGGAAACCGGTCTGTAGTTCTTGATCTCAGAGGGGTCAAGTGTCGGTTTCTTCAGGAGGGGGGTGACTCTGGCAGTCTTGAAAGCAGAGGGAAAGTAGCCAGACGTCAGAGAGGTGTTAATAAGGTGGGTTAAGAAGGGAAGGAGTTCAGGTGCAGAGGACTGCAGCAGAGGGGATGGGACCGGGTCCAGGGAGCATGAGGTGGGGCGACTAGAGGTAACAAGGAGAAGGACCTCTTTAGAGGAGAGGGGAGAGAAGTGGGATAGAGAGGGTGGGGGAGAGGGAGGAGGAGTAGATGGAGATAGGGAGGGAGGGGTGGAAGGCAGACAGGTGTGGGTAGTGCGCAGGGCATCAGCCGGGGGAGGAGTGAAGGAGGATCGGATATCGTTCACCTTCTTGTCAAAGAAGTTGGCGAAGTCGTCAGGGAGGAGGGAGGAGGAGGGCGGAGGGGTGGTGGTTGCAGGAGAGAGGAGAAAGTTTCAAATATTTTTTTAGGGTTGGAAGCAGAAGCCTGGATTTTAGTGCAGAAGAAAGCAGCTTTAGCAGCAGATAGAGAGGAGGAAAAAGTAGAAAGGAGAGTTTGGAAGGTAAGAAGGTCCTCCGGGAGGTTGCCATTTCTCCATTTGCGCTCAGCCGCTCTCAGGCTCCGTCTCTCTGACTAGAGATCACACTCATGGCCGTGTTGGCTTTGATAAAACATTTTACCTGGAAATGCACACAACGCTTAAAGTAAATCGAACACTGGAATGTATCAGCAAATCTCAAATAAAGTGTCATTAGTTGACATGTGTGAACCACATTACCAATGCCTTTTATGTATTTATACATATTATACTTTGAATTGATTGAATACTTTATTAGTCAAAAATGTAAAAAAATAAAATATATTTTTTTTAAAGTTGGAGTTGAAAACTTGTTTCCATTGTGGTCCTACAGTACGTATTCAATTCATCAACATGGCATAAAGAATTAACACCATTTTACATGTCTTCAACAAACAGAAACATTACATGTACAAAAGAAAATTACATTTACCCCCCTTACCCCCATCTCCTTATAGATGTTTATTCAACCCAATTTTGAAAGAAACTAGTGCTACACATCCTTTGATGGATGGTGTAGTAGGGGCATTCCACATTTTGGTGGAGTTGTAGAATGAGAATCTTCCCACGTTTGTTCTAAATTTGGGTGGCACCAGATCATGGTTGCTCCCTCTAGTGTTGTGACTGTGGGCGTCACTCGCTTTGGAGAAGTAGTTCAACAGGTATGAGGGTATTGAGGGCACTGCGCCTTTCACTCTCTTAAATACCAATCCCATTGATATTTGCCATCCCAAACTTACAAAGTGTGTTGGAATTAGGTGGTCATGGGCTAAAGACAGAGAAGTAGTCGTATCAGTTACGTTTTGGGAGGTCTAAAGCTTAATTTTTAGTGACATTGAGATGTTGGAGAACCACAGTATCTATTCTGTGTGCATATAGTTCAATCATTGTGTGACTCAGTAATGGGAGGGATGAAAGCAAAACAGTATTTTCCTGAATGTCGAAGTAAAATGCTCAAGAAACATTGTAGACAAAATACCATATTACCTCATGAACATTACATCAACATATCCTATTCCTTAGCAAAACAATGCTTCAGATCCATAGAATGTCCTATTCCCAAAGTTTTATAGCCCCTTGATTCAGGGCAATGAGTTCACAATCACATACTTTAGCACATTCCTAGTCAATGGCGTTCAATATCAGTTATGGTAACTGGAGCAGTAACATTAGAGAAACCATTGTTTTGGAAGGAGAAACTGATATTTTGATTGCAGCTGTGGTCTAAATGGTCACACCAGGACATGGAAACTGCATTAAAAAAATAACACATTTTAATATCCATTCTCATGTTTCAATGAAGAATTTCCCAGCATAATTTCCATACTAGCTCGACCCATTAAACTTTCTGCTGTAACCACAGTAAGTTACTATAGGCTATTGCCTATGTGTTTGGGGGGGGGGGGGGGGGGGGCAATTGTATCAAATGCAAACAAAATGTGTATTTGAAATAAAAGCACATTACTGCTGTAGTATGTAATATTTTTTGAATCATAAAACACGGGACGTGATGTTGATACTGTCCATTGTGCCAATAGATGGTGTGCACTCACATGAGATTTGCCTTGATGTTACGAGAGTGGCATGGGAGGTGTCTTTCTTAGACTGGGGTAAGATGTAAATTTTGGGACACATCCTCAGTAGTGTGCCTTTGAATCAGGGGGTGTTTCGGCCTTCAAACACTGTACACCCTCATCAAAGGTGGCCAGCTACAGGGTGATCAAGCCTTAGCTTGTGTCCCATGCCCAATCATTAAGATTTGCCTAGTTGTTAAATGGCAGACATCCCAAGGGACTGTGCAAGGCAGGGGCGTCCTCTTCCCTGAGCCAACCCTACAGCTGACCGCATACCTCATATGCCCTCCTTAAGTTGGAGGGGTTTGAATTGGGTTCTCAGGTGGGGGGGGGGGGGTCATGTTCTTAGAGCCCAGCAAAGGTCCTTCCGTTTGATCCATAGCCACTGGCTGCCTCTTTCAGCTGCTTCAGAAACTGCTCTGATGGTCTGCCGCAGAGACTGTCCATGGATTCCAAGTTCCTTCAGCAATCTGATGGTGGAAGAAGCCACAAATTCTCTGCATCCCACTTCAACTGGACAGACTTTTGCGTTCCAGCCACGCTGAATTGCGTCTGCTGCCAGCTCCGTGTAGCGCAGTTTCTTGCACTCATAGGCCTCCTCAACAGAGGACTCCCACGGGACTGTGAGTTCTATGATATACACAGACTTTCGTGAAGGGGACCAGAGTACCATGTCTGGCCTAAGGTTGGTGGAAGCGATCTCAGGTGGAAAGATTAGTTGCTGGCCAATATCGACCAGCATCTTCCAGTCCCCCCTCAATGCCTGCTTGATCTTTCTCCTTTCCAGGCCTTCCCACCGCGTCCATTGCCCCTGTTTAGCAAGAGAGACAGCCTTTGTACTTCTTGCAGTCTCCTCCTGTCTGTGCCCCTCCTCGACCACCAGTTTCCTCCGCTCAGATGTTGATGCCTTACGCCAAGTTGGTTTGCTTGCTGCCAGGCCAAGGCCTCCTCTTCCATGCTGAATATGTCCCACGATGTCTTGGTGTCTCAGGGCTGATGTAGCTTGCTGCACAGCATTGGATGGTGTCAATTTTACGTCCAGTTAGTAGGGGAGGTGGGGCATTGCTGATGGTCTGGTCTTTGGAGTCCTTCAGCGTCATCTGAAGTCTTACCTTAGAGCACTTGTACTCCTCCGTTAGACTTGTGAGAGGTAGTTCAAGAACCCCTTTGCCGTAGAGGCCGATGTTGCTTAGACATTGTGGGACACCAAGCCATTTCTTCGCATATGAAGTAATGGTTCGCTCCATCTTCTCCACAGTTGTTATTGGGACCTCATAGATGGTGAGTGGCCACATTATCCGGGGGAGAAGTCCAAACTGTAGGCACCAAAGCTTGAGCTTCCCAGGCAGTAGGGTCTTGTTGATGTTCTCAAGGCCGTTGGCGATGTCCTGCCTCAATTGCTGCACTTGATCTTTATCCTTGAGGCTTGCGTTGTACCATCTACCCAGGCTTTTGACAGGTTGCTCAGACACCGTTGGTATCGGGTCATCTCTAGTCTGGGAGGGTTAGCGTCGGAGCTTGGACAGCAGGGGCGCGGCCACTGCGTTGTGATTCAAATCAACAGCCAATGAAGAAAAGGGGGCGGGATCCACATGCAGTGGGTGATGCATCTAAATAGGATCGACGGGAAGCAATTTCCCCTTGAGAAATTTCGGCCGCCATTGTTGTGTACTGCTGTTTGCCTCTCGTCGGACTTTTTAGACGAGTTGCACAGTTCTCAGACCGGTAAGAGGCGTGTCCGCTCAGATTCAGAGCGTGACGTACATCCCGCCCACAAATACCAGGGCTGTGGCCCAGAAGTTCCTCGCCAGAGCTGGCGAAAACTTCTGGGAACTCAGATTAGGTCATCTCCAATGCAGAACTTCACATCTTTAAGCTGTCCCTTGACTATGGAGATGCTTCGAGATTTGCTTGGCTTGATTTTCATCCGGGCCCATTTGATGTTCTGCAGTTTTGCAAGTAGCCGCTTGGTGCATGCTGCAGTATTGGTCAGTGTAGTCATGTCATCCATGTATGCTCGGATAGGTGGGAGACGGAGCCCGTCCTTATTTCGCTCGCCGCCCACCACCCATCTCAAGGCCCTGATGATGACTTCCATGGCCATAGTGAAGGCCAGAGGTGAGATTGTACAGCCTGCCATTATGCCCACTTCCAAGCGCTGCCATGATGTAGTGAAGTCAGGTGTTGTGAAACACAGTTGCAGGTCTTGGAAGTAGGCCTTTACCAGCGTAGTGATGGGTTCTGGTACGTGGAAAAAGTTGAAAGATTCCCAGAGGAGTTCATGGGGAACTGAGCCAAAGGCATTGGCCAGGTCGAGGAAGATGACATAGAGGTCTCTCTTGTCCTTCTTAGCTGCTTGGATCTGGTGCCAAATCATACTAGTATGCTCCAGGCAACCAGAGAACCCGGGAATGCCTGCTTTCTGTACAGATGTATCAATGTACTTGTTCCTTTCCAGGTAAGTGGACAGCCTCTGTGCTATTATACTGAGAAAGATTTTCCCCACTTTCTCCCAACCACAGCTGCACACCTGAAGTGTGTGTCCTGCTGCTGCTGTGGTTGTCTCATGTGCTGTGTTCTTCGTCGTAGTTGTTTCCGTTCCTGGCTCTGTAACCGTGTGATCAATCGTTGAGCCATCTTCCGCCCCAGCTCTCGCAGGCTCTAGGGGTATTTTCCTTTGTTGACTTTCTGTAGCACTTAGCGGGTGTCTCCAACATACTGAAGCAGCGTTGGAGACTGCCAACATGGGTAGCTAGCCCATGACAGCCCCAGTGGGGTCTGTTTCCTCCAGTCAGCTGTCTTTTGCATATGATTCAAATTATTTTAGACTATGAAATTCAAAGCATTTTTTTATTTTTATTTAATTTAGTGAACTCCTGGTATGTTCATTTTCTATCATACTGTAAATGTATGTCATCACAGACAATGTGCTTACATTTATCCTGGCAGCCGATCTGGCTGCCAGGATGAAATCCCATATGCTAGCTACTAGAACCACATATTTGCATAGGCTATTCATGTTAATCTTTAAACAAAAACCAAGAGATAAAATGTATCTAAGATTATACAAAATTGCAGTTTTACACCTTAAAATTAGCTTCTATTATTGTATGTTTTTAAATGTCTTAAATTTAGACCTGAGGTTGATTCTAAAAACGCCTTCTAAAACCTAACCATAGTTTTCTGAAAACGTTCAAATTCTTACTAAAATAAAAAAAAAAAATTATGTTACTATATTATAGCAAAAACTAATGAGACAGAGGTGGCATCCGGATTGAAAGGTATAACAACGTATAGGTAGCAACAGGTCTCAATGCGTTACATTGAATACACAGGACCACAATGGAAACAAGCCCCTAGGGCTTTTTCTTTTATCCTTCTTACAATCATTGTAAATGGTACCTCGTACCTTGCAAACTGTTAAAGTATTCAATCAATCAAACCATGCTCCTCTTTCACATGCAAGAATATGAGCACATGCAGTGTGTCATCAGTGACTAGCTTGTTTCTGATTGGAGGAATAATTGAGTGTTTTAATTGCCCTGGTCTCATTTTTGTGGAATATTGTTCCCTTGTGAATCTGTGGTTTCTTGTCACGAACACATTAGAGAATCCCTGCAGCACAAAACTCATAACAAAACTGTCCAACAAATATGGATATTCAAATTCAACTCGTCAGCACTTTATTGGTTTCATCATCATACAATTTATAATCGGACATTCTGTAAAAGAAACAAAATAAAAAAGGAAAAAAAGAAATAACCGGATTCCTTAAAAATCATCATGCTTTTGGCTAAAACGATGACAGATTTATACTTACAGTGAGCGCCACAAACAGCGACAAACGCAACAATACAAAGCTTTCTCTTTTTTCAATACAGTATATTTACATTGTAGACCCCTTGCTCATACGTAAATACACACGCATGACCAGGGCCACTCAAAGTCTTGTCTGTAAAAAAAATCTCCCCCGATGTGTGGAGAGTGTCATCCTGTCTTCCTCTACACAAGACAGAAGCCAAGTATTAGAGCTCAACAACTTGACCGAGTACAATGAAAACAAAACAAAAAGACAATCAGGTGAGGAAAAGCAAACAGAAATTCATTGTGGAAGTATGCTCTGAATCTTAAAAACAGCCTCCCAAAACCATATGAATGCGAGGCTTGAGACAACTTCTTGGTGTCAGTAATTATGCCATATTGCCCTACAGAGGCTGAGGTGAGATGAGGATCTTTCATTCACTCATTAAGTGGTTCATTCGAACAGCTTCATCCCTGGAGAATCAGGGTTGACCTGCATCGTGCCCTATGGATACCCCACCCTCTGGCATGCTGAATCAACTTTTCCTATTTTGTGCAAACATTCCTCCGGCTTCTCAATTACTTGATCAAATTGTGATTTTTTTTTTGGTCCTGGACTAAAGCTCTGCTTCAAGGTAGACAGCCCCTAGTCCTTTAGGGGTTCAGATATGCTCCACACGCAATGTGGGGTGTCATTTTGTGCGGAAAACAAGACCCAAAAATAGGACTCGGCACAGAGAGCTCAAAATGTGGTTATTTGGGTCTTGGAATTATTCTCAAATCTTGTTGAAAACCTATTCTCTTCCCTTAGAACAATGGCTCTTAATGTGGGTATATGCTAAAAGACTAATAGTTAACCATCACCATTATTACATGGTGATGGTTAACAAGTAGATACACCTAGAGAACAAACAAGAATGATCAGTTTCACTGGAAACCGAAAGAGTGATGGCTTGTGATATGCATCCTGAAAAATTAAACCTATAATCTTATACTCCCAAGTAAGTTTTACAAGGAAGGAATATAATACATTGTAGCACTACATTAGAACTACATTGCGACCTGGTATCCCCATTTTGGGCATGTCAATATAGGTGAAAAGCTTAAAATCTTCAAAAATAGCAAAAATTAAAGATCTACCAGATCACAACGCGGCAGTGCGTTGTGAGCTTGCACTTTTTGGTGCTGGACACCTAGCTTAACCAATATTTGTAAGTACAATGCAATGTTCTACAACATGTTCTAGGACAAGTTCAGTCATCTGACTATTCAGTCTAGGCAACAAAAATGAGAACTGTACTGTACATGTGTACACCTTGATATGTACACCGTTGGAACACTGTGGGCTGCTCTTTACGCATCATCAGTTGAGGCAAATAATACAGTCTGAGACAATAAATTAACAGAATGATCTTACGGTAATGAGCTTGCTGTTGTCGGATGAAAATAATCAAAACCCCAAATGATGGTGCAAGAACAAGTGACAGTGGTTGTCAACCAGTGGTTCAGGACACAAAAGAGTCAGCATTTCGGAGGGATAACTTTCTTAGAGGAATATTGTATGTTCAATATACTGGATTGACTCCACAGTCAATGCAACATTTGGGTCCTCGAGAGAAACCCAGCAAGAACCACTGCCATCAGAGAAAATGTCTTGTACCCTTTAGAAACCTATTCTACAAGCGCATGGTTGTCATACTATATAAATAAAAGAATGTGGAAAAAGTTTAGTTTGTCGTCCATCAGCAGAGAGCTGGATGAGATCCCTTTGTAACTTAGTTCCGGACCATATACGTGCAAGAATTAAATGACAAAATAAAAGAAGTCCTGCTCACTTCAACAAAAATATTTTCCTCGTAATCTTTTTTTACTTCTTTCCTATTGTATGCATAGTTCAGCAGAGCATGTGAAGCCTACAATGATAATGTGAGTCACTGATGAAGGGGGGTAAAAATAATTCTCGACAGAAAATGTAAAACTCAGTGGACAAAAGACTTGATCCACGGCCGGAACAGCATCAACATATCCTAAGCAAAACAAAGGCTTCAGATCCACAGAATCTCTTATTCCAAAAGTTTTATATAGCCCCTTGATTCAGGGCAATGAGTTCACATCCTTTAGCACATTCCTAGTCAATGGCGCTGAGTATCAGTTAGGGTAACTGGAGCAGTATTTCAACATTAGGGAGACCATTGTTTTGGAAGGAGAAACTGATATTTTGATTGTAGCTGTGGTCAAAATGGTCACACCAGGTCATGGAAACTGCATTTATAAAAACAAAACAAAAAAACCCAAACAAGACATTTTAATAGCCTTTCTCGTTTTACAATGAAGAATATCCCAGCATAATTTATGCATCATTTCATCTCAACAAACCGTAACCACAGTTCGAGCCCCTGTCCTACCTCTGGCCGTAAGTCTGCAATAAAAAAAAGCAGAAGAAAGACAGGAAAAAAGTAAAGATAGAGTTTGTGTGCAAAAGAAAGACTAAAATATCTTCTGAGGACGCTGAAACAAAAAGATTAAAAATAAAGAAACCTCTGAAACCAATATCGTGAGGACACAAAAATTGAAAAACTGGATAGTCGAGGCTCACCCAGGTGAAAAAGCTCACAAACGGGACAAAACAGACATACAGAGACCATAATGTGGCTTTGGCCGGTCTCGTTGCACGCGATGTGAACAGTGTATGTGAAAAGTCCTGTCAGAGGAAATCTCTCTCTGTGTCTGTCTGACAGAAAGAGGAGGAGGAATGGACAGAGGGAGAGCAAAAGAGAGAGGGGGATGAGACACAGCCTGGCGGGTGCCGCCATCTCGCTGTTCTATCCCCCTCAGGCCATTGGGTGGAGCTGTCGCACCATCGGAAAAAACACTCACGGTTCCTTCCACTCACACACACACTCACACACACACAAGTCAGTGCTGGCTGGACAACAATAATAATAATAAAAAAACAAAAATAATAATAAAAAAAAAACTTGTATATTAAAAAAAAGAAAAAAAGGATGTGGCAAAAAAAAATACCATAACAACAAAAAACCCCAAGAGGACAGCAGCAGTGACGATTCAGTCAATTTTGACCGCGGCATAGATTTTCCTGATGAACATGTAGGCAGCGTAGAAGCCAATTGTGCCTGTTAGCAGCCAGAAGGACAGGACCATCAGCATGGTGTAGCCAAAGTACAGCAGGGATGGGATGAACTCCACTATGTCCAACTGGAGAGAGAGAGAGACAATCAAAGCAAACATCAGATCCATAATTGTTTCAGGCCGGTTAGGGCAGGCGCCTTCACCACTTAAGCCCTATATACTTCTCGTAAATATCGAAAATATAATATATACAAGCTCACACCTCATTGCAATGTGTTGCAAGTTTGTAGATGTAGATTTTGTGTGGCTTATATATTTTTTTTTGTCGTGAAAATCTGTGCATTTCTTTTGAACATTTTTGAATTTCTTTAAACAAATGTGTTCGTAATGACATTCCCAAAATGAGGCTGCAGGTTTTTTGCGCATCTTCACACTCCGTCAGATGAATCACTACTGATTTGGTTGAACCCATGGCCTTTCCTCTAGTGCCACCCTTAGACTTAAATGTCCAATTGCACAAGATATCTAACAAATAATAGTTTTTTGTTTTGCTCTACTGGTGAAAGCGGGGGGCTCTAACACCAAATTCTGCCTCAGAAAGCAGCAAGGTTCAATACATTGTCAAAGTAGAATGAAATCGGTGGTGAGACAGAGTGGCAGCCAACCAGAAGCTTGCTGTGGTCTGAACTACATATAGACTACACACTCAAATGAAGGTGACGTGAGTGTATCAGATATTTTAAACACACCAGGTGTTAGGGAAAAAATGTGGTAGAAATTTCTGCCGCTGCTGTTATGAATTCGGTTTAAGGATGACAACAATGCTAGTCTGTTCAAACTCTGTTTGGTATATTTGGGTATAAACGGGAGCATAGCTCCTACAACCCAACCCTGAGGGTCATTTATTACCTTGTTGACAAAGTAGAAGATGGCGTAAACGAGAACGTAGAAGGCTGAACCTCCCGACACCAAGAACGTTCTCCACCACCACCGGTAGTCCTGCAGAAAGGACAAACGGAGAAAACATAGCAATTCAAAGCAAAAGTGTTGAACATTTACACATGCAAATGTGTACATGTTTATGCATTGTACACATTTAAAACGACCATAACCGGTTGAATACTGTCCCGCTGCACAGAGCTGGAAGTAGACCATGAATACTGTACCTCTGCACAGAGCTGGAAGTAGACCATGAATACTGTACCTCTGCACAGAGCTGGAAGTAGACCATGAATACTGTACCTCTGCACAGAGCTGGAAGTAGACCATGAATACTGTACCTCTGCACAGAGCTGGAAGTAGACCATGAATACTGTACCTCTGCACAGAGCTGGAAGTAGACCATGAATACTGTACCTCTGCACAGAGCTGGAAGTAGACCATGAATACTGTACCTCTGCACAGAGCTGGAAGTAGACCATGAATACTGTACCTCTGCACAGAGCTGGAAGTAGACCATGACGATGCTGATCTGAGAGCAGGACACCACCAGGATGATGAAGACCAGGAACAGGAATCCAAATAGGTAGTAGAACTGATTCTCCCAGATGGCCTGCAACACACACACACACACACACACACACACACACACACACACACACACACACACACACACACACACACACGTACGTCAGGACAATTAGTCCAATCATTCTCCAAGCATAATTAGTAAACATCTAATGGATTATTATTATTATCTTTTGTACTCACACTGAAGATGAAGAAAAGCTCAATAAACATGGCACCAAACGGTAAGATCCCTGCCATCAGGATTCTGTTGGAAAGACAATGTGTCAGGTTAAGATGCAGGTAAGAGGGGATGCACTATATTGTATTCCAGATGCTATTTTGCTTTGATTTTGTTCAAAGACGGCCAAAGCATGCTGAGATGGTCTCTCAGAACCCTACACCAGTTCGTCAACAGCACAAGCACATTGAAATTAGAGGTAGTCTGACATAATAGTGTAGTATAGGATTGACCAACATATCGGGCCTATATTTGCTTTCTGTACCATAGAATGTGTGTGTTTTGAGTGTGTGAGTCTATAGCCTGCACACCGCCTTCAAAAGGTAAAGGATCCCTTTTTTGAGTTGACAACGTTTCGACCCTCACAGGATTTTCATCAGGTCAGTGTAAAAATGCATTTTTAGACCCTTGTCCCCTAAATTGTAGACCTCCCCCACTGTGTGCCACCCCCTACAAACAGCAGGTGAGACTCATCACCCTAGAGGAACTGGGAATTTGACATGCAAGAATATATCTCTGCTGTCCAGCGCGAAACTGCTAACTCCAAAACGCTCATTGTTCAGGAAACGAAAAAACAAAATATACGTTTTTCAGAAAATGAAGAAAACCTTACATTTTTAAAACAAAGCAATACTACCTCATCAAAGTTGGTATAGTAACTGTATATATTGTGAGATACTTGCATGTGTCATTATATTATCAACACTTTACCCAAATCGCGGGTAAATCAACACTTTACCCAGCGCGATTGGAGTTAGTAGTTTCAGACGAGCAGAAATCAAGCTGAAATGGAGTTAGGTGTCCAAACAACAGTAGCTCCACTCGCTGCTGAGAGAGAGGTTTCAAAAGGGTACAGATTCCCAAAAGCTAACAATGGATCTCCAAGCTCACAATGCATCACAACAACGTGTGAATGCTTCATGACACTTATTATATAGGCCTACAACAATAAACAGGACTTTAAATATTACAATAACTTCTGCAAAGAGGTAGTAGAACACTAGCGCGACAGAAATGCTATGAACGTCTTTCTTTATCACAATGCTCTCCTCATTAAACACTTCATAGATTTTAGAAATATAATTACTTGTTTTCATAACATTAGCGTCAGTGCTAAGTTTGATAAACAGGTACACTGCATAGTTTTAACAGACTACGGGGAGTGTGTTTACGTGTTCCTCCTCCTCGTTCACTGCGCAACGCGCACTGCTAATGCTGTGAAAGCAGCACTGTGTAGAGGAGAGGGTGGAGTTGTTTGTTTTTGACGGACAGTTTGAGGATCCAATGGAGTTGGGAGTTTTCGTCTGAGGCGCTTTTTAATACTTTTCATTGGTTCAAATGTTTAGATTTTTTACACAGATGTGAAGGGTGTTCAATAGCGTCGATTTATGAAAAAAAAAAAAAAGATGAAAATGGAGTTAGCTGGTTCGTCCTGGACACCGACGATATAATGTATAGAAATACAATATAGCATTTTTAAAATGAATGGCCTGTCTAGGTATATGGGTTGTCACCTGACTGATTTCTGTGACTCTACTCAATATTAATGTAAATACTGCACTACATACGACAAAGTATAGACAAATTAAGTACAAAAAAAAAAAAAAAAACACAAAATACCAAATACACAGACCCACAGGATACAGAGGGCTACCAGGACAGTGAGCCAGAATGCAGATCCACAGAAGCAACTTTCCCCAAGTAATATTTTCAACTACATAAGGATTAATTTAAAGGATCTTTAGCCTAGCACCCACTGTCAAAGTGTGGGTAATTAGATATGCTTTGTGTGAGTAAATAGAACATTTCAGTAAGAGTGTTTAAAGTGGATATTCCATGTTTTATTTGTTATGGTCCTTCAAAGCTGATTCATAAGGTTGTGCCTAAAAAGACCACCCAGATAAACCATGGCCAATCTCTGTCTGTCTGTGTTTTGAAGGTTTTTCAACTGCAATTATACGCCCGTTCAAATCATCTTCTTCAGAAATTCAGAAAAAGAGAAAATGAAAGCACGAGTGTTCACATTTCTTTTTTTTAATTTTCTTTTTTGTAGAAGGGATGTCAGAGAACCTTAAAAGCATTTTTAGGGTAGAAAGTTTGATACATTCATTATTGATCTGTTTGCTTGTCCACAAATGCCAAGTACGTTATTTAAGATTGCATGTTGTTTAGATAGATTTTATGTTTACCTAGAATCACAGATACTTTGTAACACTAAATTGATTTCATTGCACTGTATTTATTTGACCATTTACCCTGTCATTTGTTGACTAGGCAGGGTTCATGCCAGTTAGTTACTCCTATCTTGCACTTTGTACACCACTCTGGATAAGAGCATCTGCTAATGCTTAAATTGTAAATTTAAACTCTGACATTACAGTGATACAATTAGTATACAACAGGCCTATAAATTCTGACTGTTGATCCGGAGTGTACTGGAATTGACATGGGTCATGACAACTTGCTGAAAAACAGTAGTAATAATCACATATTAGGTTGTCTGCAATGAGCTGACGCACCACTCTCTGGAAGAGTTTTTACCAAGCAACTGTCAGACTGTGCCTTTTATCAATAGTGCAATATACTGAATGCACGTTAAGATGATATAGGACCTTGTCATCTCCAGTGATGCTGCTAGGTTTTCAATGCAATGGGTCCCGGGACCTACAGGTGGTCATTCAAATGGGTACCAGATGTTTTTTTCCTTCTCTCGCTCCTTTGATCTCCAAGGGTTATAATTATAGCTACATTCAAGTATGTTCACATGAATTGAAAATTAAACAAAATTTGCCAAATTTGAAAACTATTCGTAAAAGAAAACTATGTGTGTGTGTGTGTGTGTGTGTGAGTACTGCATTTCTGTGCCTGCAGTACATTATCTCCAACTGTACATTCGATATGCACTACTTATTGGGAAGTCAGAAACTCAGAATACATAAGGGTACAAAGATACAAAGTTCATAATAATATGAAAAAGATAATTTACACTTCACAGAAGCAGAGATAGATGGGAACTAAAGAACAACAACGCTATGTGGAGGGAGGAAGAGAATGGAGACGGAACAGAGATATTTGTTTAAGAAGAGTGAAGAAAGGTAAATATTTGCGGCAGTATTTATTGCTCTGGCGTTTTCTTTTTACAAAGTGGGATTCCCTTCAAATGATTTATGCCTTCGTCCTGCCGAAAATATCGATCTGAAAACAACGTGTCGCGCGTCAGAGTTTTGGTGTGCAAAACTGCTGTACATCGTGGGCAGCGGGAGGGCTGAATGCAGAGAGAGGCGGCAGACACTGTCTGGAGAGAAAGAGATGAATCCCGCAAGCGCATTCACGTTGGCTCCGAGTATAATACTAACAAAGCTGAAATGTTGTGTGGGACTGTTCAGAACGTAGCAGGATAAAGTTGTATGCGTCCACCCGTGGACACCACGAGGGTTGGTTTAATGCGGCATTTCTTAAAAATATGTGCCAGAGATGCAGGACGCCGGGTTAGCAGCCTCACTGCATCACTGTTCCCAGGTGTTCATTTTGTTCCCTGCTTATACAGTATCATGCCCAGTTAAAACCCTAGGTTCTACCAAAGTTCAGCATCACTTTAAAGTCACCAGAGCATCTAGATATGCGGCAAGGTGAACATTTAGTGTGTGCATGTCATTACAGTGTAGCTGAGAACTTACCCAACAAACTTGTTCATGTACCAGCGCTGCTCTGGGACCTGCCTAGGGATCTGGTTGGTGCGAACAGGGTTATCATATGGCTGCTTGCGGAAGCCAAAGTAGTAGCCCAGATAGACTAGAGGCATGGAGATGCCGAACCACATACACAGCAGGGCCAACATGGTGGTGAAGGGAACCTAGGGTAGACCACAGTATTGTCAACCTACTGTATGAGGATTTACCTTTCACTTAAAAGTGACGCATACATTTTTTTTTTGATACAGTATAAATATGCAGATGTAAACAAAAAGGGCAGCATAAACTAGGTTCCAGAAGATGCTTTCTTTATGTTTTTTTTTGTGTAAATCTCACCGCCCCAGAAGAGTGCTCTCCCCAGATGAAACAGTTGAGCACAAAACAGATTCCAAACACCACTGCAGGATATAATGTTGATGTCTGCAGGAAGCAACAAACACAGCATAACATGATTCACTACAGGAAACTTTAACAACAATTTTAAATGAACAATCCTTATTCCACTTGGGAAACAAATGATGCACCAGCTACACAAAAATAAAATGCACTGGTGCAAAACATTCCCTGATATTGTTTTGCACCAGCACCAGTATTTTACACAAAATCTGTGTTCAGATTCATAGTGCAGTAAAGTGCACAAGCACAAAATCCCACATTTGATCGGTAGGTTACTATTTATTATAATCATATCATAATCACTCACACAAAAAGCTCCCTTCTTCCACCGGTGGCCTTTCAGTGTGCGGTAAAGTCTGCCGGCAAAGTAGCCACCGAAAACACTGTAGGAGAAAAACACACCAACTAAGACTAAGACTAATTATTTTGGAGAAAAATCAATAACAAGCTTGGACATGTTTGAACAAAATACAGATTCCAGGGTGAAAAGTGGTTAAAGATATTAATGTTGAGTCTCACCCCATGAACATGAAGAGGAAGCATGAGGTGGTCATCAAAGCTCCTCTGCTGGATGGAGACAACATTCCCAACATGGCCACAACTGCAAGACACATACGCTCACATGAAAAAAGCGGCGGTCAAAAACCACTGGAAACTTTAAAACATGATGGGACCCCATTATGATTTAACATTTCCAAGTGTGTCTACGCCAGGGGGAGGGGAGGCTTTGAGGTGAATTACACAAGCACCTCAGTCCAGCTAAAATCTTGCAGAAAGTCT
This sequence comes from Gymnoscopelus microlampas, assembly GCF_963454915.1. Classification (NCBI taxonomy): domain Eukaryota; kingdom Metazoa; phylum Chordata; class Actinopteri; order Myctophiformes; family Myctophidae; genus Gymnoscopelus; species Gymnoscopelus microlampas. Next base: position 25,738,212 of record NC_139947.1, read on the forward strand.
GGTGTAGTATTTCCCCGCTATTTCAAGAGTGCACTAGATAGTAATATCCACCTATATAGGCAGGTTCACAACACACATAGTCTGCTTGCCATGTAAATACAATCCGATTTGACTGGGTGTCACGTTCAATACACACTGATGTAATGGCGTAGCACCATCACCTGAATCTAACTGAAGCGACAGACATGCTGCACCACGTGGCCTATGTGGTGTAGCGGGTCAATACCGATGTCCCCTCACATACGTCCTAACCTAGGATGAACATAAGGAGGGCGATTCTACAAAATGTCTTCTAAATCCTAACAGTTTTTTGAAAAACGTATGTGGCTATAATCAGTGGTTCTCAAACTTTTTCATGTCAAGGACCCTCAAAATTATATGTATTTGGTCGCGGACCTCCAACTCAAAATATTTTGTTCCAGGGACCCCCAGAAGCAAGATTTTTGTTAAAAAATTTCTCTTTAAAAATACACATATTTAAAGATTTACAAAAAAAATCCCCAAAAATAGCAGATCTACAAGCTTGTAGCGCGGCACAAAGTGGCGCGCTGTGCGCTTGTATATCTGCTATTTTTGAACAGCCAAAGTATAAAATAATCGTTTAAGTCGTTAAAATCGAAAATGACACGGATGCTTTCCCGGTTAACTAATAAATATATTAGAGGAAAACGCAGGATGTGAGAGCTGTGGGGCGTCAGTACAATGGACAAGTGGGGACAAATGCACATGAGAGGCTGAATCCTGCTCCTACTATGGTCACTCACAGATGACAATGAGGATCATGCAGAACAGCTGGATGCCCGAGCCCAACAGTGAGCTGAGGATCATGGGGTACTGGGGCGGCCTGAAGACGTCGCCGTGGACGTTCTTCCACCCTGACTCCTCCATGGTGTCCTCCTGGGTGAGAGGAGAACAATCCAATTGAGGCTGTTAACAACATGAACCCTAGTATCTCTAATTCTGGTCATGACATAATAGGCAAGACATTCGGCAAAAATGGATGAACAGTTGGTGTGTAAAACGTGCCACGTAGCGATGCGTTGTAAGCTTGTAGATCGGCTATTTTCACTAATTCTGTACAACCACGTAGTATATTAAGTGGTTAAAGCGATGTTGAACTTTGATCGAACCCTAGGGTTGTACAGTTACCTGGCCATGCTATATACGTAGAAATATAGTTTATTTGCAAATGTACAATGCAAATGTGCACTGACATACCCCAACAACAAAAACATTCATCTACTGAAACACCATGACCAGGTTTTTATATATCATAAGAATTGTTCATATTTGTGTTTGTGTAATTTTGAGCCTTATTTTACCATTCAATGAGGGAGAATAGAGCGAGACTACATTTGGTTCCTCACTCACACACACAGGAGCAAACATGATTGACAATATTTACACTTACTGGCGCTCTCTCTCTCTCTCCAACTCCATAACATAGGACAAGCTACTGTAAGTTTGTAGACCTCACTGTCCATGAAAAGAATGTCGGGGCTCCCGAAAATTATCTCGCAGAATCGCTGCTGCGCTGAAAATAGCAGATCTACAAGCTCACAACGCGTCACGATGGGACCTGTTGTGAGCTTGTAGATCTGCTTTTTTCAAATAGCCAACGCAGCCATGCAGATCTGCAAGCTTAACCGAATGACTGTTAAAGCAGTTTGTTTAAATTACTTAAATAATATAATAATAATTAAATAAAATGTTATATTTTCACAGGGATTATTTATTAGTGTAGATATACATTTTGGAGTGGATATATGTGTCCAGATGCCTGTCAGACCGTCTGCTCCGCAGGTCTAGAATGGAATAAACGGGCTCAACCAACGTCAACAACTGGTCTCGACCAGACGTGAGATCTCAGCGTCAGGATATATTGATAAATGCCGAAAGGTGCGGTGATATCGCCGTACGCTCATTATTCGGGCTGCACCGCGTTGATAAATGAGGGCCACTGTAACTATAAGTGAGTCCTTTATGTCTGTGCACTATGTATCGCATTATAGCTTTCACTACACAACATGCAAAAGAGAAAACGATCAGATCTTTCTAATGTTGATTTCACAAGGTCAAACTGTGTTTTCTTACGATGTCGTCTTCTCTGTTGTAGTTGGCGATGTCCTTCCTCAAGGTTCTGATGATGATCATGCTCAGAATACCTGACAGAGACAATACATTGTAACAGGAACAGTGGTCAGTGATATACGTAGGAGGGTAAACCCATATTTTTTACCATGATGCAATGCAAAACAATATTTAGTGAATACGTTGTAAGTGTAAAGTAAGTAGTAGTCACTAGATTTATTGATCCAATGTTAAATTTCCATACTTTTTCCTAACACGTACTTAAATTTTCCTAAACCTTACATGCACACCATGTAACTCCATGCTATATTTGTTTTTACCACATAGCACATACCCTTCTTTTATTTGCCCTGGGGTAAGAGGGGTGATAAAAAAAGGTCTCTACATGTATTTATCTCATTCAGCGCCGTTGTGTGGTGGGACGTACCGGAGAGGAAGAAGACCACCACCACCGAGTTGACAATGGAGAACCAGTGGATCTGGACGTCGCTCATGGTCAGGTACGTGTCCCACCGAGAAGCCCACTTCACCTGGCTCTCCTGCACAACGGGGAGGGAGAGAGCCTTAGGGTTCATTGCAATGGTCTCTGCATTAAACCCTACAATAAAACCTACAATAAACCCTGCAATAAACACAAAATTCCGCTTGATCTAGGAAAATACAGCCCTGGTTGAAAAGACCAGGGCATCTAATGATGCAGTCTCCTAATTGTTTAGTCCATGGTACCAAAAGTGAGGCACAACCAGCAAGTGGGAAGCTGCTGGGATCAGAGTGTGGAGGAACAGAGGAGCGAGGAGCATGCTGACAGTCACTGACCTCCCAGCGGACAGAATAGGTGAAGAGGACCTCGTTCTCCTTAGTGGGGTCGATCTCCTGGGGGGCAGAACCGCTGGCCTCAGGCAGAGTGCATGTCTTCTCTTCTTCATTAGGTTTCAGGTCTGAGAACACAAGAATAACTTAAAAATTGCAGACTAGGTATTTTTTTTAAACGTTGAATCCGTATCTTTCCATCTATCTATCCAGTATTCAGAACCTAGAACACACTTGGACTAATTTATGGCGCACAACTACTCTGCATCATATTTCTTAGGCCAAGGCCAATTACAATGAGTCCTGTCCCTCCAGCTCAGCTCATGGGATGTACCAGTATTAATCGAACACAGGCATGCAATAAGCCAAGACTGCAGACTGAAATGTCAATCTGTCAAACTTGCATTTAACCCACTTTTTTATTTTAAAAACGCCTTCTAAATCCTAACCTAAGTTTTCAGAAAAAAACAATGTATTCAGTTTTTAGTTTTTAAATCCTGTTGCTATATACATTACATACAGTAGCAACATCTAAAATGACAGATGCTTTCCCGGTTTTAAAGGTATAACAACGTATACCTTTAAACTAGGTGAAGTTGTTCATCTGTCCATGCAAAAAATAAGATTTTAGTCGCAACAACATTGTTCTTGTGAAGTTGTTTTGTTGGTGAATATTATAAGATCGCTATGTCAGAGCACATATCACTGGCAAACAGTGTGCATCTTCTGCCTGCTAACTGCACTGGCTTCTCATCTGTGTAAAACCAGGAAAAGCCAACTTGTTAAAGTTGCATAGCAGTTGTTAATATCTGCATGTAAAAAACATATTATTCAATTAATATCTTGTCACACAAAGACCGACACGTGTCAAGCAATGGTTTCAACATAGATAAACCTTGACCATGCGCCAACCAATAGGACAGTGTGTTGACTCCACTTGGCAAATTCTTTCAGTGAGCTAACACTGCAACGCAAGTCAAACGAACAACACACCGGAAAGAAACAGCACTGCGGCCGGCACTTCCTATACAGCCCGGAAGGTAACATGGGAAATGGATGCGTTTGATGGATAGGCAACCCGTCTGACACAGTTGTCTGATTATAACTTTACACACAACAATGATTGACAGAAATCTGTTCAGAATTATGCACAGGATCTTACTAACAGAGCTGGTATGGCCACACATTAGCGATGCGCGAGTCAGGTTTTTTCATAACCCGCCCCGCACGGGAGCCCAACCCGCCCCGCAAAAATGTATATAAATCATAGACCCAGCCCGTTCCGCAACCCGCCAAAAAAAGGAAAAAGAAAAAAGAAAGTCCATTCAATTGCTTTCCAGAGAGAGAGGGGGATAGAGGGAGGGAATGAGAGAGGGCGTGCCCCGGGATAATTGCATCGTAACCTATATAACCTGTCCGCCCGCCCCGCGGTTCAACGCTGGGCGGGCTACCTGCGGGCTACGGGTCGGCCCACGCATCACTACCCCACACACACCTATTTCTATTGTAACATCATGTCATCCTTGTGATGACAACATGCCAGACTACTTTTTCTGCATTCACTGTCCAAAGATTTTTCTCCATACTGCCTGTCACTGACTGCACCATAATGATGCCATGAAAGTCCTTTATTATATTTCTGCCCAAATCGGATGACACCGGTCATTCGATGGTTGAGCACTAACCGTCAGAATCATAACTCAGAGTGTATAAAGAAGACCATATGGAGTCCATTTCTACACTCTCAGAGTTAAATTGACACTGAGGATGGGCGTCAGTGGCCTAATAATACATATCAAACCGGGGGTCCTTGAATTTCAATCGAGAATCACTGCCCTCCATCAATAGGAGCTCATTGAGAACATGTGCGAATCCTCCAGAGCCTTGGTGTGTTGTGAACATACCCTCTATCTTGACGCTCTGGGGCACCACCTCGAAGCGCACCACCCTGTAGTTGTGGTCGTCTCCCTCTTCCAGCTTCTCCTTGTGGAAGTACAGGATGAACGACAGGTGGTTGTGCAGGTAGAACTGTGAAAGGACAAACAACATTAGAAAACTTCATATGGACAAAAGCTGCTGGCGCTGGACCACAACTGGACTAAATACAGTAAAACACATACAGTTACAATAATTTGTCTCTGAAAGTGTAAGAAATTACCTGAATCTTTCTGTATAGGCTTTAAAGAATCTGTCTTCAGAGAATTGTGTCTATAAAATGGCACACAAAGGACTAAAGAAAAAAAGATTTCTGTGTGTATAACCCCAAACATTTTCTTCCTCCATAAATGTATTGAGTAATACATCTCACAGTAGGCCAGGAATCTCGTCCTCACTTCCTGGCCAACTGAGAAAACAAATGCTTTTGTCACGTGACGTCACGAGTGCTCACCAATATAGATTGAGTGTGTGCACTGCACACTAGCAAGATACCTCGAACGTCACCCATTTCTGTGCCAACTGAGACAGACGCTGGCTCCACGCAGCAGGCAAGACTTCAGCCATTTGCCCCATTAACTAAAAAAAAAAGTTATCTTCGCGGACGTGTTTCACCGTTTTAGCTGTGTCTTCATTCACTTTTGCCCTGCCATTTGGTGCCCCCCCCCCCCAGGTTGGTGCCCTGTGCTGCAGCACCTAAAGTCCTTGCATTAAGCCGGCACTGACCCCACCACCCAGGTACCTTGTTGTTGTCTGCAAATCCCAGTCTGTAGCCATGTTCAAACTGGACATCCCGCGCCGTGTCCTTCTTCTGTTCCTCCTCGATCCCGGTCTCTCTGTTGGGGTAAAACTCCAGCCGCGTGGCCACCGGCAGGTTGTCTGCGATGCTGAGCAACACAGAGAAGAAACCCTCAGTCAAATTACGTTTGACATGCTGAGACCACTCAACGTGCAAATCTACATTTTGACTGTTGTGAAGGAACTGTGCTCCAGGTGACATTTAGGTATGTGGAAAATAAGAATGTAATGGTGGATTACACTTAGTGATGCACCGGTGTCGCCAACCAAAAAAAACACACTATGCTGTAACACAAGCTGGTAAATGTACTATTTTGCTGTGTGTGAAACCGGCGTGCAACCAAGTATAAATTAGGGGTAGGATAACCAAGACCAACATTTTTTTGGCACTTAAAACATTCCCTGCCAATCACGTAGATCTACGTCAATGCAAATATAACGTTTTTTTATTTATTCTCTCACAGAACCAGGAGATCTGAAGATTTACTGCTCCATTCACTTCTTATTTGGGAAATGACCTGTATCTCGGCTCCTGTGTTTTACTATGTATTTTTGGCGAAACATGCTATTTTTAACAGCGGTCACCTTGCTTATGGGAATTAAAATTAGAAACATTGTGTGTCAAGTCGCCTGGACGATTGTAACGCCGTATTTACTGGTCTCCTCAAGAAATCCTTACCATGCAATCCTTACAATTCAATTAATTCAGAACTCTGCAGCTAGACTGCCAACAAGAACCAGAAGACATGAGCATATCACCCAAGTCTTGGCTACTTTACATTGGCTCCCTGTTTCATTTGGAGTCGACTTTAAAATGTTGCTTCTTGTTTTTAAAGTACTACATGGTATGAGCCCAGCCTATCTCATGGACTCATTAAAAATATATAGGCCCCCCAAGAGTACTTAGATCTTCGGCAGGTCTAGAGATTACAGTTAATATACCCAGAAAGAAATTGGTGATGCTGCATTAATCAGTTACACCCCTAATCTGTGGAACACATTACCTCAAGAAATCAGGGAGGCAAGCAAAGTCAACATCTTTAAGCGTCAACTAAAAACCCACCTTTTTAACTTAGCTTTTAACTAGCATATTATGATATGTATTGCTCAGCACCTAGATGTTGCTGCTGTTTTGTTGTTGTTTTAATCTGTTTTAGATTTTTGTATTGTTTTGACTTTTGTTGTATTGTTTTTCATCCATTTTGATTTTTGCTGTATTGTACAGCACTGAGCTGCATTTCGATGTATGCTACAGTATATAATTAAAGCTCATTATCATACTCATACAAATGCATAATAGATGGAAATATGTTCAGTTTGGGCTGTTTTCCGAATGTTCCCTTAATTTTAGACTAGTAGTTTAGTCCATTGGTTCGCAAAGTGGGGTCCAGGGACCCCCATGGGTCCTTGGGAGGGTACCCAGCTAAATTTGTTAAGCGTCACAATAATTTCAACCACTTTAAGCATATTTTATACTTTAAAATTTTAAAAATAGCGCGTTTGTGCAAATCTTTAAATATATATAAGTTTTTCCTTCTGGAGGTACCTGCCCTGGCACAAAATATTTTTTAGATGGGGGTCCACAGCCAAAATGCACATCATTTTGGGGGTCCTTGACATGAAAAAGAACCACTGGTTTTGTCTGTCACAAAATCATTGTTTACAAATGAGTCGCTGCGCACATCCATAGGATCCCTCAATCCCCTTCAGAAAGTTACAGTAATGAGGAGGAGACTCTTACAGGTGTACATAATATTCCTCCTGGATTCGCTCGGCCACTAGCTTGCTGTCCTCCACGTTCAACTTTTTCTTCTCACACACCACCTCACATTTCTTCTCTTGGTTCATGAAGACATTGTACTGAGTGTTCACGATACGGTCCCCGCGTAGCACTTCACCTACGTGGACAAACAGCCAGAGGCAAAAAGGGAAGCATGCATGTGCAAATTAGGAATGAGAATAATATTGTACATGAAAGCACATGTATATCTGACATTGAAGCGTCATGACAATGTAATGTATCAATGATCAATGACTTGACCATTTATAGGTAATGTAAATTTAAAATTAGTGAGCATTCATGCAGAGGTAAGAAAACATTCTGGATGATTTATTTCCCTGAGTGGAAATATGTTTGAGTTTCTTCTAGGATGATGGAATTAGCTATTCAGTAAAGACTTGGGTCTATTTTCTCTTCAAGAAGAGTTGCACTGGGGAGGATAGTGTTCCTTTGGATGCGTCACGTCTCACGTGACATTCTCCTGGTGAAACTCCTCAGTCAGGTGAACAGAAGTGGCTGAGAACGTCATGCGCATCGGAGTAGACAAGTGGTTGTCTACACCCTCCCCAAGACCAAACACCAAACAGTATGGCTTAGCAGTAACAGGGACAACATGGGGGAATTGGCATAAACTAAATTTGGAGTGAATTGAAAATTAAAAATTGAAAAAGATAAAGGGTGGGGGGTACAACTTTCCCTTTCCACCAACAGAGAGCCTGAGCACTGGGGAGAGTGGCTGTGAGGAGGTGCTTACCCAGATTCTCTGCCTTGTAGACAACAGACATAGGCTGGCAGAAAGGCAGGGAGTAGTATTCATAAGGGAGCTGGGTACGGGAGCTTGTTAGCTTCACTGCCTGGGTGGGGGAAAAAAGAAATAAAGACCCAAACACAGTAAAATCCTGACAGTTAATTTAACTCTGAGAGTTGTTCCATTTGTAAACTCTCAAGAGTTACAAATTGATAAATTAACACAGAGTCTACGTTGACTGCCTGCATTGAGGTCTGTATGTTATTTAATAAAATAATTTGACTAAACAAGGTGTCCAGTAGTAATCACCCACACATTATCCACTCGCTAACAAGGCAATCCCAATAATTAAGCACAGAGAATTTGAAACACTTCTGGTCTTATCTGAGAAATGTATTGAATGAATGACTGTCACAACAGTGCAACGGCAACCCCTGAATCTTGCCAATGGAGAAACAAGGAACTTAACAAAACTACTTACCCAAGCAAGTAACAGACAAAGGGCCTAGCTAGCAATGGACAAACGTCCAAAATGAAGGAAATGAGGGTACCTAAATGCCTCATTAAAGGGCAACATTACTGATTTGTAACCTGATTCCTATTGTTCTAGTGACTGTGAGGACACATCCCAATATGTTCTGTGTCACGAGGGCAAAGACTATGCCAGACTAAGTTGTTTCAAGCGTCATGTGTAATTCTAAATGTATATATTAGTAACAGTGTGTAGGTTTTGATGTTACCTTGATTTCTACTAGGTCATTTTCATGGAAGTTCTGGGGCGCAACTCCAGGTACATAGAAGGGCCGTACCGCAGGCAAAATGGACATCAACACCAAGGCCCACCACGTCTCCTATAGCACGCATGCACACAAAACCATGACTGTTTGTAATACACATTAGTAACAGACAAGATATTTATTTTGTCAAACTTGAACTAAACCACGTATCGGGTGATGATGAACTGCTAAATGAGAGGATATCCTTAAGGGAATCCCGGTGCTACAAAACTAAACCAGTAACTTAGCATAGCAGTCGTTACACAAAACACGCCCTGGACTCACTTTAGAAAAGAGTTGTTGCAAATGCCTCACAGCAGAAGAAACATGATACCTTAGAGTTCCCCTTATGATATAGGTTATCTAATGCACACTGCCAGGTAGGAGCTACTCTATGACAGCTCTATATTAAGTGTATGTGTAGGTTCCTGACAGTTTTACCAAGACCCATGTTAACTTAACAGTATTCTATGGAGAAAAATTGGCTGGACATTTTAGCCAGCCAGATGCTAAATTATATTATGAATGGTTTAAAGAAGTTGTTTTATTTTGATAAAATATACACTATCATCCAATGATATTTATTGGTGGTAAGTGGTTATGTGTGCACTTTTCGCCCCTAGGCTTTACTGAGTGACTGTTTTATGTTGTACTTACTGTATCTAATTAGCTTAAGCACAAAGCTTTAGAAGGCGAAACTCAATCATGATCAATACATGCAATAGCTTTTAACAACACACTTTTGATGAATTACATTTATTAAATGTTGTGATTCGACTGATTTTAACTTTTGCTCAACTTGGTTTTGTCAAACCCAATGACAACTAGCCTGAATGCTTAACTGTAATGTGGTTGAGCAACCACACTCACTGTATGTGAATGAGTCTCTTACGCAGTTCTAAAAGTCAAGCACTAACAGCATTCATGTCATAATTTGAGCATACTTCCCTCACCACATACAATCGCCTATATGCATTGATTTGCCTCGGTCATAAATAATACATGAATCAGCAGTAGTTTCACTCAAGTACACTTTACAGGGTTGAATGAATGAATACTTCCCACAGTGAGCATCCATTCAATCATAAACGCAGTAAAAATCTCCAGTTTTCATTTCTCCATTTGTAACTCTGAGTGTGTGCAAATGGAACCTAATTGACCGAAAGTGTCCATTTAGTTTCATTTCGTTCACTCTCAGAATCATATTAATACTGATATTTTACTGACACCTGTCAACAGTACTTGTGATCAGTGGTGGAAAGTAACTAAGTACATTTACTCAAATACTGTACCTTTTGTACAGTTTTGAGGTATTTTTTACTTTACTTTACTGGAGTATTTAAAATGTTCTGCTCCACTACATCTCAGAGGCAAATATTGTACTTTTACTCCCCTACAATTATTTGAAAACTTAATAGTTACTTTGTAGATTTGTATTATGATTACAAAACATGCATTAACCACTTTATCCCTACATACTTCGGCTATTTTCAAATGATATACATTTTGAACACTTGTGAAATTGGACATTCTGCATGATGATGAGTACTTTTACTTTTGGCACTTTGAGTTCATTTTTATACCAATACTTTTGTACTTTTACTCAAGTACATTGCAGTATTGATTGATTTTAAAAACGTCCACCACTGCTGAAGAGAAGGAAAGCAGCACTCAACTTGTCTCTGGGTACACAAGAGTTGGCTAGTATAGCAACTTTACAGCCGAGCTAACGTAAACAACTACAGAAACATTAGACTGGATAATACTTTGTTCTCAATCCATTCATGTACGTGACGTTGCCCCGTCACACGTCATGTCATCGTCATGTTCCCATCGTCTCAGACACTATTATTACGAAACACCGCCTCTTAAACTTATGTTAAGTTCGCTAACAGGGTTGCTATTACAGCTGGAAGCCCTGGAACTAAAGTTTCCCCACGTCAACTAACTTTTTCAGACTAGTAGACTACAGCCCAGAATGACAACCTAACAAACAAGAACAAGAGCGGTTTGTTTCCTACCATGTTATGGTGAATATAGCAGGAAAACAACCCAACATTGTGTTTAGACGATCTGTGCAGCTGATGGATAAGTAGCTAGCTTGCAGCGTTGCCAGATTCAGCGAGAGGTACAAGCCCCAAAAGAAGCGAGCCCTGCTTCGCCCTTTAAACATGTTACATGGGCTATTTGAAAAGAGCCGACACAAGCTCACAATGCGTCGCGATGCGTTGTGAGCTTGTAGATCTGCTATTTAAAACAAAAAAAAATCTTGGATGAATGAATGAAGAAATGAATGATGAAAAAAACACAAATCTTGTATTGGGGGGTCCCTGGCATAACACATTTTCAGATGAAGAGGTCCGCAGACATATACATATTCATTTGGGGGTCCTTACTTGAAAATATTTGAGAACCACTGGTTTAAACAACATTAGGAAACGAGCCCAAAATAAGCAACACTTTAGAAACAAGTCCCAAAAAACGCAACTACCTACAAGCGACTTTACAGAAAAACAAGCCCAAAGTCGCTTACAATAAGCAGACCTGGCAACGCTGCTAGCTTGCTAACTTTAGCTGGTTAGCAATACCGTTGTGACATCCACATTAAAACTGTTTATTTACAGAGGCAGCGGTGTGTGTGTGTGCCTTAATATGGAAGTAAATCCTACGGCTAGAGTAGGAACATGTTTTTGAATTGTCACAAGTGTAAAACGCAACGTGTGAGCAAGAGAAACGGGGAAAGAAAGGCTTTCATGAAAGATTTCTCTTTTCCACTTACCATAGCCGCGGCCGCCATCTTGAATACACGTGTCATACGTGACGTGAAGGGAAGTGAAGTGCCCTGCCATGGTTTCTGGCCAGAAGCCAATACTCCTCTTTAATCATAATAACTAATTACTATGATTATTTATAAATATTGTTGTTGTTGTTGTTGTTATCATTATTATTATTATTATTATGAGGTTGTTTGTTGCTATTGGTAAGGTATTTCTTTTTTTTTTTAAATTATTATTATTATCATCATTATTATCATTATGATTATTATGAGGTTGTTTATTGCTAAGTTATTTCTATTTTATTATTATTATTATGGCTATGCCTATTGGAAAGCATGCCCCTCGTTATGCAATACCTATGTTGTCAGAGTAGGCCATAGCGGTGGAGTAAGCTACTTTGTGATACTTGGAGGCCAGTCTGTGACGTCAGTGCCGTGACGTCATATTGATGACTGATGATCAGGGTTCTGGTTCTCCATATATGGGAATAAAAGGACAGACAGATTGATACAGAGATTTGTGAATTTTCGGTTCTGGACAACCGCTGGCACCCTCGGGTCCTCAGCAAGTAACCAAGTTTAAAGTCAGTTGGTCTGACGGTTCTCGAGATATGCGGGGGAACAGCAGACAGACAGACAGACAGAGATTCTGTGCATTCATAGATTATTATTATTATCAATTATTATTATTATTATTATCATTATTATTATATAATAGTAGTAGTATTAGTAGTAGTAGGCTAGAAGTAGTCTACTATATATATAGTAGACTATCTAACTATATAAATGCCGACCAACTTCCGCACCCTCGGTGTCCACACCCCACAGCTCTGTTATCGACTAAACAACGCACCGCCAGACCACATGTCGCCAACTGACTCGCCACGCCGGCCGCGCTGAATTTACGCCTCGCGTAGGGGACATCTCACAGCTCAATACACCTTTTCCACCGCGCAACATAATTAATTCTACTCACCAAATGTCGGACAAAACGGAAGGGGAGCCAGCTTCGTACCGTTTACCGTGCGCACGACCTCATCACCACAACAGCACGCAGCCGCTGCGGGTTTTTTTTCCTTTTTTTCCAAACTTTTTTTTTGGTCACCATTTTCTCCAGGCACCATTTCTGGTGTAACGTCGGGTGTTTCTTTTCACCAGCCAATCACCTTTCACGTTGCCACGTCCGTTGCCACGTCGCGCCGACGTACGCTAAACAAGCGCTGCCGTGCGCACAATGCAAACGAGCCCAAAGGCGCGCAAAAATCTGCCGACCATTGCTTGGACACAAAGTCAGACCTGGCAACGCAGCCTACGCCAATCATGTGTGAGAGATCTACAAGCTATGGGGCAGAGACGCCACCGTATCTTAGCAACAACTACAGCGCTCACTCTCATTGGTCGTGTCACGCTAAGAGCAGTCTCCAGACAATGGCATCGCAGACAGCTTGCTGTTACTGCTGTAGCCATCACAGGCAGTTGCAGCACGACGGACAGGGCGCTGTGATAGCTGCCATGTCGCTAACGCTAACCTGGTTGTCATGCCTGCAGCGGCTGTGCAATCACTTTGTCAACAATGCACGTTCGTGTGGTGAATGTCTATATTGCTGCTCAGTTCGTCCATTGTAGATGGTGTATGTTTGTGTGTGTCTTCTGGAGAACTATGTAGCACAGCAACTACAGTAACTAACGTAATGGCAGGACCGCCCCGTGCAATGCATGTTAGCCTGCATTATGGTCATGTAGTAATTTCAGATAATTTCGCTCCGATTACAGCAGTGTTTATCAACCCTTTCACGCCCCCCCCCCCCCCCCCCCCCCCCCAAATACACGTACTTGATCTGGGACCCCCCCATTCTGTTTGACTCCGTTCCACAAGTACATATTGTGAAAATAGGCGATCTACAAGCTCGAAACGCCTCACGTTCAGAGGCTTTGTAAGCTTGGAGATCGGCTATTTTCTACATGATTGCCTCTTTCTTACATTCTTTGCCAATGTGCCCCATGTTTTCATAGCATAGTTTATTGACTACTTCTGTTGCAGAAATGGCCATTTCCTTTACTTTCGGTTTTTTATTGTCTCCGCCAGGCCGAAAGGCATGGCGCAAGACTATGTTTCACCCCCTGTCCGTCCGTCTGTGATAGCTAATCTCTCACATCGTTGACTTGATCGCAGCAAAATAACAGCCCGATGTGGAGAGTCAGTGAGAGCTGGATAAACGACGTAAAATGTGTCAAAAGGAGTCTGTACGGCTGTCGATAAATGAACACATGACGTCGGTGGGAGAGCAGATATTGTGTCTTTTGGACAAACAGCAGCGTGGTGCTGATGTTTGTTGTGTGAAGCAGCTTAATGTCAGAGTGTTTGTGTTGGAGCGCCTCAGTGCGGCTGCAGAGTTCATGTGCAACCTCTTCCAGAGAGACACAGAGACACTAGAAACTCTGCTGGGGAAAAAAAACACTGCTGGGCATTGACTTTCCTATGGACATTGATCTACACACTGCAGGTATATCTGCTACACACACAACATCAAACTACACACTGCAGGTATGATGCAGCGTTTGCATTACAGCCAGCATGCCAGCGTAGTTCCCATATGCTTTCAAGGTGGGCTAAACCATATGGACCCCATGTCAGCAATGTCAGCGGCATCCACTTCAGTCCCAACTGCGATGCCCATGCAGGCTATAAGTAGCTTCTACCTGGCCCTTAGGTGGGCCCCAACTAGCCATGTTTATGTGGGACCAAGGCGCGTCCTAACTGGGTTTGCCCATGCAGGCTTTAACTGGGTTCTACCTGGGCCCTAGGTGTACCCTAACCAACCACAGTGCAGTGCCCATCGCTCCAATTGTTGTGACGTCAGGGCTGTCAATACTGCACATTGGTGGAGGAGGAGGGGCCGCAGGGCGACCGCACACATCGCTGAACCAATGGTAGCCCACGGAGGTTTCCTCTGTGGATTTACAATCTGCCCCTCTATGCCACATATCATCCGCACTACAGGGTCTTCACTGACCGAGCCACGGCCCCACTGACCCTCATGACGCTACGCCACTTAAACGTGCGGCAGCATGCGCTGGGTTGCCAGGTTTGCACAGCCTGCGCCAGAAACAAGCAACCACCTTCATGAAAAAAAAAAAAACACCGAAATGGTCCGCAATGTTCCAGGGGTGTCCCCGCGCGTCCCAACACTCCACAGGGGGTCAGTGGACCATCAGGGGGTCCGCGGACCCCCTGTGGACCCCCTGAAAAATAAGAAATATTATTTCTTCAAATTTTTTCCTTTTTCAAAAAAACTTTTCCACAGTTTCACTCCGGCGATTTGGGTCCCCCTATATACACACGCCTGGGCCCCGTGCGCGGCTGGGGTTGAGGGGGGCGTAGCCCCCCGAAACTCTAGTATATATATATATATCATTATATTAGAATGAAAATTAGAGAATTTTAAACTTTCAGAGAATATTTAATCTATGAAAATAATCAATTGGCAAATTAATATTTTTTGTTTGTTTTTGTTTTATTGATACAAAACATACAAACAAGAATAAAGTGAAATACCCTTCTGCTGTTCTTCTGACATTCATTAACTGTGCAGTACAATAAATTGCAATGCCATAGGCTACAGTACACTCATGTAAAATACAGTCACCAGAGGTCTGGAGTTATTACCCAAAAAATATTTTAGTTTTTATAGACTTTAGTTTAGGAAAAAGAAAAAAGAAAGGCATTGAAATGAAAAAGAACAAGAGGAGTACCGAGGGCAAAAATAAATTAAATTCAAACAGAAAAAATAAGAAGGCCAAAAATCATCATATACTTGCTATATAATGAAATATCCACACATTTAAAGGTCAAATCTGCATGAGAAGACAGCTAAAATAAATCCCTGTGACCTCTCATCAAAAACCTTCAGTCCAAATCAGGCCTCTAGACTGGACATTGAATATTAAATATAGAATACCCAAATATATTCAAAGCACTTATTAATAGAACAGGTACAACAAAAGGCACAATGAGGGAATATTGTCAAGATAACAGTGCATGGAAATCCAGAGTGTTGTACAAATACAAGAAAAATATCCAAGTACCATACATACAGTGAAAATATACTGCATAGTGAAACCTGAAACAAAACAAAACAAAAAAGAAAGCATATGTTTCCTTTCATAGAGCAAAATGCTGTACATTTCAAAAGAGGGAATCTGGACAAAGGCAGCTTTGCTTGCTGAATCGTTAATAATGAAAACATCTAAATGGGGCAAGACGGAGCACACATTTCAACACGACCCATTTGAATTCTGGTAATTCCTTTTCCTTTGGTGGATGCACAATGTGTGCCAGAGCGTAACGGGAAATCCACTCGTGTTCGTCTGACTGCTCTCCGACGACCTGTATATTTACATGTTCATGGATGTGGATTGGTGCATCTCTGTGCAACAACAGCCTTGTGCAAGATTGTGTTCAGATTCAGAACAATGCAATACTGAGTATCTCTCTGCCTGCAGTACTGTACATTATTGCCATGAAAATGTGTGTGTGTTTGAGAGAGAGGGAAAGGAGATAATGAGAGAAGTGCATGTCTAGGGCTGTCATGATCATGACATTTTACCTGATGATTAATTGTCATACAAATAATTGCGATTAATGACTTAATTGTGTTTTTGGCATTGAACATTGGAACATAATACATTTAAAATACATTTCTGTTTGCCTTTTAGTTTCTTAGTTTTTTAACAAACATTGCACAGGGCAGATATGACAAATAACTCAGATATGAAAAGAAATGACTGGCAATGACTGGTACCAATAGATACACTTTTTGTTACCACCACACTCAGACTCCTCTGGTGCAATATCCTCTTCAACCAATATCATATTACAAAAGTAATGGGTCGCACTCAGAATGGCAAGAGTGAGTTAACTTTATTATTGTCATTTCTTCTCCATGTCTTTAGGCTACAAAGGACAAACGTTCCGGCTATCCAGACTTCGTCACTTTTGTGATATGATAATGACTGGTACCAATAATAAAATCAATAAATAATATACTATGGGCAATAGGCAGGGCAGGATTTTCATGGATACCATGAAGTCCATGGCTGCCATAGCCCCTCAGTTTGCCCTTATGCCCTTCAAAAAATGATATGCCATGAGGCTACAGTGGCCTTGATGCCCTCTCTGCACTACCCCAAGATCCCAGCTAATTTCACAGTTTTCTCCTTTGCTGCTTTCCTGTCAATATGCTTTTTAGACACCAGTGTCTTGTTGAGATTCTGAATTCTGAAATAGAAAGCTGTATTTCGTTATTTCACTGATAGTTATACTATGTATTTAAAATGAAATCAGCCTTAACCTTTAAATTCAGGCCTTTGTGACTTCAAAAAAAAATACAAAACCAAAGGCTAAGCCCCTAAAACGATGAAATTCCAGGCCTGGCAATAGGCCATATTTAATCATTTTATACTGTAAAGTTTACTGCAGTTTACTTTTTTAAAAAAAGTGCAAATAGCCAAACTACAAGGTCACAACGTGTCCCATTGCGAAGTGTTGTGAGCTTGTAAATAAGCTATCTAAACTATTTTTGAAAATGTATGAACATTTTTCAACAGATGAATTCATACAGATGAATGGAAATGATTCTGACGATAATGCAAAATAATAATTGTGATTATCTCAAATAATTTAAATCAGCCGATTATGTAATATTTGTGACAGGCCTATGCATGTCCATCTGTGTCCTGTTATGAACACATTATGAATTGAACGCCACAGTGCTGTAATATAAATACTTTATGTGCCTAGGTGTGTTAATGTAACGAAATCTCATGGCTGTTGCTGGTACTGGCTCTCTGTGGCGGTGTAGAAATCTTCCAGAACACTCTGCAGGTATTCAAAAGTGGGACGTTCCTCGGGTTTGTTCTTCCAGCATTCCAGCATGATGTTGTAGAGCTCCTGAGCACAGCAATCCAGCCGCTGCATGCGGTACCCTTTCTCCAGCGCACGTATCACTTCTGGGTTGGTCATCCCTGGACAGAGGAACACATTACTGAGTAAGTGGATGTTCGTTACAAGTTGTGGAAGTTAAAATAACTCTTGGGTTTGTAACCAGAGATTGACATTACTTTTAGTTGGCAAACAAAAAGTGATTCTGGGGGAATTCTGCCCTAACAGTACAGTGGATGAAGATTGACACAGAGGGGGCAGAGATGAGACGTCACAGGAGGACCAGATTTGGAATCAAAAGCAACACATCAAGATTTAAATTATAATACATAACACACATAGAAAACATACAATAACACAATATCATTGATTTTCAAAAGTACTGTCGTTGTGTGATAAGTTCACAGCTGTGAGCATCTTGTATTTTGTTGCTTTTCAAAATAGTAAAAAATGCCTAAAAGGTTTAGGCATAAGGGGTAAGATAGGGCCAAATGACTTTTCAACTTTATGCTGATGTGATATTGAACTGAGCATTTCCTGACCTGGGTATGGCGTGCGTCCATAGCTGATAATCTCAGTCAGCAGGATGCCAAAGGACCACACGTCAGATTTAATGCTGAAGGAGCCATAGTTGATGGCCTCAGGGGCTGTCCACTTGATGGGGAACTTGGCTCCTGTTTATGTGTGGGAAATGAGTTACATCAATAACAATTTTGCATAATAATAATAATAATAATAATAATAATAATACTGCATCACACTACAATACACTGTCACATCTGATATATCACATGTGATGGTGGCTTTTTGATTGATTGAATACTTTATTAGTCAGAAATGTAAACAGCACGTAGTACAGTAAGATATTAAAGGTAGGGTAAGTGATTTGCGTTGGTTAAAATAATTGTTAAATAGCTCTATATTCTGATAGTACTCATTGCTATAGAGTGTTTGTTCAGTATTAGGAGTCTCCTTGTCTCTCCACCTCTTTATTAAACAGAAAATGCATTTTCGTTTCAGTTTCAGTTTCATTTCCAATTTTATCCAACGAGGACAGAGAACTCAATCAGGATACAGATTAAACAAGTGAAATTGGAAGTGATGACACTGAGAAATGAGCAGGCAAAATAGGAACTGGAACACTATACAAATTAAGCTTAAAAATGGGTACTTTCTCCTGATTGGCTGAGATTTTGACACCTACCGAAAAATGTATTTTCTGTTTATTAAAGAGCTGGAGAGACAGGGAGACATCTGTTACTGAAAAAAACACTCTATAGCAATGATTACTATCAGAATATAGTATTTTAACCTTTTAACAAGATACTTTTTGTTTTAACCAAAAAGTATCACTTACCCTACCTTTAAGGCTAAATGGATCAAACCTTGGCAACACAAAAGATCCTGGGCTGGGGACTTGTTTCCATTGTGGCAAGATTCAATTTGAAACCACTCACTCACTCACTCACTCACTCACTCACTCACTCACTCACTCACTCACTCACTCACTCACTCACTTTCACTAAGGCTCAAGTTTCACTAAGACAACAGTAAATTCTATGTCATCACTATTGTAGCTAGAATCCGCCCCGCATCTCTCATTCATTCTTTCTTGTTCAGCTCTCAGGGATCAGTTCTCCATCGACACAATGCATGGTAACAACAAAGCACTGTTATGTAACAGTGTATATCAGGTGTATCTCTCCCCCAAACATATCCAGCTGTAGCAGAAACTTGCCAATTCCATTGCATCCCATACATAGATAGGATAATAGTGTTGGGACAAAACAATCTAAATGCAAGCAAGGAGAGGCACTGCTGACTGTAAAATAAACAGCAAGAAATGCGGCAAGATATACGTAAACCTGTTGCTGTGTTGACTTGCTGTAGATCCCCATATAACCCATGTATTTTTGCATTGGCACTGAATTGCGTATTTTGTTAGCCTAGCTGTCCGTTATCGTAATGTCATACACTGTGAAGGAGTACATTTAGAATGCAAACAAGCATGCAGACAGAATGGTAGGCAATGTTAGCAGCTGAACCTTATAAATAAACGAATCTCCAGTATGCATGAATAGTGCTATAGTCTCACCTTCCCTGGCAGTGTATTCATTGTCCTCAATGATTCTGGCAAGGCCAAAGTCAGCGATTTTGCAGACTAAAGCCTTGTTGACCAGAATATTGGCAGCTCTCAGGTCTCTGTGGATATAATTCCTCTGCTCAATGTAGGCCATACCCTCAGCAGTCTAGGAGAAAAGAGTCATCATCAATAGAATTGGCAATAGGCAACACAATCATTCATATACATGTATATTGTAACAGTCGCTCTGTTTCATTCACTGTCTGTCGCAAAAGGATTCTCTTCTAACTATTTTCTCAACACAGAAACAAATTAAATCAAAAACTATTCCAGTTTTTCTCTTTTCGCTTGGATGCATTTCCTGAAACTCTAACCTCATTCCCAAAACCCGAAGTACGATCCCACAAAAAGTAAAATAATTTCTCATAACACTATACCAAGTACAAAAGTCTGTCTCTACAACAGTGTCACAAAATGTATGGCACCTTCTGATCTTGCAATGTCTCTCCTCTCTCTCAATGACTCTCCCCTCTCTGACCTTGGTTTCCTGACTCTATACAGAAAATACTGAAACCTTAGTGTACTAAAGTCTACTAAATACTAAAATCCTGAATGTTAATTTAAGCCTATGTAAAAAATGGACCTGCAATGTACTGTAGAATGCATGACAGCACATCCTGTACTGTATGGAGTGTGAGTGTGTTGCTTGGTTTGACCTACGCAGAAACAGTTTAAAACTTTCAAAGGGAATGAATCGTGGCCCGGCCATTTTTTCTCCATCAGATGTTTCCCTTTCATGATTTCATATGAGTGAGTTCACATCACTGCTACAGTCACTAACGCTAACCAATATGCTCCTTAATAGCGAGCAGTGGTTACTCAATTGACTATGAGTCAGTCATGTTTAAACATTACTTGAAGTTCTCTTTCACTTCATCCATCTTCGTCTCTCTCTCACACAAGCACACGCGCACACGCACGAATGCGCGCACGCACGCACGCACGCACGCACACACACAGGATTATCAAGACCAATCTGTCTGTGCCTATCTAACATCATCTGAATAATTTAACATACATTATATCAGGCTAGATATAAATCAGAACAGGCTGAGCCACGTGCTTTCTTCCTCTTCCCTTGTCTTTGTGTGGCTTTTGAAAACACCCTTTTGTTGATCTTCAACTAAAACTCCAACTTCAGTATGTTACCATATGCCTACCATGCCTTTGTTCAGTGGTTCTCCATTGAGGTCAGTTCCAAAAATGTAATAAGCAGCACTGCTTTATTACACTTGGGCTTTGCCATGACATTTGTGCAACATCTCACTAAACCCACTTGTAGCTCCTAATTCACTGGTTTAGACAGACCGCTCTTGTTCACTCTCCTATTTTAATATCTAATTGAAGACCTCCTGGCATGTGAGTTAAGGATGCAAATACACAATAGCCACAGGCCTGAGGTCATTGAAATGTAACAGAGCTCTCTACTGTACAAAACACCATGTGAGACACAGTGCCAACAACAGTTTCTTTAATCCTTAGAATTACAGAAACCATTGCTGCAAATTCCTCTAAAGCCAACAGTGAGTAAATTAATCCACGCTCACCCAAACACTCTTGCTCTTACAAAACAGGCCACTGAATTCAAGAGCTGTGATTTGAATATTGAAATACATCCCACAATAGGGAAGAAATGCGCTGGCAGGGAACAAAAGCTCTGCCGACACTAAACACACGGCAACCAAATCAGAGACAGACAGTGCACACCGAACAGAAACAGGAAATATATAAGCAACCTGCCATTGTTTGGAGTGAATGAGCAGGTAATAGTCCAGGGGCCAAGCCAGATTTTGGTACCACCTAAGGTGGCCGTACATTTTTGGTATTTTTGTATTCCTACATGTCTCTAGTTTATATTTTGGTATGATACATCTTCCAATTCAGTAGCTTAATGACAGTAATCACTCTAAACCGGCTAATGTATCCGGTAGGAGACACAAAGTAGAATCTTTGTGTCTCCTACCGGAAATACACCCGGGCATCAAATTATTGCGACAAAAAACAAAATATATCCATGTATTCAAGGCTTCATGGGGTGTGCAATTGATAGAAAATAAATCATTTTTTGGGTGAACTCCTCCTTTACATTTCCCAGGGGGACTCTCTACCCATTCAGCTATGACCACACTAGACCGAAGGAGGGTCAACTTTTACAAGCTTATGGAAAGCAGTCTTTTTGCAAACACCAAAAATCTGAGAAGTTATCAATTGCACACCCCATGAAGCCTTGAATGCATGGATATATTTTGTTTTTTTGTCGCAATAATTTGATGCCCTGGTGTATTTCTGGTAGGAGACACAAAGATTCTACTTTGTGTCTCCTACCGGATACATTAGCCGGTAGGTAGTGATAACTGCCATTAAGCTACTGAATTGGAAGATGTATCATACCAAAATATAAACTAGAGACATGTAGGAATACAAAAATACAAAAACTTTACGGCCACCTCAGGTGGTACCAATTTGTGAAAATATCAGTGTTGGCCCCTGGACTATAATAGTAGAGGACGTGAGACTGGCAGAAGCTCACCTGGGCAGAGAAGTCGATAAGCTTGGGCAGCTGGACGCGGTTGCCCTCGTCACTCTTTAGGAAGTCCAGTAAACTACCTGTAATTAAATTACACTAATGAACAGTATTACATACCAATCTTTCTCTGGGATAAATGCATGTTGTGCCTGTATATAGGGCGGTCACGATCATGACATTTTACAATGGACGATTAATTGTCATACAAATAATTCATACAATTGGCATTGAACATTGGAACACATAAATACAAATTTAATTTCTGTTTTTTCTTTTAGGCTCGAATCGAATACCAATCACTATGGCTAAAACAAAAAATGGCCATATTAAATCAATTCATATTTAGAATTAGTTTGACTAGAGGAAATAGCAGATGTACCAGCTCACAAAGAAGCGACACAATGCGATGCAGTGTGAGCTTGTAGATCAGCTATTTCATCTATTTTTGAAAAATGTCCGAAAGTGTATGAAACACACACACACACACACACACACACACACACACACACACACACACACACACACACACACACACACACACACACACACACACACACACACACACACACACACACAGACACACACACACACACACACACACACACACAGACCTTTCTGCATGAACTCTGTGATGATGTAGATGGGCTCCTCCTTGGTGACCACAGCGTTGAGGCGGACCAGCTTGTCGTGCTGCAGAGTCTTCATCAGGTTGGCCTCGGCCAGGAAGGCCTCCACGGACATAGTGCCAGGTTTCATGGTTTTCACCGCCACCTTGGTGTGCTTATTGTACGTAGCTGAGAAAGGGAAAATATTCACATGGTGGCCATTTTTCTCTTAAGTCATACTCAGGGGGGGGGGGGGGGTAAATAGTTATGACCACTTTCAACCTGGTGTTTAATAATATAGAACATCTGTAGGAGTAGCAGCAAAAAGTATGTTTTGAAAACACAAAATGACGGCCTATATGGAGTTGTGGTTCAAGAGTTAAAGGCCAAAACAACAAGTGGCCTGTTATATCGGCACCATGACGTACATTCTAAAAATGTTGGCGGTTCTTCCTTGGCCTACTGGGAGTGTGCATGCAAAGTCTGGAACGACCCCCAGCCTGGCAGACTGAGATAATAAGTTGCTGGTAAAACGTAGCGAAGTGCATTTAGTGGTGCAGTGCACACATGGGTTTGAAGTTTCACTGATGTGACCCCTACAACGATTAATTCTAGCAATGCAATGTGCTAAGACCAGACAGGACGGTAATGTGGCAGATTGGAGCGAACTGGGACTGGTACTTTAGTTCTATAAAATGAAGTTGAATAATCATGAATGTGATTTAATTTCTAGATGACTTTGACCTAAATAACTTACATTTGTTAGTGCAAAATGCATTTGACTCACCCAACCAAACTTCGCCAAACTGCCCCGCGCCCAGCCTCTTGTCCAGTTTGAGTGACTCTCTCGGGATCTCCCAGGCATCTTTCTCCCAGGGTTTCTGCGGCTTGAGGCTGATGCAGGGATTTGTTAGGCTCTGGCAGAGACCATCTGACTGCTCTGAAGCAGGTGGACAAAGATAACAATCACATCATTTATTTGTTTTTTTATCAATTATTTGTATTTGAGGTCAAAGTATCGACACTGTTTTGTCATTCATGCCATAAAAATGTATTTACAAAAAGAATATCCCATTTTTGTGTACGTGTAAAGCACGCTGGCCTGCATTTCATGACATGAAACTGAAACTGAACTGAGTTCAATGCAAATCCAATTGATATTCAGCCGGTAGAACGCTGTGGAGTCCCATTTGGCCAGCAGAGGGGGCTGTGTATCAGTCTAAGCAGCACATTTTGGGCTTACATGACTGACTGGTGATGAGTTGCTCTCTTTACCATTCCTTCCTGTGTAGGAAACACCTACTTCCTCCCTAGTCTGTACACCCATTGTATAGTGGTGTCTGGGGAAAAGGGCATATACTCTAATATTCAATGTGGCTCAAACTATATAGGAACAGCACCCTGTGTAAAAAAGAAAAATGACTGAATGCTGCCAAAAATTATCTGATTTGCAGCCCAACTTAACTCTCTAACTTTCTATAACTGCCAGAATAATAGCCTAATACAGCTAAAGGCCCAGATTGCCTGCGATTTTTCAATTTTCTTACCTTACCTAGTACACTAAGGGCTCAAAGTGTTTGCAAAGTCAATTGACTTATGCTGAAGCTAATGTTTGTAATTGTCACACACTTAGGGTGTCTACACACTGCCAGATATTTGAAGTGGTCGGGGAGTCATCAGATCGTTAAGCATTTCACACTACACACGCGACATTTTCTTGAAATCAGCTGTCATATATCGTTGTGGTTTTCACACTATTACGATTGATCGCCGACAAGGGATCACACATTGCAAGATGTTTCACCACGATGCGATCCACTCCCGACCTAATACATATATTTGTTTTTATTCCAATTCATTTTAACCGACGTCTCACGAAAAAGGTACACGGCTCCCGTGATATATGCACGAGACCAAGACAGGATGCTAATGACTGAATGACTGAAAATATGTTGTGCCATAGACCCCATGCAAGATTTGTGTGGATTTTGAAAACATTACACAATTTTCACATTTTTTCCAAGATATTTCTTTGAAAATAGCCGATCTACGAGCTCACAAACGAGCTTGTAGATCAGCTATTTTCAAATATCTAATGTATTACTATATAGGTTTAGTGCTTGTGTGGCCTAGTCGCTTCTTTTGAGCTTGTTTTTTTTTTATCTGGCAACACTGGTCAGACGCGTTTCCTCGGCGAGGAACGGCCGATTTTGCGTCAGATCAGGGGTTTTTTTCGGCAAGGTACAAAAAAGGTCCCCGACAGCCAAATCGGGTCAAATATCTTACAGCAGGGTTCCCCAATTAGTTTTCCCCAAGGGCCAAATTCTGTCTCGGGTGCCAAGCTGAGGGCCGGTGCCCTCGCGCCCGCGCGCCCAAATTAATTTAGTTTTTGCGGTTTTGGGCGGGTTTTGGGCGAAACTTTCGCGGTTTTGGGTGGATTTTGATTTCTGTTTTTGTCAACTTTATTTCGATTTTTTTCCCTTCTAATCTAGCTAATTTGACAGTTATTTTAGGCCTGGGGTTCTTGTGTAGTGCTTTTTAGGGGGGTCTGTTATAATTTTTACACACAATTTGTAAGTGTGTGTGAATTTCATTATTATCTTTAAAAAAAAAAAAAAAAAAAAAAATCATTTTTTTTTTTAATGCCAGGAGTCGTCGCGGGCCGCACAGTTGCCTCTCGCGGGCCGCAAATGGCCCGCGGGCCGCCTATTGGGGAACCTTGCCTTACAGTGTGTAGGGGGCCTTAAGGGACAGTGCTGTGGGATGTTTCTTTTTTACTGAAGACACTCATTCTGAATAACCAAACTAGTACATAGAGATCAGCCATTGTTCATGGAAATATCACTATTCTACTGACTGTTTTTAATTAAACTGTATGCATTTACATATATTGTTCTGCCTTGTGTAATTTACAAAAAAACAACAACTTTCAAGCGTGTATCTTGAAAAATCTGATACCATGGGGGTGGGGATACAGTAAAGTTTAGGCCATACATTTATTTAATTATCCATTTATTTATTACTTTTATCATTAGTGTCAATTGTGCAGCAAAAATGTATGCTAAAATGGATTGCTGTGCACACTAGAAGTGATTATGCCCACTGAAAAAAGTAGGTATATGGCGTGTACCTTCTTGGACGTATGTATATCCTCCACTACACCACTGTACATACCCAAGCTTCATGTCTTTGAGCAGGGCCTTTTTATGAGTCTACTCATAAAAAGGAGTCTACTCATAAAAAGGAGGTGTGGTTCAATTGTGACCGGATGTGTTAGGTCCTTATTTCTTAAGACTTGTAGATATTGAGCAAATGAGGAATTTCCACTTCTTTTGAAAATGTATTTTGAGCTGCCTCCTTTAATTTATTTTCCTCTCTCTATTTGATGTGTGTGTGTGTGTGTGTGTGTGTGTGTGTGTGTGTGTGTGTGTGTGTGTGTGTGTGTGTGTGTGTGTGTGTGTGTGTGTGTGTGTGTGTGTGTGTGCATGCATGCGTGCGTGCGCATGTGTGTGTGCGCTTGCAGGGGCCTAACAGATGAAAGTGTAGCTGTTGAAGAGACGATAATGAAAATGTTGAAGATGTTGTTCTTTTCTCATGTCTGAATCAAAAATCTATGGATACATATTGCAGATGACATCATTAAGTATATTTATGAGGTATCCACAGAAAACTAACCAGGGAAAAATGTGGTATCTCATGCGAGAAATGGGGGTAGGACTGATTACGGCTTTAAAGTTGATGGTAACAGACTCTACAGCAGCTAGAGTCCTGCACTGATGGAACTCACTCTTGTAATGGCCGACCAGTTCCTGCAGGGAGGTGAAGGTGATACGAGGGGAGATGTAGAAGCCTCCGTTGTCCAACGTACGGATCTTATAATGCTTGACTGTTTCTGCGCTCTGGACATCAGTGTCCCTCACCGACAGGGAGTAACTGCCTGTGGACGGACGGAGAGGATAGTTACTACAGGGATCAAAGAAGGTTACTGTTTATTTCCACCTGGGCCTGTGGTTATCATTGTGTCAAAACACACAGTGTAAATACGAATTATAGACAGACGCCCCTGATTCACAAATGGGGCTTTATGTTTTCATTTCTTCAGGTCGATGCACTCATAGTCAGTGCTGACACGTTGATGTGCTGATGTGTTGTCTCACCTGCAGTGGTCTCACTGTCTCTGATCATGAAGGAACCCAATTTGTTTCCAGAGGCCAGTAGCTGCCTCTCAGCATCCTTCCTGCTTACTCCCTTAAAGAACCACCTGAACCACAGCAAACGGGCATCAATCAATCAATCAATCAATCAATCAATCAATCAATCAATCAATCAATCAATCAATCAATATTGTACACAATCATATCTAGTTAATTATTCATTAACCAACCAACCAATAACACCAAGCTTTTTGCCCTGAGAGTGATGTGCACAGGACACATACAGAACAGTCATATAGTGAGTACTACTTACTCCTCTGTCTCCAAAGTGTCTTTGGCCACATAATTACTGGGGATGAAGCCCTCCTGACTTGTACTTATTAACATAGCCTTCCACCACTCCCCTGATCTGCATAGACAGAGAGAGAGAGAGGGGGGGGTGGGGGGGTACATTAAAAGTTGAAATATGGAGATATAAGGTTTCTGCCAGACCGCAATGATATGTTTGATAAATGGAAATTCCATTAAACACTAAAATGGAAAATGTGTGGCACTCACTCCTGTAAGATTTTGAGTTTGTCTCCCTTCTTGAAGCCCAGGTCTCCATCGTGCAGGGCCTCATAGTCGTACAGTGCGATCGCAATGAAATCTCCTGCGGGTTGGGACGATGGGACACATGAAAAAGAGTCATATGTGTAACACAACTGATTTCCGGTTGTACTTAATGACAATAGCAGTGGGGGTGGCCCTTTATGTGCTCAGGCGTGTGGTGAGGCAGTATGTGGTTGGGGTGGGAAATAATATGGTTTGAAGCCCACGCACCCCTTCCTCTCTCTGTGTCATATCCACAGCCTAAACAACACTAACGGACGATACACTTTAGACGTCATCTGATTCACTGATGTGACGGTGCTGGGGGTTACGTGTATTACTTAAGATCAAATGGAAACTGTAGTGACTGATTTCTGTATCGACATAATGTATGTACTAATGTAAGTACTTGCTCAGGGGAGGGTGAGTCGATAAATACAAAAGCTTTGCGAGGACATATGAAACACATTCTCTCTGGTACAGTAGCTCAACTGGCAAAGACATCGACAACCAAGATGTAACGTTACTTGTTTTGGCTCCAAACTGTGTACTATTGAAATAAAACAGAGATGCTGTGAAATGTATTTTTGCTTACCATCATTAGGTACTGTAGGTGGGGTAGACTGGGTCCTGCTCTGTAAAGAGAACAAAAAAGGGCAGAGGAAATATGAGGATAGGGAGAGTAGCTGAAATCGAAGCTAAATTCTAAAAAACAAAGAAACATTGCATTTTAAAAACAGCCAAAAGCCAAAAACAGCCAAAAGTATTTGGCATGTTATGCCAAATACAGTACTTATACTCATATTTGGTCTTGGGGAGTAGCTACTCAAAATCAAAGTACTCGGTCATGAAAATGTTAAAGTAAGCAAACTATATATATATATGATGAAAAAAAGGAATAGATCCCCTCATACCTGCAACCTATAAAAAAATAATAACCTAGCTGCAACAGAGAAGGAGTGCATGTGTCCTGAATGTTTTAATAACACCGGTTGCATTGGCTGTAGCGTGGCACTCCTCGGAGGGATGATCGCGAGCCCATTCATACTGTAGGATCTGCAGTCGGCGAGAGGGCCAAATATCAAACATGCTAGAAATCTAGATCCTCTCGGGAACGTCTCGCCGATGGCTTTTATCGGGGGTGGATTTTCTCTGAGTGCCTTTCACACCGCGCGAGCACCATCTCGGGCGAGAAACGGTCGATCTTGCGTCAGATCTGTGATTATGTCGGGGAAGACGAAAAAGCTCCCCGACAACCAAATCGGGTCAAAAATCTTACAGTGTGTAGGGGGGCTTAGTACTTTAGTTATCAAAACACTAAACCAGTTTCCTACTTACAGTACATGTATGTCATGAATAAACTTGATTCCTATTTTGAATGTGAAGAGACACAAATTGGAAAGAGGAAGCATTTTCCTATGACATCCGCTTACTCTACTGGTTTCACTTAGGGATCTGAATTTTGAATGAAGTCATTATACTGTACATCATCAGGACACAGTTGCACCAACTAGACTTTAGTATGCCTAGTCTGAATGCTAATGTAGCAGAGTAGCTCAAAGCCCAAAAGCCTAATATCTCCCCTGGTCAAGAGGAGATTCCCTCTTGACCTAGTGGTAGATGTTTGGTTTCGCACTAGGTTTGCATATGGGGTGTTACACTTAGTTTTGTTAAAACCAGTCTTTAGAACAGACGTTACACAAGTGGTTCTCAAACTTTTTAATTTTAAGAACCCCATAGGATAGGAAAGGATGTCCTGTTTACACCACATGATGCACAAAGCAACAGTGTTAACAGAATATAACACTTCTGCAGTTATGTTATTAAATGCATGGGAGAAGGTGAGTCCAGAATTAAATAAAGTGCTATATCAAAACATCACCATTTCTGTAGGCGGGCGGAGCTTGTCGTTCCAACATGGGTGCAAGCTACTGAAATCAACCATGATAGTATAGCTAAAACAGACACATTTTGAATTAGAAAACCAAGTTACGACCAAGCTAAATACCAGGCCTAAGCCTCGTAGGTGCAACCAACCTGAGCCAACATTGAATGAAAAAAATAAGTCTCTTTAATTCATTTTTTAGTATACCTAACCCTGTCGGAAGCTCTCACGGTACACTTTGAGATCTAAGTTGTAGAAATAATGTCTTGAATATTAAAGTACATTCAAGAGTCATGAGACATTTACAGATTCTTTAGCTAAAGACCAAATGCATAATTCTGTTTCTCCACAGCAGCAACAAAATGTTTGAATGAAAATGAAAAGGACACAACGCTGCGTGCAGAACAGAGAGTGGGTTCAGACAGAAACACAGCCTTTAAAAATAGAAGCATATAAAAATCCTCTGTATGTCTGCACAACAAAGGGAGACAGGCCTTATATCAGCTTTTACTGTTGCCATTTTGATCACGAGTCCCCTTTTGTGCCCTCTTTGGTTCTGCTTCTGTGTCACTTCCTCTTTTGCCTCACAGAGAGTGAGAAACAGACAGTCACTAATGTCAGCACACAGGAAGCAGTGACCAGCGGAGAGACACTTAAAACAATGCAGCAATTACAGGACGGCTCTTTCACCCACGGCACAGATCAGAGTCTGGTTATGCAAAGTAACCACAAGTGCACAGGGGACACAGTCATACTGTACACATCTCAACATTTAGGGAAGCCAGCTCCTGCTGGTACCGTCATGCTGGTATTGTCATGTCTGTACCAACATATTGGTACTGTCATGTTTGTACCCTCATATTGTTACTGTTATGTCGGTACTGTCATGCTCTTTGTGTGTCTTTTCTTTATTTTCCCCTTCATTCCTTTCTTCCTTTCTCTCTTCCTTCCTTTATCCTAGTCTTCCTTCTTTCTGTCACACTCGATTCATTATTTTTCTTTATTTCTTTCTCTTTGCATCATTTCTTTCTTTGTATT
The DNA here is from genome assembly GCF_963454915.1 of Gymnoscopelus microlampas. Taxonomy (NCBI): domain Eukaryota; kingdom Metazoa; phylum Chordata; class Actinopteri; order Myctophiformes; family Myctophidae; genus Gymnoscopelus; species Gymnoscopelus microlampas. The sequence continues at coordinate 25,768,810 of NC_139947.1, forward strand.
TCTGGATTCCTACCATACTTTCCCACTAATTTTTTTCTTTCTGCACATGAGTACCGTGGTCATTCTCCCAGACTTCATCGACCTCACTTACAGCTTTGGTTGCAGAGTTCCCAGTCGTGGGGTCTTTGACGTAGTGGGGGGTCTGAGCACGGTTCTGGGACTCCTCCAAGGCCAACCCTTTGCTGACGGGCTCCTGGTTGTCCTTGGAGCCCACGCACCCCATGGTGAGTTCTGTAGGCAGACAGAGGACATGATGAGAGGGGGTGTTTGTGTTTGCTGTTGTTGTCCCTATATGTTTTTGTAATATTTGTGTTTACTGTTCTCACTTTTTACGTGTTCTGTTGTGAAGCTCTTGAGAAATATGATTCAGCAAAGTGCTTTTATATAAAGTTTTACGTGATCCACAAGGATCAGTTATCTGTTGCTGTAACAGCATTTTGTCAGGTGACTAGTTCTGGACGGAGAACATGTGAAAACAGTATTTCACAATACAGTAAATACATCCTTGTTGTAGGGCCAGAAATATGTGTCACTCACTAGAGATGCTTCTATCATTTCTGACCTACACAACTTGACAGTGACTTCAGGATTTTGTTCTGAATAGATATTCATCTTTTGTAAAAAAAAAATTTAAGGAACTACATATACAGCAAATATATAGAATAGTATGTTTGTGTTTTTATTGCCTTTTTATAGCCTCTGTCCACATGATCTTCTTACTTCATTGTCTTTATTATACCCTATGTGATTCAACCACTAAGTCGCCTAAAGTGCAAAGGCAGCCAAATAAGACATGTTTTTATTCTTACATCTGAGAATAGCTACTGTTAGGCCACATCTCTTCCTGTCTGCTGGTCACACAACAGAGTCTGGAAGTGAAGCTGAACGAAGTGTCTTTTTTCTTGTGTCGACTCACAGTAAAACACATTCTCATACAGACACAAACCCTACTATTCATGTGTGTCTATGGAGCACTTTGTTGTTTCTCATGGCTGTACTGTGTGGTGTGTGCATGCATGTGTACGTCTGTATTAGTGTTTGTGTATGTCTATGTGTGTGTTCATGTGTGCAGTCAGTCATATGGAGCAAGGGATGAAACATTGACGAGATGGAAATCAGGCATAGATTGATAGGGTAAGAACAGAGGGAGTGTGTTGGGAGCGATAGAGGCCAGTTTATATGGCTCATTATGGTTGACATAAACGGATGAGAGCAGGAAAGAGACTGAAAGAAGCAGAAAAAGAGAGAGTGAGAAATGGACAGAAAGATAGGCTGTTGTATAACTCTCCACTGTTCACCTCAGTTGGCTCGGATTATTGCACATTCACTGATGGAAGGAAACATTGCTTATCAGTTTTTTCATCAATTAATGCCAAACAATGCGTACTGATAATACTGGGCATAAGCTAGCAGGTAACTTTACTAAGATCTGCACGTGAACTCAATCTTGTTTCATTTTTTGAGATTTGCCTTTTATACCACATCCCCACTATACAGTTTTTTTGTAAAAAAATGTTTTACCCCTTCTGGGGCATAGGCCGTCAACAAGAGTTCTCCAAACATCTCAATCCTGAGCCAACATCTCCAGCTGTCCCCAAGTGTGGCCCATTTCCGTGGCCGTCCTCTCTTTCTTTTCCCTTGGGGGTTCTTGTGTTGTTTGAGTATGGTTTACTGAGAGGATGGCCTATCCATCTCCAAGGTCGTTGGAGGATCTCTTCCTCTGCTGGTTTTTGGTTGGTGCGTTGCCACAATTATTTTTTGCTGATGGTGTTAGGCCAGCGGATCTGGAGGATTCGTTGCAGACAGGAGTTCATGAATGACTGAATTTTGTTTGTGGTGTTTACAGTCCATGTCTCAGCACCATAGAGTAGGACTGACTTCACATTGGTGTTAAAGATCCTGATCTTTGTTGTGATGGCCAGGTCTTTTTCGCTCCAGATGCTTTTTAGTTGGAGGTAAGCTACCCTGGGCAAGCCAAATCTGACTCTCACATCAGCATCTGTTCCACAATGCTTGTTGACAATGCTGCCAAGGTATGTGAACTCATCAACCTCCTCCAGCGCTTCGCCTTCCAGCATGATGGATGACGTGCTGGCAGAGTTGACTGTCAGGACTTTGCTCTTCCGTCTGTGGATGCTAAGACCAAGGCGAGCCGAGTTGGCTGCGATGGTGCTGGTCTTTTCCTGTATCTGCTGCTGGGTGTAAGAGAGAAGGGCCAAGTCCATCTGCAAAATCCAGATCATTAAGCTGCGTCCACATTGTCCACTGTATGAGAGGAGAGGGGATGGGTGAGGAGGAGAGGAGGGGGAGAGGAGGACCACTCAAGGGGAAAAAATATCTAGATGTGAGGGCCGCTAAGCGGCCCAAACCTAGTCTCTTCAATTGTCTCTGTGTCTGTCTTCAGTGCCTCTGCCAGGATGCTGTCTGGTCCTCCTGCCTTGCTATTTCTAAGCTTTTTTAGGCCTATACTGTAGCTTTCCGGATCTCCTCCTTTGTTGGTGCACTGCAGTCTATTGGCAGATCCCTGTCTGCTTGTTGGATGTGTGGTGGTGGTGGGTCTTGTGGGGCTGGTATCCTACTATAATTCTAGTAACCTGACGGTGGATGGGGTCTTGGGACTCCGATCAAACTGCGCATGCGTCGTTGCCAGGTTTCGCGAGAGAAACAAGCAGCGAGGTCTATGAAAACGAGGCCAAACCAAACGAACCCTATAACACCAACATTGGCCCAAATGCGCTTACAATCGGCGGACATGGCAACACCGACGCCGACGCTACACCATAGACCCCGCCCCCATTCTCTGACTGCATTCAGTGGAAACACAGCAGAGCAGACTGTGTGCGAGAAAAGTCTGCTCTGCTCTGCTGTGCTTGGTGTGACACCATGCACATACGCACACGCGCACTTTTAGATCCAGTACTATTTTAAAAGTCTGCGTATGGGGGACTCGCGTATCCGCGCGCCTGGTGTAGCCGCTATCATTGATAATCACTTGGATCTAAACAAACGCGCTGGACGATCTCTGTGTGTGTGTACGCCATTCTCCGTGCTGTGTGTGTGGGTGGGGGGGAGATGAATCTGATCGCACCACAATTGCAACTTGGGTCCGCGGCCGTGTATGCGTGGACACGCACGTGCGCATGCACGTTAGGGAGCCACGTGTCACAATGTACTTTATTTGTACTTTATACACACACACGCGACGCCCGTGTGTGTGTGTTCGCGACGGGAGGATGTACCGTGGTGTGTGTGTGTGTGTGTGTGTGTGTGTCTGTGTTTGTGCGCGCTCCCGACGGGGAACGGCTCCGCCTGTTATATGCGCGGGTGTTTGTGTTCTGTGCCTCCACGACGGGATGTGCGTGTGTGTGTACACACGAATACACCATTGGTTCTCAAAGTGGGGTCCAGGGACCCCCAGGGGTCCCTGAGGGAGTTCCAGGGGGTCCCCAGCTAAATGATAGATTAGGCACCAAATGGACCCACCGGCTACACGAGGCGCGCGGATACGTGCATCCCCCATACGCAGACTTTTAAAATAGGACTGGATCTAAAAGTGAGCGTGTGTGCGTCAAAAACTCTGCTGTGTTTCGTGTGTGTGTGTGTGTGTGTGTGTGTGTGTGTGTGTTTGCGACGACGGGGGGGACGGGGGGGGGAGTAGCATCGTGCCTCCGTGGTGTGTGTGTGTGTGGCTGGGGGGGAGATGATCGCCCGTGTGTGTTCGCGACAGGCCACGGGCCGCATGGATGTACCGTGGTGTGTGTGTGTGTGTGTGTGTGTGTGTTTGTTTTTGTGCGCGCTCGCGACGGCTGACGGCTCCGCCTGTTATGCGCGGGTGTGTTCTGTGCCTCCACGACGGGATGTGCATCCGTTTGTGTGTACACACGACTGACTACACCAGTGGTTCTCAAACTTTTGCATGTCAAGGACCCCCAAATTGACACTTATTAGCCCGCGGACCCCCATTTGAAAAGATAAGCCAGGGACCCCAATAAGAGAAGGTTTATACGGCTTTCTAGCAGTGATTCTCAACCATTTTAATGTCAAGTACCCCCAGTTTGACATGTATTAGGCTACGGACCCCCATTTAATGGCATTTATACCTGGGGCCCGAATTTGTATTATAAAATCAATGTTAATTTAACTCTGAGAGTGTGCAAATGGACACGTTAGGGTCCATTTGGTTCCATTTGTACACTCTCAGAGTTACAGAACCATAAGGGTGCATTTGGTTCCTATCCATCATTTAGCTGGGGACCCCCTGGAACTGCCTCAAGTACCCCTGGGGGTCCCCGTACCCCACTTTCAGAACCAATGGACTACACAGTACAAACTCACTTTCGATCCCTGATAAACTCTCTGTTCTCAGCGCATAAGCCAAACTACACACTTTAGGTGCTCATATTCCCCAACGGGTATGGTCTAGTGTTTAGTAGTTCTTTGAAATGTTCCATCCATCTTCTCTTCTGTCCTTCCTTACCAATTATCGTCTTTCCCTCTTTGTCCTTATGGTCTTTCCTGACAGCTTTTTGGTGGTGGCATACAGGTCCTTCAGATTCCAGTGTCTAGCTGCTTCTTCAGCTTCTAAAGCAAGGGTCTATGTAGTTTATCTTGTCTGTTTTGATGCTTTCTTCACCCTCTTATTTACTTCCCTGTACTGTGTTTGAGCATTCACTTTCTCTGCTGTTGTGCGGCTGTTGTTTAGAGCTGCCTTCTTTTCCGTCCTCTCCTTAACCCTCTTTTGTCTTTCTGTGGGCCCACTGCTACTTTGCAGGTTGTGGTTACGGCTTCCTTTACAGCCTTTAAAGGGATAGTTCACCCCCCAAAAAAAAAAAATATATCGATTAGTCACCCCATGGAGACTTAAATTCATGGATATTTCTTAGTTTTTGTCGCATTCCTAAGCCAATAATTTGATGACCAGCGGACCGGTAGGCAGCAGTTCCGGTAGGAGACACAAAGGAGACTCTTTGTGTCTCCTACCGGAACCGCTGACGGTCATCAAATTATTAGCTTAAAAACTAAAAAGAATTATAAAAATATCCATGAATTCAAGTCTCCATGGGGTGAAATAAGTCATTTTGGGGGTGAACTATCCCTTTAATGTGTCACAAAGTTTAAAACATATGTGAAAAAAGTATTAGTGGAGATACAAAACGGTAGCCTATTGGAAGTGTGCACAAAAATGACGCTGATCAGTGCAGTGACTTGCAAACACACAGACAACCCTCTTAATATTAAGGTAGGGTAAGTGATATTTTTTGCTTAAAACAAAAAGTATTTTGTTAAAAGGTTAAAATACTATATTTTGATACTAATCATTGCTATAGAGTGTTTGTTCAGTAACAGGAGTCTCCCCGTCTCTCCAGCTCTTTAATAAACAGAAAATACAGCTTAATTTGTATAGTGTTCCAGTTCCAATTTTGCATGCTCATTTCTTAGTGTCATCACTTCCAATTTCACTTGTTTAATCTGTATCCTGATTGAGTTCTCTGTCCTGGTTGGATAAAATTGGAAATGAAACTGAAGCTGAAACGAAAATGCATTTTCTGTTTAATAAAGAGGTGGAGAGACAAGGAGACTCCTAATACTGAACAAACACTCTATAGCAATGAGTACTATCAGAATATAGAGCTATTTAACAATTATTTTAACCAACGCAAATCACTTACCCTACCTTTAAACAACCCCATAAAAATAGCCTTTTTCCCGGATATGACCGTGTCTCTGTTGTTTTTGTCATGGCACATGAGCTGGGCCATGGAAAATTAGACCAGAAACAAATTGTTCCTTGTCCAGGAATTGAACCTGGGCCCTCTCACATTATGAGTGAACTTGGGTGACTGAATAAACAGGTTAACCCCACACAAACAAGGGATGCAGCTTATTCCTTTGACAAGAACGAGGTTTGACCCTCTGACAGAGTCTGTTAAAAGCAATACAGGATAGATAATAATAATTGTAACTGTAACTGCACACTAGCGTGTCATGCACTGGGAGTCAATTCATGCATGAACAGCTCACGCTAAGGATACAGAAGACAGGCTCCTCCTCTGGGACACCCGAGTGAAAGGCAACATCAATTTCCTATAACATTATTGTCATTCCAGTTTGCTACTAACTTTCACTAAAGTGAATTTAAACGCTGTGTCACTGATACAGAATGTAGTAGGACAAAATGTCTCACTTGTATAGCACACAGGAAGTTTCTGTGTTCTCGCGGTGACCTGATATAAATAATGGTGTAAACCTTCACTTCCTGATTCTCTTGGGCCATAGAGGACCCTTGTTCCTCTTTGACCAGAATATCAAGAGGGTTGAGTTTCTTTTGTTTTATTTATCTTTTTTTTAAATGCAGTGGTCATCATTTTACATTCACAATCATGCATTTGCAATGAGGTCATTGGTTATAAATATCTAACATCGATTTCTGACATGCTGGTGGCAAACACTCAGACCACCCGATAATAAACAAGAAAGAAAATGACTTGAAGTCATATTCTACCAGGTGCTCTGTGTGTGTGTGTGTGTGTGTGTGTGTGTGTGTGTTTGTTTTCATAGACCTGATTACTTGTTTTTCGGATTGCTTGTTTCTCTCGCCAAACCTGGCAACAGAATTTGCGACGCTAAACGCTAATAATGTTTTTTATATAAGTGATGGCAACATTTTTAGACACCACACAGGTCTTCCCAACAATAGCGAAGATGGAAGTCAGTGTGAACATGGCCAAATAATAACTTAATAGCCAAACTAGGTCTAATGAAGCACGCTAGCATTTAGGCTAACTGTCCTGCCTGAGGTTGCAATACAACTTGCACTGTCTGCAACTGTTGCAGTGTGAATGAGGGGAGCGGAGAGCGGAGCGCTGTTAATGGGGGGGCGGGCCGTCTCCCCATTCGTGTGGCCATTGGCTTAAAGGAGTGAAGGACAGCCAGGACAGCCAATGACGCAAATGTGTCGAAAATGTGTCGAATGCAAATCTGTAATATGTCGACTTCTACTCTGCCTCTTCATAGACTCAGGCGCTCTTCGAGCACCTGGTAAAAAGCAGAACAAAATTGACACCTGAAGTCAAATCACACATGATGAGTTTGTCTCTGTGTTGCAGAACTGCATTAACCTTAACGCCAACTTAATTATCCACTTAGACCCTATATACTTCGTTGACTGGGATCCCCCAGGGTTCTATACTTCCTTCCATTTTTCTTTCTACACCAAATCTTATCGCCAAAAATAACAAATTTACAAGCTCACAATGTGTTGCCCCTTTTGCAGAATGTTCACCTATTATGACATGCCTAGATAGGGATTCTAGGATCCATGTGGTTAAGCTCCTGTAATGGCCAAATGGAACACTATGACCAACTTGAGGTAAATTAAACCTTTAAAACTCATTAAGGCTTATAATTTGTAATCCAAAATAGTAGTTCTGTTTCTCCTGACTGTCCCTAGGGTTTTGTATAGAGGTGAGTGAGTCTTCATGAATTATTTAATTAAATTATTGTACTGCGTGTATCTGTGTAACTATGTGCTGCAGGGGACTGGGCCAGGTGTCTCTAATAGAAAAGGACATCAAGGTCAAAAAACAGTTTATATAAGGATTAAGTGAAAATTCATAACAAATACAAATGTTCTGATGATTAGCTTGTTCAGATGGGGCATCCTTTTCACTTTAGGAGCCAAATGTCTTTGGTTTAATTGTCACTGACTTAATTATTGGGGTTCTAAAAATAACCTTGATGAATTGCTTTACTTCCCAGGTAACTTACAGTATCTATAACTAAACTAAACAAGTAAAACAAATAATTGCCATTTACATCCATGTCTGTCCAGACTAATAGTAGGCTACATGCAGTGAATGAAGAAATTTAATGAACGTGTTTTGTGAGGTCACAGTAATCTTGTCCTTTGACCTCTGATCACCTACTTCTATTCAGTTTATCCTTAAGTACATGTGGACATTTGTGCCAAATATCATGAAATTCCTCAACGTAATTCCTGAAATATTGCGACATACAGTATTGTGTCTACGTACGTACATATACATACGGACGGATATACAGAACTGTCATGATACAACTAGAGCTGCATAAGTTTACCAACAAGATATTAATGAAATATACATTTCACCAACAGTATAAGCCATAATTATATTAGTAAAAGCCAAAGATTTCTGTTTTGTCTTCATCTTTCACCACACAATTCAAGAAACCATGGGAAGGAAGGGGGCAGTTTGTTTTTGGAACGGCATTTACTTTGTGGAAGACGCAAGCGTTGACTCTTACCAGACCATTACCATCAGGTAATGCACTAGTCTATTTCAACCTGTTGCACGGTGTTTCTTTCTGTGTGTGTATGTGTGTGTGAGCAGGGGGGGCGACACACACACACACACACACACACACACACACACACACACACACACACACACACACACACACACACACACACACACACACACACACACACACACACACACACACACACACACATACAGCCAGCCTCAGGCTAGAAGCCACTTTGCATTGTGGAAACTTACAGAACACAGTAAAATCCTCAGTGTTAATGTAACTCTGAGAGTGTACAAATGTCCTGTATAAGGGTCCTTTTGGTTACATTACACTTAAATGAACACATACTATTTGACTATGTGCAGCTTATCAAAAGATCAGGTGGGGGGAGGCTGTCTGGGTTGTGGGGCTTCTCCGACTAGCATACAGATGGAATCATTATTGCATACAACATTGCATTATCCTGCTATGTCATCCTGCATTATGTCTTGTGCTGTCCCCTTGCACTGAGTGTCTGCTCTGTATCAATGTGTCTATGTAGTGAGTAATGTGGTTGTGGACAGTAAATACAACTTTGCATATTCGTAGTTCTTGATTAATTAATTGATGCTGTATGCTGCTGAACCACCAGGAGGCATTCCTCAGACTCAGACTGTATTTCCTGTATTTATTTATTTATTTTGCGTACAGTAGTCTAAATAACCCCACATCTTGAGTTATAATATTCAATAATATTTGGGAGAAAATGGCTGCAGTGACCAGCGAAGTCCTTCCTTGTGCAGAATTATGCAGGATAGTTACAGTACATGATAACATAAGATCATTTTACAGTGGCTGTGCCTGTGGCAAACTCATACTCACTTTTACACAATAGAGTCCCATTATGCTCATTTTTGAGCCAACATTTTAGGCTACATGTCTTCAGTTGTGCCAACAAAATAACAAACACGCCGACATTAATCTAAGTTAATCTTAATTATTTTCGTTACAGTAGGCTATTAAAGTGAATCTACAACACAATAAAAAATTACTGTAGGCGCAGGGGGCTGCACACCATAGAGAACAGAAACTCGTCTAGAGGACTGATAGGGCATCTAAAAATAGCTTTGAAAAAAATACAAGTTGATGCAAAAATGGAAAACTCCAGGCTAAATTAAGCTGGGAAAATGTTTTTCTTTCATTTTGGAAAGTCATCATTTTAGCCATGATGCCATGAAAAATAAAAGCTGCTCAAATTGTCGCCCAATTAAGCCTTTAGGAAAATAAGATCCAGATTTTTCTCTTGTAATTGGATAAAAAAAAAGAACAGTTGCATGAGAAAATAGCCTACAGTGCTCTTATCAAGTGTCAAACACTTCCTCTTTTATTCATTTACATCCACATCTGCGTCCTTTGTTGTAAATAGCCTATAATAAAAATGTGACACATGCTATAGGACATAGTTCACTTTAATAGCCCTGAACTAGGCTATTTCTAATGACAAACACTGACAAATACACTTATAGCTTATAACATCATCCCTATCCTTCAGACTATAGCCTACTCTCTCCATTGGTCAAACACATAGACTAAAAGGAAAGAATAATAGCTGTCAACCACTTAAACCCCACAGAAAATAGCAGATCGAGCTTTCCCCACAATAACAGAAAACAGAAAATACACTAGTATGGAGCCCTGAGGGACTCCGCTCATCCATATGGGGTTTATAAAGTGGTTAAACTTACCTGGTATCAGCCGGACCCTATGTCCAGTTATGAATGAATGTTATTGAGCAGCAGTAGGCTGTTGGTTCTGTTCTCCTGTGTTCTGTTATGCCGGCTCCATCCTGTCCTGTGGGCTGATTGTCATCTATTGTCAGTGATGTGTGTGGACAGCGGACGGACTCGGACCGACGGTTTGAACTATGAACACGCTGCACGACAGCAGCACTGACTAGTAACTGTACTTCTTGAATCCGCGAGGCAACACTGACTCGCATCCGAGTCAGTGTTGCCAGACTCTGCGAGAGAAACAAGCAACCGCTCTAGCACTTGCCCCTGTAAAAAGTCAAAGCCTACACGCCCCAGCCCTATTTTTTTTGTATTACTGGCCTACTCGTGTATATGATGATGGTTTTTCATAGTAGGCTATTGTATATCTGTCTGTCATTTAGATGTTTCGATGAATAGGCTCTATTCACAGCAGCCGTATTACGAAGACATTCCCAGGTGTTACCAATGATACTAATGAAGGCTCTGTTCCATTTAGTGTAGCACAGTGGTTTCCACGACCCCCATAACTCTGAGAGTGTACAAATGGAAGGGTCCATTTGGTTCCATTTGTACATTCTCAGAGAGTTACACACCTGTAAGGGGCCATTTGGAAGCCCATGAGGGTCCCTGGACCCCAACTGTAGACCCACAGAGTGTTTCCACTAGGCCACTTTATCGGTTTTTGTTTAAAAGCCTAAATAAGCAAGTACACTTTAGAAACAATCCCCCAAAAACCGAACCAGCAACTACCAATATTTACAAGCGATTTCACAGAAAAACAAGCCCAATGTCGCTTATAATAAGCCGACCTGGCAACGCTGGTCCTCCTCGCTCGCATCCGAGTGCGAGATGAGAAAAGTGAAAGCAGAACGAGACACACTCACACATTAATCACACCTGACACCGCCCGCCGGCCGGCCGTGCAGGGGGGTGGGGGTGCGGGTGGGGTTGGACCCTATGGGTGGGGTGACGTCATGACGTTCAGTGACGTCATGACGTTCACTGTCAGTTTTGGTGTAGCTCCAAATAGTATAGGCTACATATGTAACCAAATGGACTCCTCGGAATTGAATTATCTATAAGCACTATAGCCCTGGATAAAGAACAGATTGTAAATTTAAAGTAATTTTTCTTTAACATTTCTATTCAAACTAAACTAAAATGCTGTTCTAACACAGTAGGCGAGATGTCAGATGGCTACTCCATGCTGTAGCAGACTACAATAAGAGACATTGACAATGATTTTTTTTTAGCTTATCAAGGCCCCTATTACAATTTAGGGTTGATTGGTATTCATGATTCTTTGTAAAAAAAAAGAAAGAGAAACAGTCCCCTCCCACTCATTTTGGAAGCCAATTACAGGCAAACAGAATCTCAAACCCTGTTTGAAACTCATTGTCGGAACTCCCAATTGTACCTAATTTGGTGAGGGGAAAACTGTTTGAATGATATATGTTTATCACATGACTCCAGAGATGTGTAGTGATTTGTGGACGTTTTGGACACAATCTGTAATAATAGCAAAACGTGTGTTTTTAAGAAATTGCTAAATGGCAGATAATCGAATATGGCGGAAATGGGCACATGGTCTATGGAGGCTTGCATGATGATCTAAGGAATCCGGGGAAAAAAGCATTTGGATTGTAGGCCTACAACCTATGGTTCAAGAGTTATAGGCCAAAATGTAAAGCGGTCTGGTACAGGGCCACCATGAGGCCGAATTGAAATATTTGGGGTGGAGTAGTGTCTTCCTCAGTTTACTGGCAGTGTGCACGACAGACACGACAGACAGACAGACAGACAGACACATGCACACAAACAGGGGCGAAAACATAATGTCCGCCATCCGGGCCTTCTGGCCGATGGATGATGAAGTGGATTGGGGGGGGGGCTCACTGTGTAATAGTGACACCTCTGCACAACACATATTCAAATTATAATATTTTGTCCGCTAGAATCTTCACACTGCGTTGAGGGAGAGGCGTGGGCAGCGGTCATCATCAGCAACACATCAGACAAATCCCCCGGCTCTTCAACTAATCTTTAATCAAATGTAAAGGATTAGCCTACAAACCAGCCAACTTCCTGAAAGCCAGGCTGCAACGATGAGGATGGGGGTTAAGACCAATACATCCATGGTTAAGACTCAATCGGAAGAGAGTGAATGTGATGAGAATAGTGGGGGGGGAGTCAGAGGAATGAGCGAGTGAGTCAGAGACACATGGCGAGAGATGAAAAAGGGCGAGAGAGAGACTAAAGCAGTTGTGGAGGGAGATAAGACGAAGATGAGAACAGCAGAGAAATGAAAGTGAGATCAGAAAAGACGGCAAGATAGAATAGGGGGGAGAATATATGATAAAGGATAGTGAGATGTAAAGGGAGAAGATAAATAAAATAAACAAATATTGCCTCGGGAATAGAGACTGAAAGAATCTTGTCTGTTACTGTAGTTCACGGCTTCAGAGGACCTCTGTACTGCTGTAGGCGGATGCACAGTCCGCTGAGAGGAGGGAGCCTCTATATGCCATATGCAAACTACAAGGACAGAATGAGGAACTTCACTGAGCACATAATCCACAGACAGCTCTAATTATTATCCTGGTAATTACACCGTATTGACAGATACAAATCCATTTATTGGATTTTCTGTCATATACTTTTTGTACTCTACTGCGGCGGTTCTCAAAGTGTTCAGGCTGCAACCCCCCAAAATAATCATATTTCAGCTGGGGACCACTCACCCTGACAAGCACTTGGAATTGTGGAGTTGAGGCATTCACTTTGTTCCACAGACTTTTTGGTTTATTTGTTAGAGGTATTAAAAATGTCTTAAAAGTCCTTAATTGTCACTGTAGTGCAGATACCCTGTATACACCATAGAGGTGGTATACACGTATACTGTAAGTTGGTTTGTTTACTGTTGAGTGAGAAAACAATGTTGCATCTGGGGACCCCCAAAAATCATTTGGAGACCCCTATCCACCCACAGTTTGAGAACCACTGCCCTACTGTAGCCTATAATATTCAACTGAGTATTACTGTACAACATTTGTACATAGAAAATATCTAACTGGTTAGTCATGTAAAATAGTCTTACTTGATTGTTACAATAATATAATATTGTGTGTCGTTATGGCATCAGACTTCTGAATGATGTGCAGTCCTCTATGGAAACCACTAGTGTATCTCAGGGGGTAGCAAAGTAGGTATAGTAAGATAAGATAAGACCTTTATTGATCCTACGACGAAAATTCAGTCACCAAAGGCAGCACAGCAGTTAACAGATTACAGGGCAAAGAACTGTATATACAGCAGGGTAAAAACAATACAAAATACATCACATTGAAAGCAACACCGTGGCAAAATATCCAATATGCGACAACACTATACTGTACACCCTCAAAAGACAAAACATACAATATATAACACAAAACACCCTCAACAGTGCTTGCATTGTGTTGGACAACACAGTAAGCATATCAGATAGTGTCCGTACTGTACTGAGCTGTTTTCCGAGCAATTAGTCTACTGAACGTCCATCGTGTGCCTCATTATACATCTTCATACTGTAGATAGCGGCACAAAGGACTGTCTATTGTCTGTTGAATTGATTGTCCCCATTGGGGAAGATTAATCTATCATTACCTGTCCTATTCTGCTGAACCTTCCCACAATCTCCAAGTGAAGGGGGTTTGGTTGTCCATGATAGCATCCAGCTTCCTTGCTGTACGCACCTTCATCACCTCCTCCACCCTGTCCATGTAGGGTAGCGCCAACAAAGGAGCCGGCTTTTCCAGTCAAGATGGGACAGGACAGGAACAGACAGGGCCATTTGGAGGAGTGAACCAAACCAAAGTGACATACAGATAGAGACAGACAAAGGAGAGGCAAACAATTGGCAAGCAGTTCCAGGACTGACAGATAGACAAGCCAAATAATAGACAAACAGACAATCATGGAGACACATAAATAACTGGGCAGACAGACAGAGAAACTAATGATAAATAGACAACATATTTCCTTTTACATGAAATTATGCTCATAATGTCAATTGTCTGTCTCTACTGTATTTTCCGAGGGCTGTTTCTCCTATTGTGGCAATCACATGCATTAGTATTTCAATGTCTCTACTTTGTATTAACTTGCCATCATTTGTATCAACATTTCAATAGAATTGACATGTTACAGGTTAGTGAAATATTATAAAACATTTGCCTCTGTAAAAGTGACTTCCGTTCTGGTATTAAAAAGCGCTGAAGAAGGCTTTGTGATGAAACACACACGTTGATGGTTTGCTGCCTGTGCCCATTAAATAAAGTACCTGAAGGGTTTCTGTGAGTGCTGGCAATTCCTTTGACTATAAATTAACCTTTCTAGACCATCCACAGTGCACCAGCTAGCTGAACTTAAATTATGTCCGGGAAACACAGACAAATCTCTATTTCTCTTTCTGAGAAATGGTTGATCGGTCATTGACAAAACATCCCTGACACTTCTTAACTTCTGCTTCCCTTATTAATAAAAATGTTTCAGAATGATTCAATCCCCAGTCAAGAGGAAGACGTCCAACCCCTCCCCACTTCTTCCAGATAAGAAAATCAGCTAAAAGCCGAACACATACACATGTAAATAAGTACTACTGAAGAATCATCCAAGACTCACATGAGAATGCATTTATTTCAACGTGAAACTTTATAGTGCATCTGTACAGTAGTGTCTAAGAGCTCATTATATTAAATCATTCCATGAATCCTAAACAACCTTGAGAAAATATCAAATGAAACATGGACAATGTCCAAGTGCATGGCTTGGAAGAGTAGCATAACCCAAATATTTAAAAATGACAGTATTTTTTTAATTTCTTTTTTACAGTAGTGTAGAGCAATCCATCACAGTTTAAATAATAAATATATATTTGTTTCCCCCTCTAGCTACAGTATCCACTTCCCTCCATTGACCATGTATGTAATGGACTCTAATAAGATTGCAGAGACACAAACGAGAGAGATGAATAGACTGCATTAGGACCTTTCAACTATCAGTGTTGTCACATACAGGGTAAGAACCATGCTCTTTAGAATCAAGGCCATAATATTCCTCTTTAGATTGCCTACTTAACAAAGACGCAGTCACAGGGACTTGAGTTCGGTGTAACTTTTTAAAACCCTCTGTCATCACCTGCATCCACCCCTACGTCACACGATGTGTCAGCTGTCAGTGGAAAGTTAAGCCTTGCAACATGGGCACTTTCGGAATATGAAAAAGAGGAAGAGGAACTATTTTTTGTTTGTTTGCTTGTTTGGCTTCTTATTTTCCTTTCGGTCATGAGGTTTGTGAATGTTGGAGGGGGGAGGCAAACAAACAAACAATAAGTGACAGCAGCACTGCCAGTAAAGAGGAATAATAATAACAATGTTACGATTAAAATGTGAGAGGAGGAGGCACAGAGTAACAAGAGAATGATGGGAGGACAACAGCAACGTTAGGAGACTGCAGTTGGCACTGATGCCCCCTCTGCTAGCTGTTTAGCATCAAGTGAAATGTGATTATATGGATGTATTTTTGCCAGTAGGCTATGTTATATCCTAACAACGGAAGTCTGATAATTCATTAGTATAAAAAAAAACTGAGAACATACATAATTTACAAAGAAGACAGAGGAGCCTGTCCATTAGTTTCTGGCTCTGTCACTCCAGTGGAATGATGATGGTAATGGTGGTGAAACCGATGTGGGTGTTGCTGGGTAGTGAGGTGGCAGTGGAGATGGTGCAGGTGGAGGAGCTGGGAATGAAAGGAGGCATGATTAAATGGTTGCAGTAGGGAATTTTACCGATCTTCAAGGATAGCAGAGGCGAGATGGGACAATATAAGACCAAAGCGTTCACAATTTCAATTAAATCATATCTTTATCGTAACACTTCACATTGTGGTATGCCACATTTGACTTTCTATACTTTCCCTTAAAATCTAGTTAACCAGGGGCATTATGTAGATGTGTGAAATAAATATGTGCATGTCATTTCATCATGTTTACATTACCTTGTGTGTGTGTTATCATCCCTGTCCTGTGTAGTTGGGACTAGACTCCTGAGGAACCACCACCATTTTGATCTTTCTCTCCTGCTGGATGGCTGTGAAGGGGCGACACGAGAGAAGCAGAAAAAGTATTTGTTAATGCCACACGTCAATGTACTGCGCACCATTTGCAATTGTTGAGACGTTTCCCCAGGTCTGCTAATATGTGACACACTAACAATATATATATGTTCTAAAGCAGTGGTTCCCAAACTTTTTAGCTTGAGACAGAAAAGATAAATCTGATGTCTCCCCGTGACACAAACTAGTGAAAAGCTCACAACGTTGTGAGCTTGTAGGTCGGCTATTTTCACTACTTAAACATTTGTTTTCGAATTCATGAAATGTCTTAGATTTGTGGCATTTATTTATGAAATGATTTTGAAAAATGTCTGAGTTTGTTTTTAATTCATGAACATTTTTGATTTTCTTTTTAATAATTAAAAACAAAATGTAAGAAATGAAGAAAGCATAAAGGGGATATTTACTCACAACCAATAAAAATGGACCTGCGACCCACAAATGGGTCCCGACCCACGGTTTGGGAACCACTGTTCTAAAGGATTCCTCCCAAGGCCAAGGATAATGCCAGGGTGCCCCACTAATGCAGGCAATGCATAATAAACAGGAAACATGTAAAGGTAGGAAGAATGGAAAAGGTTGATATCAGGAGAGAATGACAGGCAAAATGTAGGAAGCAGGAAGAAGAGTTACCATCTGTGTCAGAGTCCCTGTCAGTGTCTGTGTCCAACTGCCTCCTCTTCCTCTTGGATCCCTGGCTGCTCTCTGTCCCAGGGCTCTCCCCCCTGTCCTGCTCCTCTGAGCTGCTTCCTGGGTCAGCCGTCGATGGTGACTGCCAATGGGAGGCATGGTTATTATTATAGTTAGCTAAAACTAACGAAATAACAAAAACTAGAATTGGAAAAACATCCTAGTTAACTGAAATAAAAACAAAAACAGTAACTCAAACTGTTTTGTGAATTCACACAATATCTTTCTCTGTCAAAAAACATTTTAAAGATTTTAAAATGTAAGAGGAGGAGGCACAGAGGAACAAGAGAAAGATGGGAGGTTTCGACATGTGAGAACAAAGGAGCCAGTCATTTCCCAATTGACCAATGCATGTCTTTAGTTCTGATTGTCGTTCAGCCTGTGACATCACACATCACGTCTGAGTGTCAAACCTGGATCCAGCGATTGCTAATAAAGATCAGATTTAGTAGTTGAACACTAGTGCAATAACACTTGAGATGTGCAAAAGCGCAAGACGAAACTACCAGTGTTTTCACAGGTAAGCTTCAAAAAATCATTAACCAAACCTATTAAGAAATGAAAAATAATAATCTGAAACCGGTGCTTCCATCTTGGCCAGCCAACACAACTGTCAGTGTTCTAAATAAAACACAAACTAACAGGATGACACACAGACACACTACAGTACCTTGCCATTTGAGGAAGACGATTCCTGCTTGAGCAGTCCAGCATTGAGAGACTCCAGCAGCACCACTGTTACACACAGACAGATGAATAGAACAGTTACTGGACTAGGCCTGTCACAATCATTACATAATCGTCTGATCGCAGTTATTTGAGATAATCGCAATTATTTTGCATAATAGTCATAATCGTCATAATCGCTTCCATGTTGAAAAATGTTAATGTAACATTTTCAAACAATAGTGGAAATAGCAGATCTACAAGCTCACAGTGTGTTGCATTGTGACCTAGTAGATCGGCTATTTCCACTATTTTAATCAAATTGAAAGTATAAACTCATAAAAACTCTCATTTCTTTTTTTATGGTATCCCATTATGACATACACCACAGATTTAAAAGCTTTACATAGTTTCTTTATGTGGCTTTACAATTAAAGCACAAGTTCACCCATGCACATAATGCACATTATCCTGACACATACCTGGCCGCAGTGAGATGGTGAGGACAGGGACCTTTTTCCCGTTGGTTTGATCTGTTTTTCCGTTCGCCTCCTCCCTTATAACCAGCATGTCTTCCTCTGTCTGTGGTGATCACATGACCATCTCATCAGTATCATTGAATAAGGATGATAAGTTTACTGCGACACGGTGGGCTGCATTCACTATGTGTGTGTATAAATATCTGTACATTTATATGAATATGTGTGTTAGCTCAAATTACTCCTGTCCTTTAGGGCTGTCCTCAACTAAAGAAATACTTATAGTTGACTAATAGTTACAGGAATCGGTTGACAAATTGATTAGTTGAATCTGTAAAATTGTGTTTGCTGCATACAATGACGAGACCAGCCTTTTCAGGGCAATGAGGTTGAACGTTCTAATGTTGATTTCACAATGGCTACTGACTATTGAAACTTATGGACTGGCAGAATGAAAGGCGTATATCTAGAGTTTACAAAAGATGTGCATGGAAAAAAGCAGGAAAGAAAATGACTAATCAACTAACTAACTAAGTCTTGGTTAACAAAAATTAAACAATTAATTGTTCCTAATACTTAAGACTATGCCCCACAAGCATACTGTACAGGTTTGGGGTTAATGTCAGAATTAGAGTTGATGTTAAAAAAAAGATACAACATTTGTCATGTACTACAATAAAGTGAGGTTACCTTATAATCACCGGGATTGTGTTCCTGCTGCTGGCTAGGAAGAGGTGTACACGAGGAATGAGTCTTTGTGTCTCTGTCAGAGCCCCCCTCTTCCCTCTCTCCTTCTGACACCAGTATTGGCTCATCATCGTCCTTTGGTGAGTTGTTAGATTTGGACCTGCTGCCTCTATCCGACAGGTCAAGGGGCCCATCATTTACCTCCCTTAGGCCCTCTCCGTATGTCCTTTCTGGCTGCTGTGCAGCGGGCCTCCACTGGGCCACTACCGCCTCCTTCCTCTCCGGGGCTTTTGCTGGGCTGTTCTGCTGCTCCGACAGGCCCCTCACCCTAAACACCAGGCTCTGTTCTTTAGACTGTGATGGAGGGGGGCTCTGTTTGGTCCAGCCTTGCACTGAGACCTGCCTCCTCCCCGGGGCATGCTGGCCTCCATGGTTGGCGTGCTGGCTGGTAGGGATCAGGTTGGGAAAACGTGGGAGGCTGCTGGGTTTGGGGCCGGGCTGGACAACCGGGCTGCTGCCGGCGGCGGACGCGGTCATGCTGACCCAGTCAGAGGCCTCGGACAGGGTCCAGGGCAGGGGGGCGTGGCTGCTCTTCATGGGGCGGGGGCGACAGGGCACGGGGGCGTGGAGCAAGTGTCTGCCAAGCTTTACTTCTCCGGGCGCAGAAGGTGAGGAAGAAGAGGCAGCGAGGTTCTTCAGCAGGAGAAGGTGGGGAGGCATAGAGATGGGTGGTCGCTGCTCCACTCCCTCAATATTTTGAGTCCTAAGACGTGTGTGTGTGTGTGAGAGAGAGAGAGAGAGAGAGAGAGAGAGAGAGAGAGAGAGAGAGAGAGACTGTTATTTGCATAATCAATCTGTCTCTCTACTATGTTACAATGTAAAAGAAAATTGTCTGCAGTGTGAATATGATCAATTCAGTAGTGTTGGGATATCTCATGGCTTCACCTTCTCTCTGCACTGACCCTCCGAGTTAAACTTTGTTCCGCCTTCCAGGATGCTGGGATATCAGGATATAAATGAAGAGGCTTGTAGGACTCCTGTTTCAGAAAGGAGAGAAAAATAATAATAAATGATGCTTGTATACCCTGGTGGAAAAGTTAGGATAATACGGTATATTTTATATGATAAGAAAAACTCACAAAGTTGTTTCTGTTCCACACCCTCATCTGTCGGCGTTCAGACATATTTTCTGTTCAGTCACACAGAAGAGACACATCAGTTTGTTAGTATATGCATAATAAGACATTATTGCCTTATTGTTATTAGAATAAGATGGTAACCACTTCACTGTAAGGCTACTACTGCTAGTTTTCACTGCTGTTCGGAAGTTAATTAGATTCACTTGTGGTAAATTAGTCCTTAGCAGTACTCTGATTCCCCAGGAACAGAGTTTGGGACAGTATGCTAGAGTTCCAGTTCAGAGTGACTTTCGATCCCCTCCAGTGCCTCTTCCTCACCTTCAGTTCTTTGGTCTGTCTCAGTTTTCACAGCAACAGCACCACCTCCTGTTTGCATGTCTGCCTTGCTGGTTGCTGTGGTGAGGGCCACAGGCTCAGCAGAAGGCGAAAGATCAGGAGATCTTGCTGGTTTGCCTTCTGGTGTTGTGCTGTTGGAAGAGTGTTCGCTCTGACCACTGAAATAACAGCACGCACGCACACGTACCCGCACACGGACACGCACACGCACACACACAACATATATTTGAAAACGTAAGAACAATAAATTATGGTAGTTCAACAATAATTAGTGCGCAGATTCCACTGAATTATTCGAAGACATAGAAGAAAGGGTCTTCTGTGTCTCCTGTGTTATGGGTTTGGTATGTGTTTATGGTATGATAAAATAATGAGGATTCAGTCATGTTCAAAATGTGTTTCATACATTTGTAATGCTGCATAATTGAAAAAAATATTCCCAGTGACTAAATAAATCAGTGGATCTCAACTTAGGTTCTGTTGACTCTAGTGACTAGGCTACTAGCTTTCTGTGTTAACCTGATGTCTAGTAGCTAAATTAGTTCCTGATTTCTTTTTTCAGGAACAGCAAACATAATGCCAGTTTACTGTAGCCTATGCAAAACACAACATGGCTGCATAGAGGGCATTCAAGAGAGTGACAGTGATTCTGACAGACTGTAATAAAACACCAGATACTCACTCGAGCACACCTCTGAGGCTCCTGACTTCCTCTCTCAGTCGCTTGTTCTCCTTTTTCGTGTTGTTCATCTCTGCCGCTAAAACACACAGCACAGGTGATGATAAGACCACTGAAATGCTATAGTCAATGCTGGGGTGGTTAAAAGTGAGTAGAGGAGAAAAAGGTATAACAGAGTGAGAGGAGGAAAGGAGATGGATGGGATGCTAAATAGATAATGTTTCGGCAGGGAGTGTAAGGACAAAGGAATGGAAGGAGAGATTTATATATATGATGAGATTTATACATGGATGGATGGATGGTGGATGGATGGATGCATTGACTGATGGACAGATGGTCACTAGGACGTATGAACTGATGGACGGATGGATGGATGGTTCAGAACAGGTATTGGATACACAGTCAAATCCTCATTGTTTTGATCCATTTGTTATCCAGAGAGTGTACAAATGTAACCAACTTCAACTTCAACTTTATTGTCACATAACCGATTTACATGTGTAAAGTGGATGAAATGAAATCATATCATACAAGCTCCCATCATTTACAGTTTTCAGGAAAGGGGAAGAGAATAGAGATAGAAAGAAAACTTGTCAGAAGTGGCAAATATTCGGGCAATGGGATCAGGATGAGTCAGTTAAAATAGCAGTAGATATAGTAACTGATACAGTATATTCATATGGTGCCTATTGTTTAAAGAACAGTAGCAATAAAATAGCGACAAATTAACCAAATGGACCCTTACATTTGAACACTCTCGGGGTTAAATAAATACTGAGGATCTGACTGTGTAGATGGAAGATGTGGATAGATTCATAGACAGAGGGACAGACTGGGTACCCAGTATGGAGATGTGCTGCAGACTCTGTATTTGAGATGCTTCGTACTCCTGCTGTCTTCTCTTGGCTACCTCCTGAGTCACAGTGCACCTGTCACACAGCCCTGCCCTCAACCTGCCGTCAGCACAAAATACACATATGTACATGCTGCTTAAGACAACAACAACAAGGCCAAAGGCATTTTTGTTTTAGAAGGGCATCAAACATTTCACGATCTTGCTGCTGAGACATTTGAAAGTAAGAACCAACATTTCTGAGGACAGTGGTTTGGACTAGCAGATGGGCGGTGCATCAGAGAGTAAACTGAATTGACATTTACAGTAAATACTTCACCGACTGTCTAAATGTTGTTACCTTTTACCTACAGTCCGCAGTTGCTAATTCTCCTCATTTGCTCTTCCAAGAATAATTTAATTGCAAATGTTACAGGGCTATGTTGTAAAAATTCTCTCTCATAATACTGTATTGCTGGAATTTAGGCCTACAAAAGTGCCACCCTCAGGTCAAACTTTACATTTTTTGGTTGAAAGTGTGTAAATGATAAACTGCTCACCTGTTCTCTAGAGACTTGATGTTCTCAGTGAGTAATCTTTGTTGTTCTCTCATCTGTTGGTTTCTGTTGAACAGCTCCTCCATTCTTTTAATATCACTGCATACACAAGCATACAATAAGTCTGTGCAAATGAAAATTAAGATAAAATGGCCTATATTTTAGATAAGAACGTGGGCAAAAAAAATGTCACAACAAAGCAAAAGTTGTTTTAGTCATCATGACAACATTTTCTCTTGTTCATGACATCGCGTTTTCTCTTCAGTATTGATTTAAATGATCATGACACTCTCTATTTTCCAGGCTGCATCTGCAAACCCCCTACATACCCCTGCTCTGCCAGCTGAGCTCCTCATAGAATTATAAATCTGCTACACACTGACTTACTAATTATGTATATCATCAAGGAGTACAACTAATAAGAGAGTTATATTGCTAAAAATCAACTAACTTTAATGACATTTGGGTTTTGTTTGATTGGAGCGAGCACGAGCAGTTCCGCATGCATGCAGCCACGGCTCCCATCTCCGCTTTCATGCAACAGTAGATAAACAGCTTCTGGACTAATTGTTTACCTACTACAGCAAGGTGTGTGTTGTTTTATAACCTGGCATTGAGTGTGTTTAAATTAATGTTTGTAATTACAATGCAAGTCAAATGGGAACATTACATTTGTTGTTCATGGGAACAACAAAATATCTATGTATATCTATTTCAAATGCATTGTTTTTATTATTATGTGTTAATTCCTAACCTGTAAAAAAACGAATGTGGTACATTGGTTGTAATCAATGGGAAGTTGAACAATTCTAGTTTTGCCAGCAGAGGGCACTTGAAGCACAGTAAAATGTAAAATGAATGATCAATGGGAGATTTCCACAAATGTAGTATTTATGGATATCTATTATGGCATGCTAAAGTTTTGGCTGCAGCATATAGCCTAGCAAAGGTGATCTAACCGCTAGACCATTTTCTGTAGTAGGCTTATGTTAATTGTGGGTGTGCTTCATTTTAGATGTCCCTCCCTGTGTGCCAGCACAAAGTTAGCTTAAATAAGTGGTTCTCAACCTTTTCAGGCCAATGTTTGACCAGTTTTTATTGTATAGTTTGTTGATTACTTTTGATGCAGAAATTTTCTTTCTCTTTTTTTTAAGGTATGAACAAGATCTTAAAAGTCCTTCAACTGTCACTTCACTATGTCTGTTGTGAAATGTTCTTCTGCTAAGCTCCAGACTTATTGATTGATTGATTGATTGATTGATTGATTGATTGATTGATTGATTGATTGATTGATTGATTGATTGATTGATTGATTGATTGATTGATTGAATTAACACTTTGCAAAGACAAGCACAGGGAAGTACAGTCCAATACAAGATCTGTTAAGAGGATTTTAAACCCCAAAAAGCACTATGGCTTGTTTCCATTGGGGTCCTTTGTACACATCCACCCTCCCCTGGTCTCTGCATGTCTGCCAACAGACTACAGTAATTAACATATTAATATATTTACCCTATTTTTAACCTATTTTCAAATGTTTGAATTAAGGAGATCATTGTTTAAACGAATTCCTGGATATATATGGATTTAGACTAAAGGGAGCTGAAGCACATATATGTTTTCTTTTAATCTTATTTATTAGGTGCAGTGACTATCGTTTTGATGCAAGATGCACCTTCTAGAGCTAATATTATGTTCTATCAATATAGGGAACTTTTTCTTCTACGGAAGAAAAATCCTAAATTGTTTCAGTGTGCGCTTCTGATTCAAGCCTATTCAAATATAAAGACTCAAGTTGAGTGGAAGTTAACAATAATACTACAATAATAATGGACTGACATGATTCAAGTATTTCAAAGGAACAATGCCTGCTTTGTCCTGAAAACAAAAAGACCTTTCAGTGCCAGAAGAACAACAATGTTTCACTCACCAGCCCTTCTTATTTGACAGCTCCTGGACTTTCTCCTGCCAACCTAGACAGTGAAATACATGTCAAACAACTTGTTGGCTGATGTTATGGTCATCATCATATTCTGTCAACATCCATTACTAGACAGAAACATCCTTAGTGTTCATTTATCAATTTGTAAAAAAAAAAAAAAAAAATACATTGAGGATTTTACTGTGTACACTTATAGTTCCTGCATTTAACTGATAGTCTTATCCAGAGGAGATGTGCAAAAAGTTGGACAATGGACTTTGGTTTCCAGAACACCAAATACAAGCAATCAATAGTAAAGAGTAAAAGGTCAGATCATTAAAGCATGGATAATGATTCAGGAAGATCAGATACGGAGGTAGTGCCAGACCATCCATTCTCTCCTAGCTGATCAATGAATCAGGGCAGATGGTAGATTATACCGGTGTCATGGCTGTCAAGGGTTTGCAAGCTACTTACTCTCCACCTCGCGTTCATGGGCCTCCCGGAGTTTGTGGAAAAGCTCGTTGAAACCCTCCATGGCTTTCACCTTTCAGCTCCAAAACAGAATCTGGTTTGACGAGATCAGAATCAGTTTTATTGTCACATCACAGGTTGACAGGTGTAAATCAATGAGGGAAATTTGTTTTTGTGCAAGCTCCATCGGGGGGGGGCAAGGAGGTCCACATAGCAGCAGATAAGCGAGGTTAGACCCCCCACCCTTACAAGCACTTGGAATTGTAGGAGTTGAGGTATTACATTTAGTTTGACTCAGTTTGACGCAGATCTACAAGTTCACAACGCCTCGTGTTGTGAGGTATCGTGAGCTTGTAGATTGGCTATTTTCAAATGTTTTGCCCCTTTCTTATATAATTTGACAATTTGGCCAATGTTTGACCAGTTTTTCTAAAAGTGTGTTAATTACTTTTGATGCCGTAATGGTCTTTTTATAGGTTACAAAGGTCCTAAAAGTCCTTAAAGTCTTAAAAGTCACTTCACTGTCATCTGGAGACCCCCCCAAAATCATGTGGGGGTCCCCTGCATGGGGGTCCCGTCCCACAGATTGAGAACCACTGGGTTAGACGGTGCAAAAGGTTGGAGCACAATGGCAGGTCCATCTAAGAAGGTAGTCTGCATAAGGCAAAAACTTCACATCTAACAATCCACATGGTAGATCCACAAGGGAATAGTAGTTCTCATAGGTGAACACATTTTCTTTTCTTTTCGCTGTTTTCAATCCACACAGTTTTTTTTCTTTCGCTGTTTTCTTTGTAAAGCACTTTGTAACCCAGTTTTGAGAGGTGCTATATAAATAAAGTTTTATTATTATTATTATTATTATTATTATATTATTATTATTGTCCACACATTGCACAGATACATTGAGACATGATGAGATGAGTGAGAAAAATACATTTTAAAATGTTTTAAAATTCAGGTTTTGTATATACTACTCAATATTAATAGATTAATGGCGTACTACTGACAAAAAGCATATAGGCCTAGTTCTAATACATTTATTTGAAATATAAAATACTATTTTAATTTATTTAAAAAATCCTAAAATGGGAATTATTTTCCCTGTCATCCCCAAACGGCATCTCATTGTGTGCACTCCATTTCCAGCCAGAGTTACGCTGTTACGACAGAGTAGGAACACAGTGCACCTATCCAGAAACAACATGTGTAACTTTGTCCAGTAGCATTCTTCATCTAGATAAAAGAGGAACTAGATAGCCTGTTTAAACTGGAACGTGCCTCCTTACTTCACCAATTCAGAAAATACATGAAAACTAGGAAAGTGGGGCTGGGCAGTGGGCTGGCCTCAAGGTGAATTAGAGGACTTCTCTCCCCCAGAGTCATATGATGGGTGGAGAAAGGAAAGACAGTGTACTGTATTAATTGAGTTTATAAAGAGCCTGTAGCTGTGGCAAAACAATCCCTTGTTTAGGCTTGATTTGTCCTCCACCATGATATGGCCTTTTGTTTTAATTGAGAAAGACGCTTCTCACTGCTGATTTAGAGCCCATTTTAAATTGATAAACATTTTTGTTAATGAAGCTAGAAGAAGAGGCCTAACCATTTAAAGCAGGGTCTGTGTGCGTGCGCCTGTCTGTCTGTCTGTCTGTCTGTCTGTCTGTCTGTCTGTCTGTCTGTCTGTCCGGAGCGAGATAATCTCACAAACCACTGGACTGATAAGCGTCCATGGAGTGCATGGACTATGCAAAAAACACTGCAACTGTATACCTGCAAAATATTCAGTCCAGTACAATACACTGGACAGCTGATATAGAGCGTACTGAGACAGCAGGTTATAACTTTGTAACTTTGTATTGAAAATGTAGTACATTTAGTCTACAAGGCAAATAAGTGATGTATATGTTAGGGAGTGATTATGCACTCAAGATTTGGCTGTAGTTTTAAGGCTTGTCCGGTGTCGGTAGTTTTGAGGGTTGTCACTCTTGAACAAATATGACCACAAATTTTGTGTGGATATCGAGAATGACTCGAAACTAGCTGGACTGGTTTTGCTAGGTCTGTACTCCCCAGGGCTTTATCTTGTAGTTACATGTGTGTGTGTGTGTGTGTGTGTGTGTGTGTGTGTGTGTGTGTGTGTGTGCGTGCGTGCGTGCGTGCGTGCGTGCGTGCGTGCGTGCGTGCGTGCGTGCGTGCGTGCGTGCGTGCGTGCGTGCGTGTGTGTTTGCCTATGTTTGTGTATGTTTACACAGATGACTATGGTTCTCACATACTGTACGTATGTATGTGTATATATATGTGTGTGGTGGTGGTCTGGGGAATTATGTGTGCATAATTAACAGCGAGATTAGAGCGATTATTGGTGCTAAATCTCCATAGAGTAGGTGACTGTGTGGCCCTGCAATGTGATCTCCGTACATCTGGACTGGGACAATGGGCCATTGGAATGGCATTGAGTGTCAGAGGTTTTGAAATGCTCTGAACTTGAGCACAAATATTACTTGTATGCATCACAGTCACACACAACCACACACACACACACACACGCACACGCACACGCACACGCACACGCACACGCACACACACACGCACACACACACACACACACACGCGCTCACACGCACACATGTGCGTACGTGAGGGCACACACACTAAACACTGTTTTGCATTTCGATCGGCATGGCTCACACTCCCCATTGCATGTCAGGATCCGTCGGCCAACTAACTGTTTGGTAGCAAGAAAAGACCTGTCTGTCTCTATCCGTTTGCCATGCTGTATCGACATTATAATTCACAAACAGATGAAGGCATCCCTGTTACCCCTCTGATCAGGACGAAGGGCCCATTGTTTCTTGATGTTTCTCCAGCAAGAGCATTGATTTGCATGGTTAAACCACATCCTGCCAGTGACATTGTTTGACACATTGTATTGCTTATTTTCCACTTCTCTAGTTTAGGTGAAGTCCAGGCAAAGATCGGTGCGTACATACAGTTTATAGTATGGGCAAGGGAACTGCGCAAGAACTATTAACCCATTGAGACCTGAAGCCGATTCTACATGTCTCCTAAATCTCAACAGTTGTCTGAAAAACGTATGTTTCTATATCATGGTGCTCAAACTTTTTCATGTCAAGGACCCCCAGAATGATATGTATTTGACCGCGGACCCCCATCAAAATATGTTGTTCCAGGGACCCCCAGAAGCAAAGATTTGAGTTAAAAATGTCCGCTTTAAAAATATATATATTCAAAGATTTGCACACGTTTTCACAATTTTTCAAAAATAGCAGATCTACAAGCTCGTAGCGTGGCACTCGGTGCCGCGCTATGAGCTTGTATATCTGCTATTTTTGAATAGCCCAAAGTGTACAATACGTAATGCTTTTTAGCTCAAATCTAAAAATTAGACCAGGTCCAGGTCTCAATGGGAGAAGATCAAATCATGGTGCCAACACGACCTTGGTCACCTCGCATTGAATCTCAGTGGTGACAGCATCCTGCCAAAATGGGGAGTAACATGAAAGTAATGACAGAGAAATAGGCGTGATGTAATGGTTTCACATTTGGAAGTAATGCTTTAAAGGAGGAGTTCACCCAAAAAAATGATTTATTTTCTATCAATTGCACACCCCATGAAGCCTTGAATACATGGATTTATTTTTGTTTTTGTCGCATTCCTAAGCCAATAATTTGATGCCCGGGTGTATTTCCGGTAGGAGACACAAATAATCTACTCTGTGTCTCCTACCGGATACATTAGCCGGTAGGAGACAGGAATCAAATTATAGCTTAGGAATGCGACAAAAACACAAATAAATCCATGGATTCAAGGCTTCATGGGGTGTGCAATTGATAGAAAATAAGTAATTTTTTGGGTGAACTACTCCTTTAAGCATTGTTGTTACTTTTAGTTGGAGTATTGAGCAGAATGTCCTAGTTGTTTTTTTTTTAGTAATGAGTGTGTCACTGATCTCATGGCAGTAGCAAATGCATCAATTGTGTGCATCACGCAGCGTGGGAAATTGACGCAGTCACGCCAGTGAAGCATTGTCGCAACTTGTCTCTGTTAGTGCAGTGAGGCAGCTACATACAAGAGAGTCAAAACTAACTGTCACTCTTGCTCTCACATTTTGGTCAAACAGACCCAAGCAACAGACTGTAGTTGATGATAGTGAAATGATGGTTTGTTATCACAGTAGTTAGTGGTCACTGGAAAGTGACCCTACATCCTATGGACCTAACTATGTATATCTTTATATCTTGACTATATACAGTAGAAACATAAAAGGGAGTATTGTGTGAAGAAATTCATCTTTTGCTGAAAAATGTATTATAAAAGAGAAATAAGATGATTAAACACATGCGCGCGCGTGTGCACGCACACACACACACACACACACACACACACACACACACACACACACACACACACACACACACACACACACACACACACACACACACACACACACACAACATAAGGCCACCTGACAGCAACATGCAAGCCACATGCGCATTCTGTTATTCTTCATGAAGGCCTTACAATGGTAAAAGCACTCTCATCCATTCTACAGCAGCTGTATGTCATATGGTGGCTTTCCTCTGAAATGCTCAGAGGGCAATCACAAGGAGGACCAGTGAGAACATGTATGATTTCTGCACTGCCAATGAAACAATCACGCCAATGAATCAATCGTACATTCCAGCACATTTTCTGTGTACCTGGCCTTCAGACATCAGCTCATTACATATTCACTGATACTCACCTCATCAAGCCAAGCTCTGTCCCTGCTGAAACCACACGTCTCCCCTGCTTCAGTACTCCACAGCACGCCAGAGAGGGACTAGAGTGATACCTCTGAAAGAGAGAGAGGGACAGAAGGAACAGCTAGGAGAGACATGGAGGAGAAAGAGGTGAGGGAGAACGCCCCGCACCCTCCCATCTCTCATCTCTCCACCCCAGAGAACCGGTCGGGGCAGTCTTCCGCCTCAGGAACACAAACACTGAAGTCTGGGCAAGTTCTACCTTGATATTCCGGTTCTGCAGAAATCCCACATAACCGGCTCGACCGGCCCCATAAAGCCCTGCAGGGACCAAGCAAAATGGTTAGTGAAAACAAAGTCATCCAACAGCTGCTGAATTCAGATTCTGATATTGCTGTGGCAGACACATGTCATATGCATTTATTTATATACATCTTCAAATGTAACCACTTACAGGAATGATTCACTGGTTATTGGAATGGATTGAAACTTTGGTTGGTGTTTACCCTTACAGCATAATAGATATAATCACAGTATTAATGAATGATGATACGCTATTAAGTCATAGACTGTTTTTACCTCAAGAACTAAGATTCATGTGTGCAGCTCATGACAGGAAAGCATATGCCTACAGTAGGCCTACGCAAGGGCATGAAATTGACGTTCACAAAATTTGGCGGTTGGTTCTGTTCATTCAACTCAATGTTCTGCTTAACCTACATGAACTTGCATGAGACTTGCATTGAAGTGTGCCCGTATTGGACCACATGATGCGGTCCCATACGGGCAGGGTGTGGTGCGGAATACCCTCTAAGGTTCCGGTATGTGAATATACGTCACGGCGAACAACGATACTAACACACTTGTCACTTAACGCTGACAGGACAGTCACACGATTGATCAGAACAAAGAAACGAAAAAAATACGTTTCCTGTTTCCCCGTTGAACCAGATTCTTTCAAACTGGCCTGACGGGATTCGTCCAGACTCTAAGTATACATCCTCTTCATCCTCATCCTCCGACCGACCAATCCCTGCCACAATCGGCGTCATAGGCAACGACGCCACTGCATTGTTAATCTGTGATCAACAATGCCGATGGGCCCTGATCCAATGGTTTGACGCCTGGTTCCCCCGAACTTCATTTTGTGTCCTTAAGTATGACATTGAGCCGCTAAATGCTCACGATGAGCAGGTTGGTACCTTGCATGGTAGCCTCCTAATGTATCGGTGTGTGAATGCGTGTGTGTGTGTGTGTGTGTGTGTGTGTGTGTGTGTGTGTGTGCGTGTGCGTGTGCGTGTGCGTGTGCGTGTGCGTGTGCGTGTGTGTGCGTGCGTGCGTGCGTGCGTGCGTGCGTGCGTGCGTGCGTGCGTGCGTGCGTGCGTACGCCCGTGTGTGTGTGTGAGAATGGGTGAATATTATGCACGTTGTAAAGGACTTTGGATACAAGGTGCTATATCCATGCAAACTATTTACCATTTAGCAGAGTTACCCCTGAGTCTCATGCAGAGCCAAAGCTTGGTGATGATGGAAGACTGTGTCATTTAAGCAAACTTTCTAATCCCAGTGTAAAGAAGAATGTCGGATTGTCAGAGTTGTCATTGTCTTAACGGGGGCTGGAATGCTACAAGGGAATGAAAGGAATGATGAGATGACTTTATGTGTTTTGTCTCACTCTATGGAAACATGGAGTCTTCATAGAATTTAAGGACAGTTCTTTGGTGGTCATTTCATTCACATAACCATCTTCTAGATCCCTGTTCAGTCACTGACTTTTCAGTACTTCCACTGGAACTACTAGTTTGACTACAATTTAACTACACTTGTCCTACCTGACAAGTGTTGGGGGTAGTACACCTACTGGTTGACTACATTAATACAGTTATTTGAAGCAGACCATGCACCACATTGGACACTAGCTGCACTGGCATCTTTATTGCGGTTCATCATTGCAATCATTGTCGGGAGCGACGTATGTACTCGTCTCTACCTATACCTTATGTTATGTATTAACATACTTTATGTTATGTACCTTATGTTATGTTTTGTTTTGTTTTGTTCTGTCGGTATCTACGTTGTATAATTATGTTCTCTATTTCATCATGCGTCTCGCTAGCCAATCAAAGCACACCCTTTCAACATATTGTCACGTGTCACGTGAAGCTTGACCAATGTTAGCTTGGTGGACACACGGAATGACGAGAACGAAAACATAGTCTCCTGGCGGAGACAAAAATAACTAGAAAAAGTGCTCCTCGGAGCACAACTCTCCGCCAGAAGACTTGTGTTGGTTCGAAGGTCGCGAAGGTCGCTATCCCTCTTGTATATGTAAGTGTCCTATCCATCCTGTCTGGGTAAGTGTCCTCTTCCGTTCATTCTGTGTAAGTGTCCTATCCCTCCTGTCCTATCCGTCCTGTCTATGTAAGTGTCATATCCCTCCTGTCTATATAAGTGTCCTATCTGTCCTATCTGTCCAATAAGACAGATAGGAACAATTGGACCGCGACTACTTGACTACTTCCGGTTCGAAGGTCTGGGAGTGAGCTAGTGGCCGGATTTTCGGTATTGGAATCTGGCTTATCACAGTGACACATGTATTTATAGGTCGCTATCCCTCTTGTATATGTAAGTGTCCTATCCAACCTGTCTGGGTAAGTGTCCTCTTCCGTTCTGTCTGTGTGAGTGTCCTATCCCTCCTGTCTGTATAAGTGTCCTATGTCATATCCCTCCTGTCTATATAAATGTCCTATCTGTCCTATCTGCCAATTATGTATCAGCCATGCAGCCATTTCATGGTTCCCGTCTTACCTCACTCTGACAGTGGCGGAGACACTGTCAGAGTGATGCCATGTATATATAGGCCCGGTGGCGTCACTAGCCAATCAGATCACAGTATTTCACGTGTCACGTGAGGCTTGACCAATCGGTGTGTCATGTTTAGAAAGTGAAAACGCAGTGATAACAATACTCTCCTGGCGGAGAGTAATAATTAATAATTCATTAATTCATATAGGTCAACAATGTGTAGAATCATTCTCTGGTGAAGGACACGTTTTGCAAGCCTGTCATCATCAGTGCCCTGAAGGCAATAGATGACCATAACTGGATGCTACAGTTCTGTTTGCCAGACCCAGAGGGTTGGCCTACATGAGGCTTTGTCTGTCCCTCTTTCGTCCCTCTTTTGTCCCTCTTTTCTCCATATATGGCATAAATGGGAAGACAGATACACAGACAGACAGACGGATCCCTCTTTTGTCCCTCCCTTCCTCTTTTGTCCCTCTTTTCTCCATATATGGCATAAATGGGAAGACAGATACACAGACAGATACACACGTCATGCGAAGTCCGGCCATTGAGATTTCAGATTTCAACCACTAGGGGTCTGGCAGTACCAGGTCTCCTGGTTCTAGTTTCCATAGAAGACCAACTCCCACATCAAACGACAGCAATAGATTTCAAAGAATGCCTTTTTAAACCTACATAACATTGCAAAAGTCAGGCACATCCTGTCTCAAGAAGATGCAGAAGAACTAGTCCATGCATGTGTTATCCCCAGGCTGGATTATTGCAATTCCTTATTATCAGGCTTTCCCAAGAAGTCTATAAAAACTCTCTAGAGCTGGTTATTGGCAGGAACTAGGAAATGAGATCATATTTTTCTCATATTCCAAACATCTAAATAGCTAACTAGATTTATTGGCAGAATTCACAAACCTTCAGCTGTTTACAATAAACAAATCAAACATGAATGATTTAAATAGTTCAACACAACCAATATCACATGTGTTTTCTCAAAATCAAACACAAAATGCCACTTTCAATGACTACTGCTTTGATGCCTTTCATTGGTCTGAAAAAAAACCTCAGTGCCTGCTGCCACTACGTCTTTTTGCAGGACACCTGCCTCCTCAAGAATCTGGCGCCAGCCGTTGGTAGCTTCCTTTTTCTGCCACGTCCAGTAGCCATGTTCCTTTAACTTTGAACTTGCAAACTATGCTTCCAACTGTATCTCTAGAAACACCCAGTACCTTCGCCATCTTTTTGTTTCATTTTCCTTGTTTATGCAAAGCAATGATCTCTTTTCTCAAGTTTTTGGACGATTCTCTTGACTTAGTCATATTCATAACACGCAATCAAACGTCACCATCAACAAACCCCTAGCCACACCAGGTATTTGCTGTGTTCTATCTCAAGCACACCTGATATAGCCTGGCATGGCCAGACTAATATCACTGCATAGATATTAGTCTGGAATATCTGTGTGGAACCTGCATTTCCGAGGGGCAAATAAAAAAAATGCCTCTGGTGATAAACCAGCCCCATATTTGCATACTGGGCCCTGATTGGTCCCTCACAACTTCGGAGGGAGAGAAATAGAAACTCTATTGAGAGGGGCCAGACCTAATCTGCCACGGGCCATTTCTTTTTGCAATGGCAGATTCATCTGCAACCTGATACAGTATACTCAACGGTGGAAAAAAACACTACGACACCCGAGCTGACCCCCCTGGGTTAACGTGACCATCAACAAGGAGACTCCCAGGGCCTACCATGGTCCTGTCTTACTCAACTTTTAACAGTGTGCACAAGTTCGACCTAAACCTAAGCCACCAAAACCTGCCAACAGGTGAAACCCATGCTGCTGCTGTGGGAGTGTGGCTGTTCTGGGCGGCTACATCTATGCCATGGGAGGGTTTGATGGATATGTGAGACTCAGAAAAGCATAACTTTATGAGCCTGAAAGCAACCAGTGGAACCAGATTCCATCCATGCACACGCGGGAGAGTGATGAGAGTGCCAGAACACTAGATGGAAAGGTGATGTAGAATACAGAAAAGGACACAAATGACTAAAGCAAGGCAGATGGCTAACAATACACATATACTGTATGTAGGATGCCAGAGGTTTTCTTACTTGAATTGACAATGTTCTTTTAAATCGTCCACTGTGGGCCTTCGAAACCTTATTGTATCATTTGAAAAACTACAGGTGTATTCAATGAGAAAATACATTCTTTCTCTGAGCCTCTCTACCAATAAATGCTGTTTAATTTTTACGGTGTGGCTCTACAGGAGTCTATCTGTATGTCTGTGTTTCCGGAGCTAATCTAGCAAATAGCTGGACCGATTACTGTAGCTCAAAACGTTTTTTTTTGCACACACACGCACACGCACACACACACACACACACACACACACACACACACACACACACACACACACACACCCACACCCACACCCACACCCACACACACACACACACACACACACACACACACACACACACACACACACAGACACACACACACACACACACAGACACAGACACACAGATACATCGCAACACAGGCTGCGGCGCAAAGACAGACACAAAAAGAGAGAGAGAGAGAGAGAGAGAGAGAGAGAGAGAGAGAGAGAGAGAAAGAAAGAAAGAGAGAGAGAGAGAGAGCGAGAGAGAGAGAATGAGAGAGAGATGGAGAGATAGAGAGAGAGTGAACTGATGTGATATCAACAAAAGTGACATAAGTGAAGGTCAACACAGCTGCACATGCAATGAGTGTTTTCCAACTGTAGTCTACTAAAAGAGAATGCCCCTACTATTATCGATGCTGCCCATTCCAAAACGAAATACAAGTTGAAGCACTGAAACAAGTAGGAACACAGTTAAATTACAAGCTTGTTTTAAAAGCAAAGGCTGGCGGAGATCTGCACTCTATGGAGCGCACCTTTCTAGATGTGCCTGTAGTTCCGCCTGTAGACCAGATCAGTTGTTTGTAAACAAACGTGTGGGGCGGTATTTCTGGTTAGAATATCTAACCGGAAATACCAAAGTACATTTACACAATATTAAATAAAGTGTCCAGAACATTAGCTATGTCTAGTTTGTCAACCTATGGATATTTAGAATAAAATAACATATTTCTAATACCCAATAACAATATCATAAGTGTCCTGTTATTCCAGAAATAAGGTTAATGAGTAATACTGATCCCGGCGTTATCTACCCAGAAATACATTTGTTGTAGTGGTGTTGTGATGATTTGGTCTTTTGAGGTAATGCTGCTTGATGGAGGCTCATGCAGTACAGTTCAATAATACGGATGCTTCTCATTCATCCACTAGAGGGCCCAGTTGAACTTTCAAACAGGACAAAAGCTTGGTGATCAACTTTGATAGGAGAGTCTGCTGTGAGCAAGAGATTGAGAAGGGAGGGGGGTGGTGGGGTTAGCAGTATAGAGGCTTTTCCGTTTACAATGACCCAAAAGATGTCCAACCTTTACTCGTAATGACGGACCACACTGAGAGCAGAACATTTGAAGTGGTGTTGCTGTCTTTTTTGTGATTGTCGGATGAGATATGGGATTAGAATGGATGAAATGTGAAATTAGATGAAATGTGAAGCCTGTGTTCAGTCTACCTCCAACATCAGAGTTTGTATTCAAACAAATAATAATAGCCTTGTTACATTGTATTTGATATGGATAGCAAACTATCTATGTAAAGTACTCTGAGGACTATAACTATAAAAAAAAAGAGAGACAATAGTTTTATTCCCACTCTCAAATCAAACAAATAATTAAATTGTCACAAAGACTTAAAGACTTAAGCCCTATGTACTTTGCTGCTAAATAATAGTGAAAATAGCTAATCTACAAGCTCATAATGTGTGATGAATGAGACGCGTTGTGAGCTTGTAGATCTATTTACACTATTTCTTCTTAAAGATTTGGCCTATAAAGACATGCCCAGGGATGCCAGGATTAAAGTGTCTAATTCACGTGAACCTTTCTGAACATTGGCACTCCTTATGCAAGTTCAAGTGGAATAGAGCTGCAGTAAACGTATGTACAGTAGGCCTATGAGTGTGATTCATCCAGGTGCCAGTGGTAACGGCCGTGTAGACTGATAGGAGAGAAGTAGGCTACAGTGGTTGTTTAGTTCTCTATTCAGACGGTCTAAAAGGAACTTGAACAACATGAATAAACAGAGAGCCACGATCGCACAATCCTATCAGAATGTGTGTGTGCTTTATAGGGTGAGTCTGTCTCAAGGGCTTTCTGGTACAATAACACAGACCTTAGCATACCTTTCAGTGAGCACCACGTGTGCGTGTGAGAGAGAATACGTTCGAATGAGACTTTGTGAGTGAGAGAGACATAGTGAGATAGAGAGTGTGTTAGTGTGTGAGTGCAAGTGTGTGTGCACAGCATTCATCAGGCATTTTATAGAATAGAATGTTATATATTTTTTGTGCCAATGCTTTGTCAATGCAAATGCGTGGATTCATGGTCTTGCGCATCTTTCCGCGTGTCGTGCACACCTAGCATTTATGTGCTCCATACGCCTGCTGGTACATGCCATACTGGCTGCAGAACACTGTCACACCAAAATATTTTGGTGCGACAGTGCCCTAAGAGCTGAAAGTTTCACCATTGAGCTAATAGAGGCGGCCTGCATGCTCGGGGATAAATTGAATCTCGACCATCAGGTCAAGATTTTTGTCAGATCCTGTGTCTAGGTGAGACATGACCTTTGACACGATCAAACTGTCTCAATAGAAGAGCAGGGAGACAAAATACAACCACCCCAAAATTACATTTTATTCATTAAAAAAAGTTACATGTGAGGCTTAACTTATTCATTATTTTTTATATTTGTGAAATGAGAAAAAAATCGACACATGGACTAAAACATTATATCCTAGATACTCTGTTAGTACATTATTAATTGAAAGGCATCCTGGACACCTATATAGCCATATATCATGCATGTTCAGATCATTAAGATGTAACTCTGTTGCTTAGGGTTAGTTGTCTGCAACTTAGAAACTTTTATTTTATGAAAGGCCATAAGTTGTAGTCAGTCCATGAGTTGAATGTTCATAGTATTGGTATAGGAATTTCTGTCTGCCAGAAACCTTTCACAACGTTTATTTTATTTTATTTATACATTTTGTCGGTGGGTGGGTGGGTAGGGGGTCAACAAGAGTCGTGTAAGTTACGACATCGGTGAGGTGTAGGAATTTGAACTCAGACCTATTATGATGTCCGGCCAGGAGTGATTTTCTCTTCAGTCATGCACTCTCTTTCTTTCTCGTTCCCCCTCTGTCTCATTCAGTTTTCAACTCATTTTAATATCAATAAAATGTATAATAAGACATTTTGAAATAAGAAAATGTTTTCTCTTTCTTCCTGTAAAATCTCTTTCTTTTCTCTGGTGTTACGTCTGACTATGTGGTTCTCCTGCACGTTTATTTATGATCATTACCTTGACCTGCGCCGGTCGTCATTAAAACACTCACAGGACTGTAAATCACTGGAGTGTCAGCCTCTCGCTCTTGAGGTCTCTGTTATATAAGCTTTTAACCGATCCGCTGAGAAGACAAGGCCCAAGGGGCATAATCACAAAATCATTGTCATTGTCTCATAGGGAATATAAAGACATTATTGCTACATCTGCCTTGTTTCACACTGTTTCAAGCTATTTCTGTTTATCCCACACAACAGTACAAGGGAACATATTGCATAATGTGGATATAGGTTTTGTGGAATTCAAAATAAGCTCTGTTGCAAGCTCTGTTTATTTTTTTAAACATCGCACTTACTTTGAGTTGCTTATATTTTCATAATGTTGTGTCTGTGATTAATGTAGCCTATATATACAACGACCCATCAAGTCAAATACAAATTTAGCCCCTGATTATGAATCTTATTCTGTCAGTTGATTGGCTACTGTGTCCAATGTAATTTCATCATGCTCCACAGATTGAGGATGGATGGACATGCTAAGCATGTACATCATGACATGCAAGAAGAGCTGCAACTATCAATTATTTACTTTGTGATTACTCTATCGATTCTTTTATATTAGAATAATA
This sequence comes from Gymnoscopelus microlampas, assembly GCF_963454915.1. Lineage (NCBI taxonomy): Eukaryota > Metazoa > Chordata > Actinopteri > Myctophiformes > Myctophidae > Gymnoscopelus > Gymnoscopelus microlampas. The sequence goes on from NC_139947.1 coordinate 25,807,107, forward strand.
GATTAAGCATTTAAGCATTATTTTATACGTCACCGTTCAATGGTCTTGTTTTAAAAAAAATGCCTAGAATGACATACCCCAAACAGGGATTGATTATTATTATATTAATGTATCGATTATTGATTAAAATAGTAATTGATTACATTGATTAGTTTGATTAACTTTTACACCCCTACATGCAAGACACCTCATAAAAACCCATTGAATCATGACTGGTTGGAAGGATGGTTGGAAGGAGGAAGGCAATTCTAATACATCCATTTTTACTTAACATTTGTTTAGACATCCATATTTAAAGTGATACTTTCTTCTACCTGCTTATATTTAAAATAAATTAAGTACATATGACAGTAATCACGGATCTTGCACGTGATACGCACGCACGCACGCAGAAACGCACGCACGCACGTACACATGCACAGTTGCAGGTACATATAAACTCATACGCAGTCCTCCTTTTTATTGAATTATGTGCACATTATGAGTTTCTACACATAAGTGTACACACACACACACACACACACACACACACACACACACACACACACACACACACACACACACACACACACACACACACACACACACACACACAGCTATCCACATCGACACACTCACAGGTACACACCCCCACACACATACTTACATACACACACAGCACAGTGCAGAGGAGATAAGACATCAAAGCATTGGGCAGATTTACTAGATGTGGTCGAGGGCCTGTAAAAAATACTGCTGCGTAAATGTTTATGCAGCACTCTCTATGTCAGGCACTAGGGGGAGGAGGGCATGGCTGAGCAGTGCAAAACCAGACACTTTGGAAATTAATGGCCACCCATGAATCTGCCAGACCGATTCCATTTCTGTAGGGGAGGCATTGTAATACACTTTAATGGCCACCCGCGTAAATCTGGGCTGGTTAGGAAGGCCTGCCGGGTTTGACAGGTGCACTGTGGAAATCCTAAATCAGGTTTTCAAACACATGCTTGTGGTGAGAGGGAGGGAGATGCATTATGCTTCCATAGGAAGAAAGTAAAAAAAAAAAAGAAGCATGTATTGGAGGTGTTTGTCTGTCTGTCTGTCTGTCTGTCTGTCTGTCTGTCTGTCTGTCTGTGTGTGTGTGTGTGTGTGTGTGTGTGTGTGTGTGTGTGTGTGTGTGTGTGTGTGTGTGCGTGCGTGCGTGCGTGCGTGCGTGCGTGCGTGCGTGTGTGGCGGGGGGGTCCCAAGCTGATTGTAAGAGTTAGAAGATCTTTCGCGATCTACTGCCTGTGTGGCCTTATGGCTGCGGAGCCACTTTTCATGTGGCATCATCTGAAACAGTTTGTGGTTGGGGTGATGATGAACACAGCATTCATCGCATGTCTTGGATGGAGGGAAGTTCCCATACCAGGCAGCGATGCAGCAGTCAGGATGTTCTCGGTGGTACCTCTATAGGACGGTAGGACCCAATCCATGCCGAACTTCTTCAGTTGCCTGAGGCGTTGATGTGGCTTCTTCGCTACACATTCAGTGTGTACCGTCCAGGTGTGTTTCTCAGTGATGTGGACTCCCAGGAATTTGAAGTTGCTGACCCTGTCCACTGCAGCGCCTGCCCCGCCTATTTAGATGGGGGTGTGTTCTCTATCAGCTCTTGGGTCTTGTCGACATTGACTGCCAGGTTGTTCTCTGTTATTTACAGTATTGTAACACTTATTTTATTGTTTTGGAAATGAGGGCAACCTCAGTGACTTTTCAAGTTGAAATAAAGGTTTGAATGGATATATACTAGTCACATATAATTGAATACTCCTTTCATTATAGTCACTTTAGCCCACCATTAACCATATTAACACTAGGTCATTTATTTCTTACTTAAAGATGAGCTGAAATGCCTTTTCATGAGTGTGTAGCTCTGTATCCTGATAAGATGGGAGATTGTTTTGAGAGCGACTACTGAATAAGAGAATGATAATAGTGAGGTTTATCAAATAATCATCCTGAGTTATTGCACTCATTTTGACAACCCCCCAAAAAATACCAAAAGATGGATTTTTCTTTCTTTTTTCCCATGAATTGCTGACCACAATATGTCCCCAATACCACAGATGCTCTAAAGTGCTAAAATATATATCTAAACTTCAGTTCTACTTTAATACTCAGGGAAAGGTTAGACTGCAAACTAAATGGCATATGCTGTCAAATCAAAAGCAAATGTATAACTATAGGGACTGAAGTTTCAGGTATTTACTAGTCTAGCACTGTTACGACCTGGCTCGTATGCCATAATAAAAAAGAACAAGACACGCGGCTTAGTTTAAAGTGTATCAAATGATATATTTATTTACAACATAAACTAGACGCGTCGCAATTCCGGGGAAATTGCAGAGTGTGGTTGCGCCGACGCCGGTCGCGGGTCGCGGCCGCCGGGACTCGAGGAATAGGCCGGGAGGAATAACGTCGGAGGCTGCGCCAATTACATTGTCACGTCTCTCATGAGATCGCTTGCGTTTCATTTTGAAAGGATCGATCCACCCCGAAATAATGTTTTTGCATCAAACGGTTACATTTTGCGCATTTGTGGCGCCCCCTATGGGTCAAAGTGGAAATGCTTTTGGGAATTTGTTGAGTAAACCACCCTCGACATGTGATTCGAATTTGGGATTGACCGGACGTTTCGTTCGTGATTTCTGGCATTTTTGGTAAAATGGGCCCCTCCCGCTAACTTTGGAAGCCATTTACGGACGGACGGTAAGGACTATGAAGATGCCGTTTGGATATGTTTACCGCATGGGCTCAGAGATCATGTGTACCGATTTGTGTGAGATTTGGAAAAAAATTGTAGGAAAAGGAGCAAAAAGTGTGTTTTGAAGAAAATTCAAAATGGCGGAAAATCTATCCTGACGCAAATGGGCGTGGCCTATATGGGGAGATGCGTAATGACCCAAGGAATCCAGGGAAAAAGAAATTTTGATTTTACGACCTACGGTTCAAGAGTTATAGGCCAAAAGGTAAAGTGGGCTGTTATAGCGCCACCATGTGGCCGACTGGTGTGATTATTTTCATAATAATTTCGCAAAAAACTATTAACCTCCCCTCCAAATCTTGTAACTGTAGCCCTTACGGTTTCCGAGAAAAAAATACTTGAATGGGAGTTTTTGCAATTCCCATTAAAGTGGATGGGGAAATTTAATGCAGAAATAAATCAATATCAAAAAATCTATCCTGACGCAAATTGGCGTGGCCTATATGGGGAGATGCGTAGTGACCCAAGGAATCCAGGTGAAAAGAAATTTTGATTTTCGGACCTACGGTTCAAGAGTTACGGGCCAAAACGTAAAGGGGGCTGTTATAGCGCCACCATGAGGCCGAATGGTGTGATATTCTTTTCAATAATTTCGGACAATATTATGAATTATCCCTCCAAATCTGATAACTCTAGCTCTTACGGTTTCTGAGAAAAAAATACTTGAATGTGATTTTTTTCACTTTTACATTAAAGTGGATGGGGAAATTTAATGCACTAATAAATCAATATCAATTAAACTATTTAACCAATCTCTTAGCCCTATACACGCGCACGATTCCCGATTTAGACGGTCATTTTGATATATGGCACGACATTAGGGGATCAAAACTGTGGGAGGAGATGCGCTCTAAAGTATTGTTTATCTATAAATAAAGAAAGAAACTAGACGCGTCGCAATTCCGGGGAAATTGCAGAGTGTGGTTGCGCCGACGCGGTCGGGACTCCAGTAATACGCCGGGAGGAATACCGTCGGAGACTGCGCCAATTACATCGTCACGTCACTCCTGAGATCGCCTGCGTTTCATTTTGAGAGGATTGATCCCCCAAAAATCATGTTTTTGCATCAAACGGTTACGTTTCGAGCATTCGTGGCGCCCCCTATGGATCAAAGTGGAAATGCTTTTGGGGATTGGTTTAGTATACCACCCTCGACATGTGATTCAAATTTGGGATTGACCGGACGTTTCGTTCGTGATTTCTGGCATTTTTGGTCAAACGGGCCCCTCCCGCTAACTTTGGAAGCCATTTACGGACGAACGGTAAGGTCTATGAAAATGCCGTTTGGACATGTTTACCGCATGGGCTCAGAGATCATGTGTACCGATTTGTGTGAGATTTGGAAAAACATTGTAGGAAAAGGAGCAAAAAGTGTGTTTTGAAGAAAATTCAAAATGGCGGAAAATCTATCCTGACGCAAATGGGCGTGGCCTATATGGGGAGATGCGTAATGACCCAAGGAATCCAGGGAAAAAGAAATTTTGATTTTACGACCTACGGTTCAAGAGTTATAGGCCAAAAGGTAAAGTGGGCTGTTATAGCGCCACCATGTGGCCGACTGGTGTGATTATTTTCATAATAATTTCGCAAAAAACTATTAACCTCCCCTCCAAATCTTGTAACTGTAGCCCTTACGGTTTCCGAGAAAAAAATACTTGAATGGGAGTTTTTGCAATTCCCATTAAAGTGGATGGGGAAATTTAATGCAGAAATAAATCAATATCAAAAAATCTATCCTGACGCAAATGGGCGTGGCCTATATGGGGAGATGCGTAGTGACCCAAGGAATCCAGGTGAAAAGAAATTTTGATTTTCGGACCTACGGTTCAAGAGTTACGGGCCAAAACGTAAAGGGGGCTGTTATAGCGCCACCATCAGGCCGAATGGTGTGATATTTTTTTCAATAATTTCGGACAATATTATGAATTATCCCTCCAAATCTGATAACTCTAGCTCTTACGGTTTCTGAGAAAAAAATACTTGAATTGGAGTTTTTTCACTTTTACATTAAAGTGGATGGGGAAATTTAATGCACTAATAAATTAATATCAATTAAACTATTCAACCAATCTCTTAGCCCTATACACGCGCACGATTCCCGATTTAGACGGTCACTTTGATATATGGCACGACATTGGGGGATAAAAACTGTGGGAGGAGATGCGCTCTAAAGTATTGTTTATCTATAAATAAAGAAATAAAGTGTGTAGAGTACTATAGTCTGGTTGCCCTGTTGGGCAACCACACTAACTAGACGCGTCGCAATTCCGGGGAAATTGCAGAGTGTGGTTGCGCCGACGCCGGTCGCGGGTCGCGGCCGCCGGGACTCGAGGAATACGCCGGGAGGAATAACGTCGGAGGCTGCGCCAATTACATTGTGTCGTCACTCCTGAGATCGCTTGCGTTTCATTTTGAGAGGATCGATCCCCCCAAAATAAGGTTTTTGCATCAAACGGTTACATTTTGAGCATTCGTGCCGCCCCCTATGGATCAAAGTGGAAATGCTTTTGGGGATTGGTTGAGTATACCACCCTCGACATGTGATTCAAATTTGGGATTGACCGGACGTTTCGTTCGTGATTTATGGCATTTTTGGTCAAACGGGCCCCTCCCGCTAACTTTGGAAGCCATTTACGGACGGACGGTACGGACTATCAAAATTCCGCTTGGATAGGTTTATCGCATGGGTCCATAGATCACGTGTACCGATTTGTGTGAGATTTGGAAAAAAATTGAAGGAAAAGGAGCAAAAAGTGTGTTTTGAAGAAAATTCAAAATGGCGGAAAATCTATCCTGACGCAAATGGGCGTAGCCTATATGGGAAGATGCGTCGTGACCCAAGGAATCCAGGGAAAAAGAAATTTTGATTTTACGACCTACGGTTCAAGAGTTATAGGCCAAAAGGTAAAGGGGAATGTTATAGCGCCACCATGTGGCCGACTGGTGTGATTATTTTCTTAATAATTTTTCAAAAAACTATTAACCTCCCCTCCAAATCTTGTAACTGTAGCCCTTACGGTTTCCGAGAAAAAAATACTTGAATGGGAGTTTTTGCAATTCCCATTAAAGTGGATGGGGAAATTTAATGCAGAAATAAATCAATATCAAAAAATCTATCCTGACGCAAATGGGCGTGGGCTATATGGGGAGATGCGTAGTGACCCAAGGAATCCAGGTGAAAAGAAATTTTGATTTTCGGACCTACGGTTCAAGAGTTACAGGCCAAAACGTAAAGGGGGCTGTTATAGCGCCACCATGAGGCCGAATGGTGTGATATTTTTTTCAATAATTTGGGACTTAATTATGAATTATCCCTCCAAATCTGATAACTCTAGCTCTTACGGTTTCTGAGAAAAAAATACTTGAATTTGAGTTTTTTCACTTTTCCATTAAAGCGGATGGGGACATTTAATGGCACAAATAAATTAATATCAATTAAACTATTCAACCAATCTCTTAGCCCTATACACGCGCACGATTCCCGTTCAAGACGGTAATTTTGATATATGGCACAACATTAGGGTATAAAAACTGTGGGAGGAGATGCGTTACGCCGGTCGCGGGTCGCGGCCGCCGGGACTCGAGGAATACGCCGGGAGGAATAACGTCGGAGGCTGCGCCAATTACATTGTGTCGTCACTCCTGAGATCGCTTGCGTTTCATTTTGAGAGGATCGATCCCCCCCGAAATAAGGTTTTTGCATCAAACGGTTACATTTTGAGCATTCGTGGCGCCCCCTATGGATCAAAGTAGAAATGCTTTTGGGGATTGGTTTAGTATACCACCCTCGACATGTGATTCAAATTTGGGATTGACCGGACGTTTCGTTCGTGATTTATGGCATTTTTGGTCAAACGGGCCCCTCCCGCTAACTTTGGAAGCCATTTACGGACGAACGGTAAGGACAATCAAAATGCCGTTTGGATATCTTTACCGCATGGGTCCATAGATCATGTGTACCGATTTGTGTGAGATTAGGACAAAATTTGAAGGAAAAGGAGCAAAAAGTGTGTTTTGAAGGAAATTCAAAATGGCGGAAAATCTATCCTGACGCAAATGGGCGTGGCCTATATGGGGAGATGCGTCGGGACCCAAGGAATCCAGGTGAAAAGAAATTTTGATTTTACGAGCTACGGTTCAAGAGTTATAGGCCAAAAGGTAAAGTGGGCTGTTATAGCGCCACCATGTGGCCGACTGGTGTGATTATTTTCATAATAATTTCGCAAAAAACTATTAACCTCCCCTCCAAATCTTGTAACTGTAGCCCTTACGGTTTCCGAGAAAAAAATACTTGAATGGGAGTTTTTGCAATTCCCATTAAAGTGGATGGGGAAATTTAATGCACAAATAAATCAATATCAAAAAATCTATCCTGACGCAAATGGGCGTGGCCTATATGGGGAGATGCGTAGTGACCCAAGGAATCCAGGTGAAAAGAAATTTTGATTTTCGGACCTACGGTTCAAGAGTTACAGGCCAAAACGTAAAGGGGGCTGTTATAGCGCCACCATGAGGCCGAATGGTGTGATATTTTTTTCAATAATTTCGGACAATATTATGAATTATCCCTCCAAATCTGATAACTCTAGCTCTTACGGTTTCTGAGAAAAAAATACTTGAATTTGAGTTTTTTGACTTTTACATTAAAGTGGATGGGGAAATTTAATGCACTAATAAATTAATATCAATTAAACTATTCAACCAATCTCTTAGCCCTATACACGCGCACGATTCCCGTTCAAGACGGTCATTTTGATATATGGCACGACATTGGGGAATAAAAACTGTGGGAGGAGATGCGCTCTAAAGTATTGTTTATCTATAAATAAAGAAATAAAGTGTGTAGAGTACTATAGTCTGGTTGCCCTGTTGGGCAACCACACTAACTAGACGCGTCGCAATTCCGGGGAAATTGCAGAGTGTGGTTGCGCCGACGCCGGTCGCGGGTCGCGGCCGCCGGGACTCGAGGAATACGCCGGGAGGAATAACGTCGGAGGCTGCGCCAATTACATTGTGTCGTCACTCCTGAGATCGCTTGCGTTTCATTTTGAGAGGATCGATCCCCCCCGAAATAAGGTTTTTGCATCAAACGGTTACATTTTGAGCATTCGTGGCGCCCCCTATGGATCAAAGTAGAAATGCTTTTGGGGATTGGTTTAGTATACCACCCTCGACATGTGATTCAAATTTGGGATTGACCGGACGTTTCGTTCGTGATTTATGGCATTTTTGGTCAAACGGGCCCCTCCCGCTAACTTTGGAAGCCATTTACGGACGAACGGTAAGGACAATCAAAATGCCGTTTGGATATCTTTACCGCATGGGTCCATAGATCATGTGTACCGATTTGTGTGAGATTAGGACAAAATTTGAAGGAAAAGGAGCAAAAAGTGTGTTTTGAAGGAAATTCAAAATGGCGGAAAATCTATCCTGACGCAAATGGGCGTGGCCTATATGGGGAGATGCGTCGGGACCCAAGGAATCCAGGTGAAAAGAAATTTTGATTTTACGAGCTACGGTTCAAGAGTTATAGGCCAAAAGGTAAAGTGGGCTGTTATAGCGCCACCATGTGGCCGACTGGTGTGATTATTTTCATAATAATTTCGCAAAAAACTATTAACCTCCCCTCCAAATCTTGTAACTGTAGCCCTTACGGTTTCCGAGAAAAAAATACTTGAATGGGAGTTTTTGCAATTCCCATTAAAGTGGATGGGGAAATTTAATGCACAAATAAATCAATATCAAAAAATCTATCCTGACGCAAATGGGCGTGGCCTATATGGGGAGATGCGTAGTGACCCAAGGAATCCAGGTGAAAAGAAATTTTGATTTTCGGACCTACGGTTCAAGAGTTACAGGCCAAAACGTAAAGGGGGCTGTTATAGCGCCACCATGAGGCCGAATGGTGTGATATTTTTTTCAATAATTTCGGACAATATTATGAATTATCCCTCCAAATCTGATAACTCTAGCTCTTACGGTTTCTGAGAAAAAAATACTTGAATTTGAGTTTTTTGACTTTTACATTAAAGTGGATGGGGAAATTTAATGCACTAATAAATTAATATCAATTAAACTATTCAACCAATCTCTTAGCCCTATACACGCGCACGATTCCCGTTCAAGACGGTCATTTTGATATATGGCACGACATTGGGGAATAAAAACTGTGGGAGGAGATGCGCTCTAAAGTATTGTTTATCTATAAATAAAGAAATAAAGTGTGTAGAGTACTATAGTCTGGTTGCCCTGTTGGGCAACCACACTAACTAGACGCGTCGCAATTCCGGGGAAATTGCAGAGTGTGGTTGCGCCGACGCCGGTCGCGGGTCGCGGCCGCCGGGACTCGAGGAATACGCCGGGAGGAATATTGTCGGAGGCTGCGCCAATTACATTGTGTCGTCACTCCTGAGATCGCTTGCGTTTCATTTTGAGAGGATCGATCCCCCCAAAATAAGGTTTTTGCATCAAACGGTTACATTTTGAGCATTCGTGGCGCCCCCTATGGATCAAAGTAGAAATGCTTTTGGGGATTGGTTTAGTATACCACTCTCGACATGTGATTCAAATTTGGGATTGACCGGACGTTTCGTTCGTGATTTATGGCATTTTTGGTCAAACGGGCCCCTCCCGCTAACTTTGGAAGCCATTTACGGACGAACGGTAAGGACAATCAAAATGCCGTTTGGATATCTTTACCGCATGGGTCCATAGATCATGTGTACCGATTTGTGTGAGATTAGGACAAAATTTGAAGGAAAAGGAGCAAAAAGTGTGTTTTGAAGGAAATTCAAAATGGCGGAAAATCTATCCTGACGCAAATGGGCGTGGCCTATATGGGGAGATGCGTCGGGACCCAAGGAATCCAGGTGAAAAGAAATTTTGATTTTACGACCTACGGTTCAAGAGTTATAGGCCAAAAGGTAAAGTGGGCTGTTATAGCGCCACCATGTGGCCGATTGGTGTAATTATTTTTCTAATAATTTTGGACTAAATTATGAACCTCCCTTCCAAATGTGGTAACTGTAGCTTTTACGGTTTCTGAGAAAAAAATACTTGAATGGGAGTTTTTGCAATTCCCATTAAAGTGGATGGGGAAATTTAATGCACTAATAAATCAATATCAAAAAATCTATCCTGACGCAAATGGACGTGACCTATATGGGGAGATGCGTCGTGACCCAAGGAATCCAGGTGAAAAGAAATTTTGATTTTAGGACCTACGGTTCAAGAGTTATAGGCCAAAAGGTAAAGTGGGCTGTTATAGCGCCACCATGAGGCCGAATGGTTTAATTATTTTTTCAATAATTTCGGATAATATTATGAACCTTTCCTCCGAATTTGGTAGCTCTAGCTCTTACGGTTTCTGAGAAAAAAATACTTGAATGTGAATTTTTTCACTTTTACATTAAAGTGGATGGGGAAATTTAATGCACTAATAAATCAATATCAATTAAACTATTTAACCAATCCCTTAGCCCTATACACGCGCACGATTCCCGATTTAGACGGTCATTTTGATATATGGCACAACATTAGGGGATAAAAACTGTGGGAGGAGATGCGCTCTAAAGTATTGTTTATCTATAAAGAAATAAAGAAATAAAGAAATAAAGTGTATAGAGTACAATAGTCTGGTTGCCCTGTTGGGCAACCACACTAACTAGACGCGTCGCAATTCCGGGGAAATTGCAGAGTGTGGTTGCGCCGACGCCGGTCGCGGGTCGCGGCCGCCGGGACTCGAGGAATAGGGCGGGAGGAATAACGTCGGAGGCTGCGCCAATTACATTGTGTCGTCTCTCATGAGATCGCTTGCGTTTCATTTTGAAAGGATCGATCCACCCCGAAATAATGTTTTTGCATCAAACGGTTACATTTTGCGCATTTGTGGCGCCCCCTATGGGTCAAAGTGGAAATGCTTTTGGGAATTTGTTGAGTAAACCACCCTCGACATGTGATTCGAATTTGGGATTGACCGGACGTTTCGTTCGTGATTTCTAGCATTTTTGGTAAAACGGGCCCCTCCCGCTAACTTTGGAAGCCATTTACGGACGGACGGTAAGGACTATGAAAATGCCGTTTGGATATGTTTACCGCATGGGCTCAGAGATCATGTGTACCGATTTGTGTGAGATTTGGAAAAAAATTGTAGGAAAAGGAGCAAAAAGTGTGTTTTGAAGAAAATTCAAAATGGCGGAAAATCTATCCTGACGCAAATGGGCGTGGCCTATATGGGGAGATGCGTAATGACCCAAGGAATCCAGGGAAAAAGAAATTTTGATTTTACGACCTACGGTTCAAGAGTTATAGGCCAAAAGGTAAAGTGGGCTGTTATAGCGCCACCATGTGGCCGACTGGTGTGATTATTTTCATAATAATTTCGCAAAAAACTATTAACCTCCCCTCCAAATCTTGTAACTGTAGCCCTTACGGTTTCCGAGAAAAAAATACTTGAATGGGAGTTTTTGCAATTCCCATTAAAGTGGATGGGGAAATTTAATGCAGAAATAAATCAATATCAAAAAATCTATCCTGACGCAAATTGGCGTGGCCTATATGGGGAGATGCGTAGTGACCCAAGGAATCCAGGTGAAAAGAAATTTTGATTTTCGGACCTACGGTTCAAGAGTTACGGGCCAAAACGTAAAGGGGGCTGTTATAGCGCCACCATGAGGCCGAATGGTGTGATATTCTTTTCAATAATTTCGGACAATATTATGAATTATCCCTCCAAATCTGATAACTCTAGCTCTTACGGTTTCTGAGAAAAAAATACTTGAATGTGATTTTTTTCACTTTTACATTAAAGTGGATGGGGAAATTTAATGCACTAATAAATCAATATCAATTAAACTATTTAACCAATCTCTTAGCCCTATACACGCGCACGATTCCCGATTTAGACGGTCATTTTGATATATGGCACGACATTAGGGGATCAAAACTGTGGGAGGAGATGCGCTCTAAAGTATTGTTTATCTATAAATAAAGAAAGAAACTAGACGCGTCGCAATTCCGGGGAAATTGCAGAGTGTGGTTGCGCCGACGCGGTCGGGACTCCAGTGATACGCCGGGAGGAATACCGTCGGAGACTGCGCCAATTACATCGTCACGTCACTCCTGAGATCGCCTGCGTTTCATTTTGAGAGGATTGATCCCCCAAAAATCATGTTTTTGCATCAAACGGTTACATTTCGAGCATTCGTGGCGCCCCCTATGGATCAAAGTAGAAATGCTTTTGGGGATTGGTTTAGTATACCACCCTCGACATGTGATTCAAATTCGGGATTGACCGGACGTTTTGTTCGTGATTTATGGCATTTTTGGTCAAACGGGCCCCTCCCGCTAACTTTGGAAGCCATTTACGGACGGACGGTACGGACTATTACAATGCCGTTTGGATACGTTTATCGCATGGGTCCAGAGATCATGTGTACCGTATTTTTGTGAAATTTGGAAAAAATATGAGGGAGGAGGAGCAAAAAGTGTGTTTTTTAGAAAAGTGAAAATGGCGGAAAATCTATCCAGACGGAAATGGGCGTGGCCTATATGGGGAGATGCGTCGTGACCCAAGGAATCCAGGTGAAAAGAAATTTTGATTTTAGGACCTACGGTTCAAGAGTTACGGGCCAAAAGGTAAAGTGGGCTGTTATAGCGCCACCATGTGGCCGACTGGTGTGATTATTTTCATAATAATTTTGCAAAAAACTATTAACCTCCCCTCCAAATCTTGTAACTGTAGCCCTTACGGTTTCCGAGGAAGAAATACTTGAATGGGATTTTTTGCAATTCCCATTAAAGTGGATGGGGAAATTTAATGCACTAATAAATCAATATCAAAAAATCTATCCTGACGCAAATGGGCGTGGCCTATATGGGGAGATGCGTCGTGACCCAAGGAATCCAGGTGAAAAGAAATTTTGATTTTACGACCTACGGTTCAAGAGTTATAGGCCAAAAGGTAAAGGGGGCTGTTATAGCGCCACCATGTGGCCGACTGGTGTGATTATTTTGTTAATAATTTTTCAAAAAACTATTAACCTCCCCTCCAAGTTTTGTAACTGTAGCCTTTACGGTTTCCGAGAAAAAAATACTTGAATGGGAGTTTTTGCAATTCCCATTAAAGTGGATGGGGAAATTTAATGCACTAATAAATCAATATCAAAAAATCTATCCTGACGCAAATGGGCGTGGCCTATATGGGGAGATGCGTCGTGACCCAAGGAATCCAGGTGAAAAGAAATTTTGATTTTAGGACCTACGGTTCAAGAGTTACGAGCCAAAACGTAAAGGGGGCTGTTATAGCGCCACCATGAGGCCGAATGGTGTGATATTTTGTTAAATAATTTGGGACTTAATTATAAATTATCCCTCCAAATCTGATAACTCTAGCTGTTAAGGTTTCTGAGAAAAAAATACTTGAATTTGAGTTTTTTGACTTTTACATTAAAGTGGATGGGGAAATTTAATGCACTAATAAATTAATATCAATTAAACTATTCAACCAATCTCTTAGCCCTATACACGCGCACGATTCCCGTTCAAGACGGTCATTTTGATATATGGCACGACATTGGGGAATAAAAACTGTGGGAGGAGATGCGCTCTAAAGTATTGTTTATCTATAAATAAAGAAACTAGACGCGTCGCAATTCCGGGGAAATTGCAGAGTGTGGTTGCGCCGACGCCGGTCGCGGCCGCCGGGACTCGAGGAATAGGCCGGGAGGAATAACGTCGGAGGCTGCGCCAATTACATTGTCACGTCTCTCATGAGATCGCTTGCGTTTCATTTTGAAAGGATCGATCCACCCCGAAATAATGTTTTTGCATCAAACGGTTACATTTTGCGCATTTGTGGCGCCCCCTATGGGTCAAAGTGGAAATGCTTTTGGGAATTTGTTGAGTAAACCACCCTCGACATGTGATTCGAATTTGGGATTGACCGGACGTTTCGTTCGTGATTTCTGGCATTTTTGGTAAAACGGGCCCCTCCCGCTAACTTTGGAAGCCATTTACGGACGGACGGTACGGACTATCAAAATGCCGTTTGGATATCTTTATCGCATGGGTCCATAGGTCATGTGTACCGATTTGTGTGAGATTTGGACCAAATTTGAAGGAAAAGGAGCAAAAAGTGTGTTTTGAAGAAAATTCAAAATGGCGGAAAATCTATCCTGACGCAAATGGGCGAGGCCTATATGGGGAGATGCGTCGGGACCCAAGGAATCCAGGTGAAAAGAAATTTTGATTTTACGACCTACGGTTCAAGAGTTATAGGCCAAAAGGTAAAGTGGGCTGTTATAGCGCCACCATGTGGCCGACTGGTGTGATTATTTTCTTAATAATTTTGCAAAAAACTATTAACCTCCCCTCCAAGTTTTGTAACTGTAGCCTTTACGGTTTCCGAGGAAAAAATACTTGAATGGGAGTTTTTGCAATTCCCATTAAAGTGGATGGGGAAATTTAATGCAGAAATAAATCAATATCAAAAAATCTATCCTGACGCAAATGGGCGTGGCCTATATGGGGAGATGCGTAGTGACCCAAGGAATCCAGGTGAAAAGAAATTTTGATTTTCGGACCTACGGTTCAAGAGTTACGGGCCAAAACGTAAAGGGGGCTGTTATAGCGCCACCATCAGGCCGAATGGTGTGATATTTTTTTCAATAATTTCGGACAATATTATGAATTATCCCTCCAAATCTGATAACTCTAGCTCTTACGTTTTTTGAGAAAAAAATACTTGAATTTGAGTTTTTTCACTTTTCCATTAAAGCGGATGGGGACATTTAATGGCACTAATAAATTAATATCAATTAAACTATTCAACCAATCTCTTAGCCCTATACACGCGCACGATTCCCGATTTAGACGGTCATTTTGACATATGGCACAACATTGGGGGATAAAAACTGTGGGAGGAGATGCGGTTTGAAAAAAGTTTATCTATAAAGAAAGAATAAAGAGTATAGAGTACTATAGTCTGGTTGCCCTGTTGGGCAACCACACTAATAAAGTGTGTAGAGTACTATAGTCTGGTTGCCCTGTTGGGCAACCACACTAACTAGACGCGTCGCAATTCCGGGGAAATTGCAGAGTGTGGTTGCGCCGACGCCGGTCGCGGGTCGCGGCCGCCGGGACTCGAGGAATACGCCGGGAGGAATATTGTCGGAGGCTGCGCCAATTACATTGTGTCGTCACTCCTGAGATCGCTTGCGTTTCATTTTGAGAGGATCGATCCCCCCAAAATAAGGTTTTTGCATCAAACGGTTACATTTTGAGCATTCGTGGCGCCCCCTATGGATCAAAGTAGAAATGCTTTTGGGGATTGGTTTAGTATACCACTCTCGACATGTGATTCAAATTTGGGATTGACCGGACGTTTCGTTCGTGATTTATGGCATTTTTGGTCAAACGGGCCCCTCCCGCTAACTTTGGAAGCCATTTACGGACGAACGGTAAGGACAATCAAAATGCCGTTTGGATATCTTTACCGCATGGGTCCATAGATCATGTGTACCGATTTGTGTGAGATTAGGACAAAATTTGAAGGAAAAGGAGCAAAAAGTGTGTTTTGAAGGAAATTCAAAATGGCGGAAAATCTATCCTGACGCAAATGGGCGTGGCCTATATGGGGAGATGCGTCGGGACCCAAGGAATCCAGGTGAAAAGAAATTTTGATTTTACGACCTACGGTTCAAGAGTTATAGGCCAAAAGGTAAAGTGGGCTGTTATAGCGCCACCATGTGGCCGATTGGTGTAATTATTTTTCTAATAATTTTGGACTAAATTATGAACCTCCCTTCCAAATGTGGTAACTGTAGCTTTTACGGTTTCTGAGAAAAAAATACTTGAATGGGAGTTTTTGCAATTCCCATTAAAGTGGATGGGGAAATTTAATGCACTAATAAATCAATATCAAAAAATCTATCCTGACGCAAATGGACGTGACCTATATGGGGAGATGCGTCGTGACCCAAGGAATCCAGGTGAAAAGAAATTTTGATTTTAGGACCTACGGTTCAAGAGTTATAGGCCAAAAGGTAAAGTGGGCTGTTATAGCGCCACCATGAGGCCGAATGGTTTAATTATTTTTTCAATAATTTCGGATAATATTATGAACCTTTCCTCCGAATTTGGTAGCTCTAGCTCTTACGGTTTCTGAGAAAAAAATACTTGAATGTGAATTTTTTCACTTTTACATTAAAGTGGATGGGGAAATTTAATGCACTAATAAATCAATATCAATTAAACTATTTAACCAATCCCTTAGCCCTATACACGCGCACGATTCCCGATTTAGACGGTCATTTTGATATATGGCACAACATTAGGGGATAAAAACTGTGGGAGGAGATGCGCTCTAAAGTATTGTTTATCTATAAAGAAATAAAGAAATAAAGAAATAAAGTGTATAGAGTACAATAGTCTGGTTGCCCTGTTGGGCAACCACACTAACTAGACGCGTCGCAATTCCGGGGAAATTGCAGAGTGTGGTTGCGCCGACGCCGGTCGCGGGTCGCGGCCGCCGGGACTCGAGGAATACGCCGGGAGGAATATTGTCGGAGGCTGCGCCAATTACATTGTGTCGTCACTCCTGAGATCGCTTGCGTTTCATTTTGAGAGGATCGATCCCCCCAAAATAAGGTTTTTGCATCAAACGGTTACATTTTGAGCATTCGTGGCGCCCCCTATGGATCAAAGTAGAAATGCTTTTGGGGATTGGTTTAGTATACCACTCTCGACATGTGATTCAAATTTGGGATTGACCGGACGTTTCGTTCGTGATTTATGGCATTTTTGGTCAAACGGGCCCCTCCCGCTAACTTTGGAAGCCATTTACGGACGAACGGTAAGGACAATCAAAATGCCGTTTGGATATCTTTACCGCATGGGTCCATAGATCATGTGTACCGATTTGTGTGAGATTAGGACAAAATTTGAAGGAAAAGGAGCAAAAAGTGTGTTTTGAAGGAAATTCAAAATGGCGGAAAATCTATCCTGACGCAAATGGGCGTGGCCTATATGGGGAGATGCGTCGGGACCCAAGGAATCCAGGTGAAAAGAAATTTTGATTTTACGACCTACGGTTCAAGAGTTATAGGCCAAAAGGTAAAGTGGGCTGTTATAGCGCCACCATGTGGCCGATTGGTGTAATTATTTTTCTAATAATTTTGGACTAAATTATGAACCTCCCTTCCAAATGTGGTAACTGTAGCTTTTACGGTTTCTGAGAAAAAAATACTTGAATGGGAGTTTTTGCAATTCCCATTAAAGTGGATGGGGAAATTTAATGCACTAATAAATCAATATCAAAAAATCTATCCTGACGCAAATGGACGTGACCTATATGGGGAGATGCGTCGTGACCCAAGGAATCCAGGTGAAAAGAAATTTTGATTTTAGGACCTACGGTTCAAGAGTTATAGGCCAAAAGGTAAAGTGGGCTGTTATAGCGCCACCATGAGGCCGAATGGTTTAATTATTTTTTCAATAATTTCGGATAATATTATGAACCTTTCCTCCGAATTTGGTAGCTCTAGCTCTTACGGTTTCTGAGAAAAAAATACTTGAATGTGAATTTTTTCACTTTTACATTAAAGTGGATGGGGAAATTTAATGCACTAATAAATCAATATCAATTAAACTATTTAACCAATCCCTTAGCCCTATACACGCGCACGATTCCCGATTTAGACGGTCATTTTGATATATGGCACAACATTAGGGGATAAAAACTGTGGGAGGAGATGCGCTCTAAAGTATTGTTTATCTATAAAGAAATAAAGAAATAAAGAAATAAAGTGTATAGAGTACAATAGTCTGGTTGCCCTGTTGGGCAACCACACTAACTAGACGCGTCGCAATTCCGGGGAAATTGCAGAGTGTGGTTGCGCCGACGCCGGTCGCGGGTCGCGGCCGCCGGGACTCGAGGAATAGGCCGGGAGGAATAACGTCGGAGGCTGCGCCAATTACATTGTGTCGTCTCTCATGAGATCGCTTGCGTTTCATTTTGAAAGGATCGATCCACCCCGAAATAATGTTTTTGCATCAAACGGTTACATTTTGCGCATTTGTGGCGCCCCCTATGGGTCAAAGTGGAAATGCTTTTGGGAATTTGTTGAGTAAACCACCCTCGACATGTGATTCGAATTTGGGATTGACCGGACGTTTCGTTCGTGATTTCTAGCATTTTTGGTAAAACGGGCCCCTCCCGCTAACTTTGGAAGCCATTTACGGACGAACGGTAAGGTCTATGAAAATGCCGTTTGGATATGTTTACCGCATGGGCTCAGAGATCACGTGTACCGATTTGTGTGAGATTTGGAAAAAAATTGCAGGAAAAGGAGCAAAAAGTGTGTTTTGAAGAAAATTCAAAATGGCGGAAAATCTATCCTGACGCAAATGGGCGTGGCCTATATGGGAAGATGCGTCGTGACCCAAGGAATCCAGGGAAAAAGAAATTTTGATTTTACGACCTACGGTTCAAGAGTTATAGGCCAAAAGGTAAAGGGGGCTGTTATAGCGCCACCATGTGGCCGACTGGTGTGATTATTTTCTTAATAATTTTTCAAAAAACTATTAACCTCCCCTCCAAATCTTGTAACTGTAGCCCTTACGGTTTCCGAGAAAAAAATACTTGAATGGGAGTTTTTGCAATTCCCATTAAAGTGGATGGGGAAATTTAATGCAGAAATAAATCAATATCAAAAAATCTATCCTGACGCAAATGGGCGTGGCCTATATGGGGAGATGCGTAGTGACCCAAGGAATCCAGGTGAAAAGAAATTTTGATTTTCGGACCTACGGTTCAAGAGTTACAGGCCAAAACGTAAAGGGGGCTGTTATAGCGCCACCATGAGGCCGAATGGTGTGATATTTTTTTCAATAATTTCGGACAATATTATGAATTATCCCTCCAAATCTGATAACTCTAGATCTTACGGTTTCTGAGAAAAAAATACTTGAATTTGAGTTTTGTCACTTTTCCATTAAAGCGGATGGGGCAAATTTAATGCACTAATAAATCAATATCAATTAAACTATTCAAACAATCTCTTAGCCCTATACAAGCGCACGATTCCCGATTTAGACGGTCATTTTGATATATGGCACAACATTAGGGGATAAAAACTGTGGGAGGAGATGCGTCTGAAAAAAAGTTTATCTATAAATAAATAAAGAAACTAGACGCGTCGCAATTCCGGGGAAATTGCAGAGTGTGGTTGCGCCGACGCCGGTCGCGGGTCGCGGCCGCCGGTACTCGAGGAATAGGCCGGGAGGAATAACGTCGGAGGCTGCGCCAATTACATTGTCACGTCTCTCATGAGATGGCTTGCGTTTCATTTTGAAAGGATCGATCCACCCCGAAATAATGTTTTTGCATCAAACGGTTACATTTTGCGCATTTGTGGCGCCCCCTATGGGTCAAAGTGGAAATGCTTTTGGGAATTTGTTGAGTAAACCACCCTCGACATGTGATTTGAATTTGGGATTGACCGGACGTTTCGTTCGTGATTTCTGGCATTTTTGGTCAAACGGGCCCCTCCCGCTAACTTTGGAAGCCATTTACGGACGGACGGTACGGACTATCAAAATTCCGCTTGGATAGGTTTATCGCATGGGTCCATAGATCACGTGTACCGATTTGTGTGAGATTTGGAAAAAAATTGAAGGAAAAGGAGCAAAAAGTGTGTTTTGAAGAAAATTCAAAATGGCGGAAAATCTATCCTGACGCAAATGGGCGTGGCCTATATGGGAAGATGCGTCGTGACCCAAGGAATCCAGGGAAAAGGAAATTTTGATTTTACGACCTACGGTTCAAGAGTTATAGGCCAAAAGGTAAAGGGGGCTGTTATAGCGCCACCATGTGGCCGACTGGTGTGATTATTTTCTTAATAATTTTTCAAAAAACTATTAACCTCCCCTCCAAATCTTGTAACTGTAGCCCTTACGGTTTCCGAGAAAAAAATACTTGAATGGGAGTTTTTGCAATTCCCATTAAAGTGGATGGGGAAATTTAATGCAGAAATAAATCAATATCAAAAAATCTATCCTGACGCAAATGGGCGTGGCCTATATGGGGAGATGCGTAGTGACCCAAGGAATCCAGGTGAAAAGAAATTTTGATTTTCGGACCTACGGTTCAAGAGTTACGGGCCAAAACGTAAAGGGGGCTGTTATAGCGCCACCATGAGGCCGAATGGTGTGATATTTTTTTCAATAATTTCGGACAATATTATAAATTATCCCTCCAAATCTGATAACTCTAGCTCTTACGGTTTCTGAGAAAAAAATACTTGAATTTGAGTTTTGTCACTTTTCCATTAAAGCGGATGGGGCAAATTTAATGCACTAATAAATCAATATCAATTAAACTATTCAAACAATCTCTTAGCCCTATACAAGCGCACGATTCCCGATTTAGACGGTCATTTTGATATATGGCACAACATTAGGGGATAAAAACTGTGGGAGGAGATGCGTCTGAAAAAAAGTTTATCTATAAATAAAGAAACTAGACGCGTCGCAATTCCGGGGAAATTGCAGAGTGTGGTTGCGCCGACGCCGGTCGCGGGTCGCGGCCGCCGGGACTCGAGGAATACGCTGGGAGGAATAACGTCGGAGGCTGCGCCAATTACATTGTGTCGTCACTCCTGAGATGGCTTGCGTTTCATTTTGAGAGGATCGATCCCCCCAAAATAAGGTTTTTGCATCAAACGGTTACATTTCGCGCATTCGTGGCGCCCCCTATGGATCAAAGTAGAAATGCTTTTGGGGATTGGTTTAGTATACCACCCTCGACATTTGATTCAAATTTGGGATTGACCGGACGTTTCGTTCGTGATTTATGGCATTTTTGGTCAAACGGGCCCCTCCCGCTAACTTTGGAAGCCATTTACGGACGGACGGTACGGACTATCAAAATTCCGCTTGGATAGGTTTATCGCATGGGTCCATAGATCACGTGTACCGATTTGTGTGAGATTTGGAAAAAAATTGAAGGAAAAGGAGCAAAAAGTGTGTTTTGAAGAAAATTCAAAATGGCGGAAAATCTATCCTGACGCAAATGGGCGTGGCCTATATGGGAAGATGCGTCGTGACCCAAGGAATCCAGGGAAAAAGAAATTTTGATTTTACGACCTACGGTTCAAGAGTTATAGGCCAAAAGGTAAAGGGCGCTGTTATAGCGCCACCATGTGGCCGACTGGTGTGATTATTTTCTTAATAATTTTTCAAAAAACTATTAACCTCCCCTCCAAATCTTGTAACTGTAGCCCTTACGGTTTCCGAGAAAAAAATACTTGAATGGGAGTTTTTGCAATTCCCATTAAAGTGGATGGGGAAATTTAATGCAGAAATAAATCAATATCAAAAAATCTATCCTGACGCAAATGGGCGTGGCCTATATGGGGAGATGCGTAGTGACCCAAGGAATCCAGGTGAAAAGAAATTTTGATTTTCGGACCTACGGTTCAAGAGTTACGGGCCAAAACGTAAAGGGGGCTGTTATAGCGCCACCATGAGGCCGAATGGTGTGATATTTTTTTCAATAATTTCGGACAATATTATGAATTATCCCTCCAAATCTGATAACTCTAGCTCTTACGGTTTCTGAGAAAAAAATACTTGAATTTGAGTTTTGTCACTTTTCCATTAAAGCGGATGGGGCAAATTTAATGCACTAATAAATCAATATCAATTAAACTATTCAAACAATCTCTTAGCCCTATACAAGCGCACGATTCCCGATTTAGACGGTCATTTTGATATATGGCACAACATTAGGGGATAAAAACTGTGGGAGGAGATGCGTCTGAAAAAAAGTTTATCTATAAATAAATAAAGAAATAAAGAGTATAGAGTACTATAGTCTGGTTGCCCTGTTGGGCAACCACACTAACTAGACGCGTCGCAATTCCGGGGAAATTGCAGAGTGTGGTTGCGCCGACGCCGGTCGCGGGTCGCGGCCGCCGGGACTCGAGGAATACGCTGGGAGGAATA
Source organism: Gymnoscopelus microlampas (assembly GCF_963454915.1). Taxonomy (NCBI): domain Eukaryota; kingdom Metazoa; phylum Chordata; class Actinopteri; order Myctophiformes; family Myctophidae; genus Gymnoscopelus; species Gymnoscopelus microlampas. The sequence goes on from NC_139947.1 coordinate 25,828,894, forward strand.
ACGTCGGAGGCTGCGCCAATTACATTGTGTCGTCACTCCTGAGATGGCTTGCGTTTCATTTTGAGAGGATCGATCCCCCCAAAATAAGGTTTTTGCATCAAACGGTTACATTTCGAGCATTCGTGGCGCCCCCTATGGATCAAAGTAGAAATGCTTTTGGGGATTGGTTTAGTATACCACCCTCGACATGTGATTCAAATTTGGGATTGACCGGACGTTTCGTTCGTGATTTATGGCATTTTTGGTCAAACGGGCCCCTCCCGCTAACTTTGGAAGCCATTTACGGACGGACGGTACGGACTATCAAAATTCCGCTTGGATAGGTTTATCGCATGGGTCCATAGATCACGTGTACCAATTTGTGTGAGATTTGGAAAAAAAATTGAAGGAAAAGGAGCAAAAAGTGTGTTTTGAAGAAAATTCAAAATGGCGGAAAATCTATCCTGACGCAAATGGGCGTGGCCTATATGGGAAGTTGCGTCGTGACCCAAGGAATCCAGGGAAAAAGAAATTTTGATTTTACGACCTACGGTTCAAGAGTTATAGGCCAAAAGGTAAAGGGGGCTGTTATAGCGCCACCATGTGGCCGACTGGTGTGATTATTTTCTTAATAATTTTTCAAAAAACTATTAACCTCCCCTCCAAATCTTGTAACTGTAGCCCTTACGGTTTCCGAGAAAAAAATACTTGAATGGGAGTTTTTGCAATTCCCATTAAAGTGGATGGGGAAATTTAATGCAGAAATAAATCAATATAAAAAAATCTATCCTGACGCAAATGGGCGTGGCCTATATGGGGAGATGCGTAGTGACCCAAGGAATCCAGGTGAAAAGAAATTTTGATTTTCGGACCTACGGTTCAAGAGTTACGGGCCAAAACGTAAAGGGGGCTGTTATAGCGCCACCATGAGGCCGAATGGTGTGATATTTTTTTCAATAATTTCGGACAATATTATGAATTATCCCTCCAAATCTGATAACTCTAGCTCTTACGGTTTCTGAGAAAAAAATACTTGAATTTGAGTTTTGTCACTTTTCCATTAAAGCGGATGGGGCAAATTTAATGCACTAATAAATCAATATCAATTAAACTATTCAAACAATCTCTTAGCCCTATACAAGCGCACGATTCCCGATTTAGACGGTCATTTTGATATATGGCACGACATTAGGGGATAAAAACTGTGGGAGGAGATGCGTCTGAAAAAAAGTTTATCTATAAATAAATAAAGAAATAAAGAGTATAGAGTACTATAGTCTGGTTGCCCTGTTGGGCAACCACACTAATAAAGAGTATAGAGTACTATAGTCTGGTTGCCCTGTTGGGCAACCACACTAACTAGACGCGTCGCAATTCCGGGGAAATTGCAAAGTGTGGTTGCGCTGACGCCGGTCGGACTATCATAATGTCGTCTGGACAGGTTTATCGCAGGGGTCCATAGATCACGTGTACCGATTTGTGTGAGATTTGGAAAAACATTGTAGGAAAAGGAGCAAAAAGTGTGTTTTGAAGAAAATTCAAAATGGCGGAAAATCTATCCTGACGCAAATGGGCGTGGCCTATATGGGGAGCTGCGTAATGACCCAAGGAATCTAGGGAAAAAGAAATTTTGATTTTACGACCTACGGTTCAAGAGTTAAAGGCCAAAAGGTAAAGTGGGCTGTTATAGCGCCACCATGTGGCCGATTGGTGTGATTCTTTTCATAATAATTTCGCAAAAAACTATTAACCTCCCCTCCAAATCTTGTAACTGTAGCCCTTACGGTTTCCGAGAAAAAAATACTTGAATGGGAGTTTTTGCAATTCCCATTAAAGTGGATGGGGAAATTTAATGCACAAATAAATCAATATCAAAAAATCTATCCTGACGCAAATGGGCGTGGCCTATATGGGGAGATGCGTAGTGACCCAAGGAATCCAGGTGAAAAGAAATTTTGATTTTCGGACCTACGGTTCAAGAGTTACAGGCCAAAACGTAAAGGGGGCTGTTATAGCGCCACCATGAGGCCGAATGGTGTGATATTTTTTTCAATAATTTCGGACAATATTATGAATTATCCCTCCAAATCTGATAACTCTAGCTCTTACGGTTTCTGAGAAAAAAATACTTGAATTTGAGTTTTTTCACTTTTACATTAAAGTGGAAGGGGGGAATTTAATGCACTAATAAATCAATATCAATTAAACTATTTAACCAATCTCTTAGCAAAATACAAGCGCACGATTCCCGATTTAGACGGTCATTTTGATATATGGCACAACATTAGGGGATAAAAACTGTGGGAGGAGATGCGTCTGAAAGTATTGCTTATCTAAGTTTATCAATAACAATAGTCTGGTTGCCCTGTTGGGCAACCACACTAACTAGACGCGTCGCAATTCCGGGGAAATTGCAAAGTGTGGTTGCGCTGACGCCGGTCGGACTATCATAATGTCGTCTGGACAGGTTTATCGCAGGGGTCCATAGATCACGTGTACCGATTTGTGTGAGATTTGGAAAAACATTGTAGGAAAAGGAGCAAAAAGTGTGTTTTGAAGAAAATTCAAAATGGCGGAAAATCTATCCTGACGCAAATGGGCGTGGCCTATATGGGGAGCTGCGTAATGACCCAAGGAATCTAGGGAAAAAGAAATTTTGATTTTACGACCTACGGTTCAAGAGTTAAAGGCCAAAAGGTAAAGTGGGCTGTTATAGCGCCACCATGTGGCCGATTGGTGTGATTTTTTTCATAATAATTTCGCAAAAAACTATTAACCTCCCCTCCAAATCTTGTAACTGTAGCCCTTACGGTTTCCGAGAAAAAAATACTTGAATGGGAGTTTTTGCAATTCCCATTAAAGTGGATGGGGAAATTTAATGCACAAATAAATCAATATCAAAAAATCTATCCTGACGCAAATGGGCGTGGCCTATATGGGGAGATGCGTAGTGACCCAAGGAATCCAGGTGAAAAGAAATTTTGATTTTCGGACCTACGGTTCAAGAGTTACAGGCCAAAACGTAAAGGGGGCTGTTATAGCGCCACCATGAGACCGAATGGTGTGATATTTTTTTCAATAATTTCGGACAATATTATGAATTATCCCTCCAAATCTGATAACTCTAGCTCTTACGGTTTCTGAGAAAAAAATACTTGAATTTGAGTTTTTTCACTTTTACATTAAAGTGGAAGGGGGGAATTTAATGCACTAATAAATCAATATCAATTAAACTATTTAACCAATCTCTTAGCAAAATACAAGCGCACGATTCCCGATTTAGACGGTCATTTTGATATATGGCACAACATTAGGGGATAAAAACTGTGGGAGGAGATGCGTCTGAAAGTATTGCTTATCTAAGTTTATCAATAACAATAGTCTGGTTGCCCTGTTGGGCAACCACACTAATAAAGAGTATAGAGTACTATAGTCTGGTTGCCCTGTTGGGCAACCACACTAACTAGACGCGTCGCAATTCCGGGGAAATTGCAGAGTGTGGTTGCGCCGACGCCGGTCGCGGGTCGCGGCCGCCGGGACTCGAGGAATACGCCGGGAGGAATATTGTCGGAGGCTGCGCCAATTACATTGTGTCGTCACTCCTGAGATCGCTTGCGTTTCATTTTGAGAGGATCGATCCCCCCAAAATAAGGTTTTTGCATCAAACGGTTACATTTTGAGCATTCGTGGCGCCCCCTATGGATCAAAGTAGAAATGCTTTTGGGGATTGGTTTAGTATACCACTCTCGACATGTGTTTCAAATTTGGGATTGACCGGACGTTTCGTTCGTGATTTATGGCATTTTTGGTCAAACGGGCCCCTCCCGCTAACTTTGGAAGCCATTTACGGACGAACGGTAAGGACAATCAAAATGCCGTTTGGATATCTTTACCGCATGGGTCCATAGATCATGTGTACCGATTTGTGTGAGATTAGGACAAAATTTGAAGGAAAAGGAGCAAAAAGTGTGTTTTGAAGGAAATTCAAAATGGCGGAAAATCTATCCTGACGCAAATGGGCGTGGCCTATATGGGGAGATGCGTCGGGACCCAAGGAATCCAGGTGAAAAGAAATTTTGATTTTACGACCTACGGTTCAAGAGTTATAGGCCAAAAGGTAAAGTGGGCTGTTATAGCGCCACCATGTGGCCGATTGGTGTAATTATTTTTCTAATAATTTTGGACTAAATTATGAACCTCCCTTCCAAATGTGGTAACTGTAGCTCTTACGGTTTCTGAGAAAAAAATACTTGAATGGGAGTTATTGCAATTCCCATTAAAGTGGATGGGGAAATTTAATGCACTAATAAATCAATATCAAAAAATCTATCCTGACGCAAATGGACGTGACCTATATGGGGAGATGCGTCGTGACCCAAGGAATCCAGGTGAAAAGAAATTTTGATTTTAGGACCTACGGTTCAAGAGTTATAGGCCAAAAGGTAAAGTGGGCTGTTATAGCGCCACCATGAGGCCGAATGGTTTAATTATTTTTTCAATAATTTCGGATAATATTATGAACCTTCCCTCCGAATTTGGTAGCTCTAGCTCTTACGGTTTCTGAGAAAAAAATACTTGAATGTGAATTTTTTCACTTTTACATTAAAGTGGATGGGGAAATTTAATGCACTAATAAATCAATATCAATTAAACTATTTAACCAATCCCTTAGCCCTATACACGCGCACGATTCCCGATTTAGACGGTCATTTTGATATATGGCACAACATTAGGGGATAAAAACTGTGGGAGGAGATGCGCTCTAAAGTATTGTTTATCTATAAAGAAATAAAGAAATAAAGAAATAAAGTGTATAGAGTACAATAGTCTGGTTGCCCTGTTGGGCAACCACACTAATAAAGTGTATAGAGTACTATAGTCTGGTTGCCCTGTTGGGCAACCACACTAATTAACTCACACAACAAAGGATGGCACGGAGTGTGTTAGTCTGTAGAATCAGTGGTGTAAGTGAGTGGATGTGTGGTAAATGTAGTGTGGGGTGTTGATTCATGAAAACCAATGACTAAAATACAGGAAAAAATGCTGCTGCACTCATGGACGGAGAGAAAAACAAAATAAGGCCAACACCCAGCTTTTTATAGTGCACACTGGGAACACCGACCAGGTGCTCCCAATGCGCATGATTGGCACCCCAAATTACTCTGCAGGACCTAGACAAAGACAGACAGGGGAATGCATGCACAGGCCCTAGTAGGCCAAACTACAGGGGCTGTGACAAGCACATAATGCAATAGTTATTCCAACATTATTGTCTCCGCCAGGCCGAAAGGCATGGCGAGAGAGTATGTTTTACCCCCTGTCCGTCCGTCCGTGTGTCCTGTCCTGTCCGTGTGTTATCAGCTAATCTCTGGCCCGGTCGCTGCGAAACTGTGCACACACACTCCCTGGATGCCAATTCAGAACCTCTGCCCCAAATTTTTCACATGGGCCTGTTATAGCGCCACCAGGAGCCGATTTGTGCAAAACCTATTTACTCCTACATATTATATCCAAACATCACGCAAATCGGTCCGTTTTGAACAAAATGTCTCAAATCATGAACACAGCGTGCGATTTCAGTGAAACACATTCCCACTAGGCCGAGGAAGAAATGCCACCCTTTTCACATTGGCCTGTTATAGCGCCACCAGCAGGTCTAATTTACCAAAAGACATTTTTGTAACAAAATGCCTCAAATCATGAACACAGCGTGCGATTTCAGTGAAAACTTGCACGCACATTCCCACTAGCCCGAAGAAGAAATGGCACCCTTTTCACATTGGCCCATTATAGCGCCACCAGGTGGCCACAATAACCTACCTGACCTGGCGGAGACCTGTGCTCCGAGGAGCACTTTTTCTAGTTTGAACTCTCTTCATCTCTGAGGGCTGTGAATGACCTCCCAGCATGGGGGCACATGTAGCCAGCCTACCAAGCAGTCAGCTCTTACCCAGCCTGTTGATCTTCAGATAAGGTGTTGTGTGCATTTGGGTGTGCATGCATGTCTGTGTATGTGTGCACATTTGGGTGTGCATGCACGATGCATGTTTGTGTACAGTATTGTGTGGACACCTGCATGAGCGAATGTGTGCATTTGTATGTGTGCATTGTGTACTACTGTACATGTATGCATGCGCACCATTCTTTACCAGTAGACTTGAGTTTTGTGTGTGAGCGTGTACTTATGCTGAAAATCACAAGTGTTCATAACCCTGAGAGCAGAGTTACATTAATCAGGATTTTGACAGTGTACACATTACATTGAACGTATGTCACTGCACTCAGACACAGTGTGGGTGAGTGAGACAAAGGCAGCTCTTTGATGAGAGGGTGGAGAGGTGGTACCGCATGGCAGCAATAGTGTCTGCTGGACACATGCCAAGGTTTAGATACACATAGTAAAATCCTCAGTGTTCTTTTAACCAATTTGTAACTCGAGGAGTGCACAAATAGAACAAAATGGAACCAAATGGACCCTTTCGGGTCCACTCTCAAAGTTACGAATGGATGAATTAACACTTAGGATTTTACTGCACTGTGTAGGGTAGCCCAGGACACACGCGTACACACACACACACACACACACACACACACACACACACACACACACACACACACACACACACACACACACACACACACACACACACACACACACACACACACACACACCTTTGCAGGGCACATATTTGCTGGCTCTGTCGGGATTTACTACCAGTAATATATCATTTTGTTTGCACGCACGCACACGCGCACGCACACGCACACGTACACGCACACACAATACACACAGTTCACTCAGGGAGTAGAAAAATGCTCAGCATTTTACCTTTGATCGTTGTTAAAATGAAGTGTTATTTTAGTGATAATGGAAGCACAGCTCCAAAAGGTACAATGACTGTCTGACTCATATTTCTCTCCTTTCCTCTGCTCTCTCTCTCTCTCTCTCTCTCTCTCTCTCTCTCTCTCTCTCTCTCTCTCTCTCACACACACACACGTAATCTCTAAGAATGTATAAACTGTAATATATGAGATAGGAAAAAAAGGCCATTCTATTCAATACTCTTGTGGTGCCTCAAGTTGTTTGGTCCATCAAAGTGAGCGATGTACAATCCTAAAACCCAGCAAGGAGTAAGCAATACCCCATTTCTGTAAAGCAATGTGATTATCACTACCTACAGTATACTCCAGAAGGAACATCAAATGCATTAAATACCTTCACCTCAAAGTGTGCTATGATTAAAAAAAAATAGCATGCACATACTACTACTATATGCTATTTTATTTAGTTTTAACCTACTACTGTTAAATTATGTCTTTGTTATTGTTGTTGTTACAAAACCAAATAATTTTACTCTTGTGTACATGAAATGTACCAATCTTGAAAATACGTTGAGTGTAATCATTTAGTGACTTAGCACTGGTTCTCAAAGTGGGATCTAGGTGTCTTTGAGGGGGTTCCAGGGGGACCCAGCAAAATGAGGAACAGTTTAAACACTTCCTCCCTATTTTATCTTTCGAAAGATGTTGACAAATCTTGACAAATCTTTTGTTACGGGGGTCCCACATCAATTTGGGGGTCCTTGACAGCATTTTTGTAGAATATGTTGGTAACACATGGTCTACTTTAATAAGCTCATGGACACTCATTGACAGCATAGTGGTGACACTGCCTCTCTAGTGTCCACTGAACATCTTTATTAGCCATTTGAACCCTAACATCCCTATTCTGGGGGGAACATTTGCAGAAAATAGTTGATCTACAAGCTCACAACGCATTGCGTTCTGAACTTGTAGATCTGTTTGGTGAAGAGATTTGGTGTAGTGGGAGAAAAAAAGAGCTGATCAAGTACAGAGCTGACACCGGTCAACTATAGTATTAGTTTTCTAAGTAGCCTATATAGAGGGTTTTAGTAGTTAAAGTGTACAATCCAGTAACCAAACCTGAGACCTAAGCCAAAACATCAGGCTTTTCACAGTCCAGCAGGAGTACATTTTTCCGGTCTGTGTCAAAGCCCATCTCACATTATCTTGGTCACGACTGTTTTAAGACCATTCATTTTCAGAAATCAGATCTGATATCATGTGCTATTGTGAAGGCTAATCTCACTAACACATTTCCTATGATAGGAAGCAAACTTTATTTTACACATTACAATGGCAGTTTTCTCCATTATGTCACAGTGCGGGGCAGAGAAGTGTAGGACCCAAGCGCAGACAGTGAACGGAGACACAGCGATTCAGATGCAGGGGGGTTTATTAACTAAACAGGGAATACAAGGCGACACAGGCAGAACACTGCAACAACATTAATGAACCAACACAGAATGGAAACAGAGGGGCATATAAATAGACAGGGACTAACTAGGCACAGGTGAGAACAAAGGACAATTAACACATGATTGGTTGGAACAGAACAAGACACAGGTGAACTACAATTGCAAAGACATACTGGTGAGACAAGACAGGAAGCAACAACTAGGGCAGACAGGAAACACCACGACAACACTACAAAATAAAGGTACAAGGAGAACAGGGAACAATACAACAGAACAAGTGGCCAAAAGGGTCCAATTAGCATATATAAGGTCCAGACAAGGGCTAAATAATAAAGTCACAGTCCACGGAGGAGCGGACCGTGACACATTATGACTCATATACTCATATAACTTTTTAGCTCGAGACCCAAAAGAAAAATGTTATGTCTCCCCGGGACTCAAACTAGTGAAAATAGCTGAGCTTTTATAGATCTGCTAATTTCACTAGTTGTTTTTAGTTTTTTAATTGATGGAATTTCTTTTAATTATTTTTTCTTTTATTCATGAAATTCTCTTGAAAAATGTTTGAAATGTATTTTTAATTTCTGAAAATGTTGGATTTATTTAAACGTTTTAGATTAAAAAATAATAATATTAATAATATTTTTTGGGAGTAAACGAAAACGAACTGATATTTACTCATGACCCTTAAAATTGGGTATTTAACCCAAACATGGGTCCCGACCCACTGTTTGGGAAACCGTGCTCTACCCAGACTTTGGAATACATGGAGAGAGGTGCTATATTGGTGTGACTTGATGAATAATAGAGTTGTTAAGTCCCACTTCAACAGCCGTGCCAGAAAACATCAGGAGCCGGCAGCGTATTCCGAGGCCACCCAGAGCGACGAGTAAACCCGGTACGTCAAACAACCGGAGTGGTAGAATAAATAGCTCAGCTACATTGAGAAGGAGTGAACAGGTTGCGAGGAGAGAGGGAGAGCTTTGCAGGCTACAATTAGATTTCAGAGATTTTCCAGAAATGTTCAAACAATATCAATGACAGCAGAAATAGCTGATCTACAAGCTCACAATGCATTGTGATGCCACGCGTTGAGAGCTAGCTTGATTGGCTATTTTCACAATATTTTAAAGTGTTCTTAAGTGGTTAATTGCTAGACATGTAATGGAGTGAAAGTCTCCAAGTATCCAGCAATACAAATACTCAAGAAAAGTATGTGTGTGTGTGTGTGTGTGTGTGTGTGTGTGTGTGTGTGTGTGTGTGTGTGTGTGTGTGTGTGTGTGTGTGTGTGTGTGTGTGTGTGTGTGTGTGCGGGCGGGCGCGCGTGCGTGCACACAGATATTCTTTTATCACAGCAATCAAATCAGTGTGGTAATATATACAGTAAACATGAAGGAAAGTACCTCTGATTTTCACTGACTCTCAAGGTCTCTGAATTTGCCCTTCTGTTTAACAGTGATATAGAAGTAGTATTACAAAAGAGCTATGCAGGTGCAAGGGTCAAGCTTTCTCATTGCTTCCTGTATTTATTTTTGTTGACCAAGCAGCTAGAATAATGTTTGCATATGTTTGCATATTCTGCAGGTGAGTGTTTCTCAACCAGTGGCTCTAGACCCAAACGAGGGTCATGAAGTATCGAGTGCACCATAAGATTCCAGACCTTCTTCAAATGTTATGACCTTGGGGCCTTGGGGCCGCGTTCAGAGAGCACCTATCATCTGTCCATTGACATGGACCAGAAGTCCTTGGCCTTATATGAAAGATTTGACTCCAAAATTAAAATAAAATAAAATTTGTGTCTTTGGTCTATACTTGGTCTCCTCCTTTTTTCCTACAGCAAATCTCTTCACCGAAAATAGCCGATCTACAAGCTCACAGCATGTGACACGTTGTGAGCTTGTTGATATGCTATTTTTGCCAAATGTTCATCTATTTAGCAGAATGTTCACCTGTAATGACATGCCCAGAATAGGGATGATAGAATAAAATGACTATTACATTACACATTTCTACACTATGATAGACGACCCTTATCAGATGACCTCTGACCTTCTGGACAGGTATTTCTGAGGTGAAGCAAGGCTATGTAAAGTTCCGGAAAACTAGAGGCAGAAGATAAGAGACAAACAAACAAACAATAGTTTTGAATGATTGGGAACTTTGTCAGATATCCGGTTAAGAAATTTCAGTTCATAAAAGAAGACTCTTTTTTTTTGTTTCAATGTGCACACCATATAATATTATTGAGGTATCTAAAAGTACATTTCTGACTGGGCAGTATGGGTTGTGAGAATTAGTTGACAGGCTGTCAGTAATTGACAGCCTCACAGTGACAGCTGCAGTGTCAGAAATGTACTCTGAACTCTTTAGATACCTTAATAAAATGATACAGCGTAGTGTGCATATCGAAAAACAAGACAGCAGGAAACCATGTGTGATATGTCTTATTTTATTTTCCTGAACTGATTATTTTATAAAGGTCGCAATCATTCAAAAATGTTATTTACTAGACGCAACCAGCCTAATCGGGAACGATGCAAGTTGGAAATGCATGCCCCATCCTGTTGTGCAATACCCATTGTACCTGTTGTCAGAGAACTGGTTGTACCCCTCTGTCTGTCTCTGTCCATTTTATGCCCATATATGGCGATTTCTGTATCTGTCTGGCTTTGTCCCTTTTGTTATGGCTCTAGGCCACAACAAATACAAGGGATACACAGAGGTTTAAGAATTAAACAAAAGAAATGTAGTTTCCATAAACATACTTTGGGGGGTCGTATTTGTGGTTCTGGACAACCGCCTATTTGACCAACTCGATGCCGGGCACAGCACTCCCTCGGGCCGTCGGTGATGCGCGTGCCGAGTTTGAGGTCGGACGGTTCTCGAGATACGTGAAACTACACACATACACACAGACAGACAGAGATTTTGTCCATTTATACTTACTAGACCATACCCGTCAGGGGATATGAGTAACCACGCGCGCGTCATGGTCCGCTTGTTTCACGGATGGTCCGCTTGTTTCACAGATGTGGCAACACCGGCGCTTGTTTTATGTGGCAACACGGGCGCTTGTCTTGCACAGACAGACAGACGCACACACAGAGCCACAGAGCTTTGTAGAATTCTTGGATGATTATGTAACTAACTCTACAAGACAATTATCTTCTCTGGCGACCAGGCTGACAAATCTGTCAGATGGAATTGCCAGGCCAAGAAAGTGACTTGTTTCTTTCTTTACACTGCCTCGGATGAAGTGGTTCAGTGACGCACGCATGCACGCACGCACGCACGCACGCACGCGCGCGCGCGCACACACACACACACACACACACACACACACACACACACACACACACACACACACACACACACACACACACACACACACACACACACACACACACACACATTCACACAGCCTGTACATGATGTTGATGCATACATCGGAGAATGTATGTAGGCCAAAGCCTATAGGCACACACACAGACACCTGCTCACCTACCAGTTGATTTGTTTGTTTATTCATCTGCAGACTGTAATCAGGCGGCGTAGCGGTACGGTATGTGCTCCCCGCTGTTGTACTGCCGAAAGGACACTTCCTGTCGGTGCCAGGCTGCTTCCTGTGTGTGTTTGCCTCCATGACAGGACGCCCACAAGCTTCCTCCCTTGGGTCAGTGTGTGTCTGGCCTGATAAAAGGTAGGCCTACACTGTATTTACAATTATAAGCATTTAGCCAATTACTTTGTTGGAATACAGATCATTGTATTAGTGTTACTGTTAAGAAACAAGATATGTACGGTAATATAAAATATCATGTTCTGTCATTCTCTCTCTCTGCCCCCATCTCGTCCTCCACACACACACAAACACACGCACGCACGCACGCACGCACGCACGCACGCACGCACGCACGCACGCACGCACGCACGCACGCACGCACGCACACACACACACACACGCACGCACACACACACACACACACACACACACACACACACACACACACACACACTCACACACCTCAGCCCACGTGTATGCCTCCACCAGTGAAGGGGCTCAGAATTGATGGCCAGCGAACATATACAATGTCCACATCTATCTTCATTCATGGTAATAGAGATGGAGGGAGCGTCTGGGAGAAAGATAGATAGCGATAGAAAGACAGAGAGAGAGAGAGAGAGAGAGAGAAAGAGAGCGGGAGAGAGAAAGAGAGAAAGAGTGAGGGAGAGAAGGAAATGAAAAAGTGATACGGTGAAAGAAAGAAAGAAAGAAAGAAAGAAAAAGAAAGAGACCAAAAATGTAGATAGATCTGTACCAGATCAGTGGAGTTTTCTTGTAATAGACGTATAGACTGCAGACAGACTGAAGGGTCGATGGGTTAAAGGTCAGTTTTGAGATGGCCAACATCAACTGTTTCTTTCTCCTTTTCTCTCAGTGTCCCCCCCCCTCCCCCCCCCCCCCCCCCCCCGCTCTGAGACGGATGGCCTGGCCTTGGACAGAGTGAGTGAGTTAGGGAACGAGGGAGAGTCAGAGGAGGGAGATAGAGCGAGGCAGAGACTTTTACCCTGATTTATGCCCTGTTTCTGGGCCGTGGCCTTCATATAACACCCTGCTGCTCCCATCCTCCCCGTCCCGTCTCTGCTTTAAGGAGTAGATGTTACTAACATGCCTCTGAACGTTCCCGCAACGCCGCTGCACGCGTGAACCCATTTCAGATGTTTTGAGCGGTCAACTCAGAAAGCCGCCATGTTGTAGAATTGAGTTCTATTCATTAATACCGTTGACTGTCACGCAACTTTTTTCACTCGTTAACTGCACGTGGTCTCTGTGGATTCCCAAACTTTCTCATCCTTTCGAAAATTCCTCCCTTATTTGATAGAGGCCTGGGTGTCTAAGACGACAGAAAAAAAGGCTGTTTACTCTCTGGCTGTGCTGCTTCACCCTGCCGTGGCCCCCATTGGCTGTCAGCGTGGGCCATTCATCCTGGGAGGAGCCAATGAACGATAGGCCAAAGCTCCGGGCTCGGCCAATGGGCGCACGTGGACCGCCGACGCTGAGGGGGAGCCGTTGGGAATAGCTGTGCTGTGTTTACAGGCTCCTGCCTGGCTGACAGAAAGCAGAGCACTCCGATAGGAGAAAAAAAGCAATTAGGCAATTACACCATGGAGGCCTATAAGGATCCTCACATCACACTGTTTTCTTAGCCTCTTTGCGGGCCGATAAGGGACAGCCGCCGCCGCCGAGCTGAAAAATGATCGCCGGAGAAAGCTGTGTAGGACTTGTGAAGAAGAAGAATAGGACGGAGCGAGGGATAGGGAAACGAGAGTGGAAAGGCGAGGGATCAGCGAGGAGAGAGAGAGAGAGAGAGAGAGAGAGAGAGAGAGAGAGAGAGAGAGAGAGAGAGGGAAGATGGAGAGGGTTGGGAGGGAAAGGAGGAGGAATCGGCATGGAGAAGAAGGGTGAGATGGGGAGAGTCAGGGATGGGGTTCAAAGTCGGGATAAGGAGTGTGGGGGCGGAGAGGTTGAAGGGAGAAGAAAGTGAAGGGATGAGGCTTAGAGGCTGAAGCCTCGATGGAGGCTGTTTGACTCACAACTGATTATTTTCCACTGAGCTCTGTTTGACTTTGAAGTCTCAATGGAAAGTTTGAATCAGTAAATAATTAATTGTCCCTCCAGTTTGGGGAAATTAGACACACAAAGCAAACTCTATGTGTTGTTACCTGTGTGGCTTAAATTGCCCATTCATATGACTGAGAAATGATGTAACATGGCCATTGATAATGGTTGGGATCACCACATTGATTGGTGTAGGACTGAATCCCATCAAAGGTGAGATCCTATAACTGCATATAGAGTGAATGGACTTAGAAATCTTTCCAAGTCATTTGTGACTTTCGTCTTTCACCAAATAAGCACATATATGGACCACTCTTAAGCTTATCAAAATTAGAACAGGATTAATCTATTAGGGTTTGTGATACTGCAATGGTATGATGCACCGTGCTGAGTCATATAGCATCAAAGCAGGCGATAGCAGGTTGTCTCTCAGCCTGGACTCTCCAGAAACCATCCATCTAACTGCTATGAGAAGCTCTGGACACCTGGGTGGTCTCTCTCTCTCTCTCTCTCTCTCTCTCTCTCTCTCTCTCTCTCTCTCTCTCTCTCTCTCTCTCTCTGTGTGAGTCTCTGTCTATCTTTGTTTCGTGTTTCGGACTTTTTCTTCCTATGTCTCCCTCTCTTTCTCACCAACGTTGTCTCCTTCCATTCTCCTTTCCTTTGGCCTTGATCGTTCTTCATCTGCCATCTTCATACCTCCCTTATAACCGTTTCGGGGCGAGGGTGTGTCCCTCGCCTGGCATTCCTTATAAAAACAATAACTCTGACAAAGGACGTAAACATCTTTCTTTTCTCTCTTCCTCCTCGGCGCTCCCTTCATTTCCCTGCCTCTCCTCTCTCTTTTATATTCCGTCCAATTCTCCCCTCTCTCTTAAGTATGCCATTGAGAGACATGGAGGATCCTCTAAGGCCGTCTTCAAACTAATAAACAATTGTCAAGTGAGAGGGAAAGCAGAGAGCATGCTGGCCACTTTAAGAGCACATCAAAGGCCAGGCAGGGAGCCATGACTATGGGAAACATTGAAGAACGAAGACATGCCCTTACATACGATATTATGCTCACAAACGCACACACTCTTAAAGTACCCACGGGCATGTGGACAAACACACACAAACACACACTTACATAGACAGACACCGATATACATATACACTTACAAAGCTAGTTGTGCACACACATGTTGAGGGCCACAATAATGGACAGAAGTCCACAGGACAGGTGGGTTACTGGAGAGGCACTGTAACACCAACTCTCTCTCTATCAATTACACATTCTCCCCTTTCCTCCATTCCTCCCCTCCATCCTCCACCCCCCCCCTGTCTGCCCACATCCCCACCGACCCTCCTTGCCCTCTCTGGGCCCTCAGGAGCCAGGCTGGCTGCGACAGAGGGAGCCGGGCCCTTCTTGTAGGAGAGGGAGGTTTTGGGGGGTGGGGCTGGGGGGGTGGATTGGTTCAGGACGAGGTTGGTTACTGGGAGGGTTGTGGGCGGGCGGGGGAGGAGTAATTGAGGTAAAGGAGGAGGGGAGGAGGGAGATAAGTCGACTTCACGGCCCACAACATAAATCACGGGGAGACATGACGGCAGGACACTGACCAGGGCTGCTGATAACACTCAGCAGGGAAGCGAGAGGGTGGGGGAGAGAGAGAGAGAGAGAGAGAGAGAGAGAGAGAGAGAGAGAGAGAGAGAGAGAGAGAGAGAGAGAGATGGAGAGATGGAGAGCTAGGGTAATGGGGTGAGAAGGAGAGAGGGAGAACAACAAAAAGAGAAAGAGAGAGAGAGAGACACATAGGGTGAGCAAAGTGAGAAAAGAGATTAGAGCCGCAGAGGCCCCTTTCAGTTTTACAGTGACCCCAAAAAAGAATTTGTGCTTCGTCATACATCGCTCTCCAAAAAGAACCGATGTTCGGTGATACGATGAAGTATAAATGATGTTTTAATAATCTGTGGGCTTTGGGCGTACTCCTGTGAAATCTCCAGGGCAGTGAGTGGGTGGCATTGTTTGATACTGCTGCTCACTTCTACCAGGTGCAGTATTGTAGTGGTAGGCGAGGGGGAAAAAAAGCCACTCATGATCTAATTTTCCGCAAAGATATATTATCTGTGAAAAGACGAGGTGCTTCGGGAAAACAACTGCTGATTGATATAGACGCTCAGCGTAATTGGGTTATGAGGACCGAGGTCGTTTCTGCAACAATATTTTGACAGTAATTTATGTGATGCTGATCATCCGCAGCACTTAAAGTACGAAGCACTCTGTTTTGTAAAGGGCCTGTTGTCAGTTTTCAATAACACATTCTTGAAATATTCATAAGTATGCCAGTGTCGGGCAGAGTTAAGTAATTGCCAGCAGCTGTTTTGAACTGCTTGATGTAGCCTACCCTACAAGATGAATGATTTTACCACACAGAATGATAATAGAGTGAAATAA
This sequence comes from Gymnoscopelus microlampas, assembly GCF_963454915.1. Lineage (NCBI taxonomy): Eukaryota > Metazoa > Chordata > Actinopteri > Myctophiformes > Myctophidae > Gymnoscopelus > Gymnoscopelus microlampas. Next base: position 25,845,203 of record NC_139947.1, read on the forward strand.
AATGAAAGTAATCCCAGACAAGTAATTGAAAATCAATTTTATGTACTTTTTGTGATTGACACTGTCAGAATCCCCCTAAAGTGATAAACACCACTCTCTCTGGTAGCTACTCCAAGCAAAGCAAGTGCATACACAATGTGTAAAGCCTAAAGTTCTCTACACACCGGATGTGTTACGAATAATAATATGAAAATGCGGCGGTGAATATTAAGCTATTAATTGTTGATGCCTCATTCATACAGTTTCATGCATTAATTTGCTGTGACAAGTAGTTCAGAATAAAAATTGTGGCTGCCTAGCGGTCTGGGCGCATGACACGTTTGTGACTAGATTCCATTCCTTCGCTTGAGTCGTTCATTTTGGGTGATTCATTGAAGAATCAGACTTCACTACATGGCAGTTGTCAGAAAGACAAATCTCTCCCATGTTCTCTCTCTGCCCGTGTGGATTTCCCTGCAGCTTCTGTACTCTCGCTTATTCGGGCACGGTGAAAGAATGGGGGACGCGTAAACTGTTTGACTGCCCGAGGGTTTCTGCCTCGGGGCTTAAATTAACTGTTTATCCCTGCGGCTAATTCGTAACAAAAACCAAACGTCGCTTTGTATACCCAAATGCCCTCCGTCTTCAGTGGCTGGGCCCCTACATCACTGCAACAGGCGTTAAGAGCCAAATGTGGGATGACAAGGATTAATGAACGATACATCACATATGTAGGCTATGATTTCATCACATTGTTTTCCCCAAACTTTAAGCCTTCTCCCCCTGAGTTTTCTATTTTTAACTTAGTGCAATAAGTAATTTGCCAAGTCTGTTTGCCCATTCATGTATATTGTATGGTCGTTATGGTTCACACTTAAATCTTGCGTTGACATTATGATTCAGTCAATTGTGCTGTTTTCTCATCATAGAGTGAATTGCACATGCAGCAGTTAAGCATAATATGACAGCCACAAAACAACAGTCGAATGTGTCAAGTCCCGACTTTGGTTCTGTGACAAAGATTGAAGACTGAAGCTGCCTGCACGCCTTACATTTGAACCCTAAACTCGCAGTCCCCTTGTGGGCACTTATCTGAAGGCTGTGACGTAAGGCTGGGCTTCAACATGGAAAAGCCGCACAGTGGGACATGAAAGCACACAGGAATGAGTGCATTGCTCTGGCCAGACTTACAGTCTTCAGTGCTGGAGATAGCGAGCGGCTGGATCGGCGAGCTGCAAGTGAAGCCGCTGCACCCTCCCCCATCCCACCCCCCCCCCCCCTCCTCCCACCTCTTTCACAAACCAAGAACATGACGAGGATGGCTGGTATGGCACGTATGCACGCCTCACACAGAACTGAAGTGCATGCGCACGTGCACACATGCACACTGCCACACTGCCACACAGACTGCCACACATACACGCACGCACGCACGCACGCACGCACGCACGCACGCACGCACGCACGCACACACACACACACACACACACACACACACACACACACACACACACACACACACACACACACACACACACACACACATAATAACTATATACTTGTGAGGACAGCAACATTTTAAGATGTAACTCTAACCCTAACCCATAAATGTAACCTCTAAAATACCTATTCCTAAACCCAACCCCAACCTGAATCTTTTCCTAATTCTAAGCCTAGCTCCCCAAATCTTTTTTAACCATAAAACAAAACCTTCTCTTGTGGAGGACCAGAAGAAATTGCCCTCACAAATGTCTACTTCTCAATTTCTACTATGCTTCTGGGGACATTTGACCCTCACAAGTATAGCAATACAAGTATACGCACACATGCACACAGGCATGCAGGCGCACGCACGCACGCATGAACACACGCACACAAGGGGTGATATATTGAGTGAAGAGAGAATGGTAATTCAAGGAGGAGTGAGTGCTTCATGAGAGAGACAGACAGGGTGTTACAATATAGCAGTGGTTCCTGAACTTTTTTATGTCAAGTACCCCTAAATTAATAGGTATTAGGCCGTGGACCCCCATCTGAAAATATTTGGTATCATTTTGTGACCCTCATATAAGACATGTTTTTAAAATGTATCAAAAATATTTGAAGATCTGCTATTTTCAAATAGCTGATGAGTTACAGTGGTTAACAGATGTTGATGCTATATTAACTCATTTTGCTGGTGACCCCCCTGGAAGCCCGAACCACTGCATTAGAGAATGTGTCTGTATTCAAAGTCCTGAGCGTTAAAGAAGGACTTGTATAGGGTCATCATTTTACAAGTCAATTTCTTCTATACTTTCAGAGATAAACTCTATATTTAATGTGTGAATGTGTGCAAGTGCATGTTTGTTTGCATCTATTTGCATCTGTATGCATCTGTGTGTGTGTGTGTGTGTGTGTGTGTGTGTGTGTGTGTGTGTGTGTGTGTGTGTGTGTGTGTGTGTGTGTGTGTGTGTGTGTGTGTGTGTGTGTGTGTGTGTGTGTGAGGTGTTTGGGTCTGGGTCCCCCTGGGCAGTGGGGCCTGCTGCCTGTCAGATTGAGTGGCCTTATCTTCCCCAAACATTTACTTAACCCTTTGTCTTACTAGACCCAGGACAATGAGACAGGCATGAGGAATCCCAGCACACACACACACACACACACACACACACACACACACACACACACACACACACACACACACACACACACACACACACACACACACACACACACACACACACACACACACACACACACACACACACACACACACACACACACACACACACACACACACGGATGGACAGGCTTGCTTGTCTTTTGATACCCGACCTCCTTGATTACAGAGGTTGACTCCACCCTGCCCAGCACACGTACTGGACATATTTGAGCCCATATGGAGATGAATACAAATCAATCACCCCTTATGTGTAAAGCCCACGCTGCATGCATGCTCACACGTACTGTATCATGTGCTTTATGTTATGTGCCCCCTCTACCCCCCCTTTGGAATAACCACACACTAAAAACCTGACACAATTATTTCCTTCCCGGGGTGGGGGGGGTACACTGCAAACAGTATCCCCCATATTACCAAGTAAAATGGATTGATTGATTGATTGATTGATTGAATACTTTATTAGTCAGAAATGTAAACAGCATGTGGTGCAGTAAGACATCATGGCTAAAAGGATAACACAAAACAGTCCTGGGGATCAAATTGATAAATTAACACTGAGCATTTTACTGTGTAACAGTGTTTCTGAGGTATTTCTTCTATATTATATGGGGTTTTGTTTTGCAGATTGACAGGATAGAGGGAAGAAATAAAATATGACAGTGGCCGCTTCAGAATGTAATTGTGACAAATATGAACTAATTTAAATTCTCCCAGGACTGTTGTATTCATGGTATTTTCAGGGGGACAGGGTATATGGAAGCGAACAGTTAACTCTCCAAAACCCCACATTTGTGATCAGTTGACATAGTAATGATAGTATGCATATGCCTACCTCCTCTTTTGTCCTGTTCTCGTTCATTTAAACTGAGGCCATGTTTACATCTCATGGTGCTAAACATGCTTTATTAGTGGAATGAAGTCTACTCCACTTGAGAAATTTGAGGCATCATGTCATGCTATTCATTTGAAGGGGGAAAACCCGTTCCCACTAAATGTAATTTTTGTAACACAAGATTAAATATAGCTTTTTTCAGTTGGCCATGAAGTTTCAAATTCTTATTGCAGTTTTGGCTACACTGTTCTGTTCTGTCTGAGTTGGCTATGCACAGTACAAAGCCTCAGAGGTCACTTACCTCAGAGTGAAAACATTTACCCAAAGGGATTTTACAGTGTGGTTATTACAGTGCTGCAGTCTGCCATAAACACTGAGGCTGATATGTGTGTTTAACTACTATGAGAAGAATGAAGCAATCAGCCATTGTCTTTGCTAAGAAGTGGCCGGGTGAGAGAGAGAGAGAGAGAGAGAGAGAGAGAGAGAGAGAGAGAGAGAGAGAGAGAGTTCTCTACCTAATCACTGCCCTTCTCTACCCAATCACTGAACCAGAACTTGTCCTCACCCCTGACCGTCCTGTGTGTGTGTGTGTGTGTGTGTGTGTGTGTGTGTGTGTGTGTGTGCGTGCGTGCGTGCGTGCGTGCGTGCGTGCGTGCGTGTGTGCGGGCGTGTGTGTGTGTGTGTAAACAAAATGTACAATGTGTGTGCGTGTTCATCCTTCACTGGCAGGCCTAAGATACTGCAAAGGAGCGATGTTGTAGAGCAATTCTCTGAACTCTTGATCCCCAGTGGAAGATGAGCATGAGAGAGAGAGAGAGAGAGAGAGAGAGAGAGAGAGAGAAGGGGAGGGGAGGAGAGGAGAGGAGAAGTGACATGAAATACTGCCTTCTTCTAATCACACAAATCAGAATTAGAAATATTCCAAGAGAGTGGAGGAATCGCGGCTCTTTCTTTCATTTCTTTCATTCTTTCTTAGTGTCTTTCTTTCAGTTATCTGCCCTCTCTTTCTCTCTCCATCTCTCTCTCTCTCAGTCTATCTCGGTCTCTCTCTCTCTCTCTCTCTCTCTCTCTCTCTCTCTCTCTCTCTCTCTCTCTCTCTCTCTCTCTCTCTCTTTCTCTCTCTGGGAGTAAGATGACAGCTCCTCTCGTCTGACTAAAGCCCGCTGCAGCCAGTCAGTCTTTGGCCTGCACATTCTTCGTCCCGTTGAAATCAATGAAATAAATAGGGTGCATCTCAGCGCAGGAAGCAGAGGAGAGGCTGCGTCGCGGGTTATCCAGAGTGCACGTTCAGAAGCCCAGACAGTAACAGACGACCCAGAGAGAGAGAGAGAGAGAGAGAGAGAGAGAGAGAGAGAGAGAGAGAGAGAGAGAGGAGAGGGTAGGGGGGTAACAGAAATAGATGTAGTTTGGAAAACGAGGCAGAGGGAGAAGGATGGACACAAACGAGAAATTAGTTCTTTGGGAGTTCTTTGGAAAGAAAGCAAGAGAGAGAGAGAGAGCGAGGGAAGGGGGTGGGGGGGGGGGGGGGGGCAATGAAGTTCAGACAGTGAACTTCAGAGGAAGATGTATGGAAGTTGCTCTACTTCCAGAAGACAAAGAAATATGTAAAGCAACATTATGAGAGAGAGAGAGAGAGAGCGAGAGAGAGAGTGAGTGAGTGTGAGAGAAAGAAAGAGAGAGAGGGACACAGACAAAAACAGATGGATTGATGAGTTGAATCTACGGAGACAGATAGTTGGGATGAGACCGGTCCGGAACAGCAAGGGGAGATCAAACAAGCAGACCAAAGAGAGAGCAAAGAGGCGGAGGACCAGAGAGAGAGAGAGAGAGAGCGAGAGAGAGAGAGCGAGAGAGAGAGTGAGAGAGACCGCCGACCCACCAACAGACATGCAGTCAGCAGAATCCAACACGCGGCCGTTAAAAAGACATATGTATACAATAGAGCATCATTATACTTAGAAAAGAACACAAGGCTATCCTGACAGCAGACAGTAAAGATATGAAAAGGGGGAAAAAAAGAAAGGGAGGGGCTCAGTAGGAAGAAAAATAAAGGAAGACAGAAATAAAGAAAGAGGGGGAGGGAGGGAAGAAGAGATAACAGTGAAGAATGAGAGAATGAGGATTCCACATGCAGGATTCTTTACGATGGCCATAATGATGATTATTTAGTACCGCGCTTAAGGCGCTGGGGCGGGTGGCGGGGCGGGGTGGGATTACATCATCAACTGGAGCTTCATCAGACGTTCAAAAATACAGTATAGGGTCTGTCGGGGTCACTGGCAGCACACAGCATACTAACTAGAATTATATACCTGAACTGAGCACATGCTGCAATATTAGTAGTCATACCAAATGGTTACATTCAGGTTGTTGTTTTTTCTTTGTTTTTTTTACATTCCAAATCTGTAAGGAAGAGGAAAGATTTGTAGTCCTGAAACTGTGATTTATTGCAGCGGTTTTCAAACTTTTAGTGTCCAAGGCACACCAAAGGTCAAGTCATAATCTAAAGGCACACGCACATGTATGCAAAAATAACCTCTATTCTGTTATCTGTTTCCACTCTGTAAATGTTTATTTGTAGTTACTAATGCCAAATGAAAAGTTTAAAATATATTTCATTTGCTTCTTGATTGAGACATGAGTATGCACAAAGCACTGAGTAAATTGAAAATA